>NW_022103900.1:550526-562900 GCF_000313985.2 Echinops telfairi
ATTAAAAAAAAAAAAGGAAGCAACATTCCAATACTGGGCCAGGTCAGGCAACAGACCCACTCACTGAGTTTGGGAGGTCCCGCTGCATCAGTCCTTAGAAGGTCCATTATTCTCTCAGGCTAAGCTTAGGATAAATGGCCAGAGAGAAGCCCCAAACTCTGGATGTACCTACACACTCAGCATCGCCCTATAAGTCTGTCTACTTTAGCATTCTCCCCACCCCTCACCTCCCCACCCATTACCAGCTAAACCACTTTAAACAAAAACAGCCATTGTCAGGGAATCAATTCCGCCTCACAGAGAGTCCACAGGGCAGAGTAGGGTTTTTCAAGCTGCAATCTTTATGGCAGCAGACAGTCCTATCTGGTGGATTTGAACCACCCACCTTCTGGCTAGCAGTCTTGCCCTTAACCACTGAACCACCAGAGACTCTTACTAAACCCTATTCTAACACAGGCTCCTGGGTCTGACTCAACACTCAGTGTAACCTTAAGGTCTCACTTCCCAAACATCCCAAATCATGAAAACCAGGAGGGGCCCCATAATTCTGTATAGGCTCCTCCCCCCTTGGAGAAGTCTAACTCAGTACTTTGGGGTGGGACCCAAGAATCTTTGTTTTAACCAGTGCCTCAGAAAAGTTTCGGAAAGGCAGCTTTAAGGCACTAGTGCTTAAAGAAAGTCCCTGCAATTTATGAGGAATACAAATTATTGGCTCTCACCGTATGAATCAGAAACTCTGGGGGTGGGATAGCCCCCCCAACTTACATTTTAACAAATTCAGTGGACTGATTCTTATGCACACCAAATTACTACCTCAAGGTAGGAATCCCTGGGTTATGCAAAAAGTTAAATACCATATATACTCGAGTATAAACTGACCCGCATATCAGCCAAGGAACCTAATTTTACCACAAAAACTGCATTAAAAAATGTGCTGAAAAACTCGGCTTATTCACGAGTATATATGGTACGTGGGCTTGGCTGCTAGTGGCAAGGTGGGCAGTTTGAGTCCACCCACAGGTACCTCAGAAGAGAGGCCTGGCAATCTACTTGCAAAAAAAAAAGGGGAAAAAAATCCTGTGAAACAACAGTTCTCCTCTGGCCCAGGGGGAGCTCCCTTGATCCGGATCTATTTGACTTAAGGCAGGGATCGGTGGGAACCTTTCTTCTGCCAAGGGCCCTTTAGATATTTCTAAGGTCATTTGCCAGCCTACTGGTCAAACATTTAATTAACTCACCAGGAGTCCTGGTGGCATAGGGGTTATGAGTTTGGCTGTTAACCTCAGGGTCAGCAGTTCAAAACCACCAGCCACTCTTCTGTCGGAAATCCACAGGGGCTCATAGGCCTGTAGGGCTTCTGTGTGTTGGAATTGCCCATAGAATGGCCTCTCTTTGGTGAGGCATGTGATGTTAGCCACCTTAAGGAAACAAGCAGGGCGTGACTAGGTTTATTAAAATGCCATTCCTCCACCCACACCACCTCCCAGACACCAGCATCTCTGTGCCTATGTGGGATAATTCTGGCAGCGGTCGCCAGACTTTCAGACGCACCTGCAGGGCTTTTAAAGATCCTCATGTTGACAGCCTGTTGCTGTGGGGTGCCCTCGAGTCTATGGTAGCTCATGGTGACCCCAAGTGATGGCACAGAACTGCCTGCTGTAGGATGTGCTCCTGCAGAGCCGCTGGGTAGGTTCAAACCAAGGCTTAACCTTGTGTCGCTAGGGCACTTTAGGGAACACCACTCCCTATCAGACCAAGATGTCTGGGGGTGGGGGACAGGTATGGTCTTTTGCAACAGGTCCTCAGGAAGGCTTTCAAGGAGATGGACTGACACCTGGCCTACAACGATGGGCTCAGGCATAGTAGTAATTGGGAGGACCGGGCAGTGTTTTGTTGTGCCGAGGGTCACTATGGGTCAGAATGGCCTCAGTAGCACCAACAACAGCAGCTTGAGTGATTCCAATGAGCAGTGAGGCGTGGGAACCCCTGTCTGAGCACCTAACGGGCCGGTGGGTGGGACGTGCCAGGACCAGCCGCCACGGTGAAACGTAAGTAAGAGACTGAGACGGGCTGCCATGGAGCTCTCTTTGCTCATCCATTGCTTCCAATGAAGGGTGTGGGGGTTCGGGAGTGTAGGAGGCTGTCTTCTATGGCATCAAAAGCTAGATGCCGCTGCTCAAAGTCACTGGAGGCTTGGGAGTAGTTCTCATCTTTTTGCAGGCACCCCAAGACCCCAGAAGAATTGGGAGCAAGTGAAAGAAAAGCAGCCCCGGCCCCCACACCCCCTCACCGTACCCCTCCTAAACACGGTTGAGTAGTGCCAGCGCTGTGATCAACACCAGATGCTCTCGGTGCTAGGTAAGCAGTGGCTGAGAACGCGAGGAGAAGACAGGGTGTGGGGACACAAAATGATGACGGTGAGGCGGTGAGGGTAGAGTCTAGCTGCTCTTTAGCGAGAGGGGCCCGTAAGCCAAGCTCCAGGCCTCACTCAAACAGAAGGAAATGGAACAGAGTGCTAACCCAGCAAACCACAAACCCGTTGCCATTGGAATGGATTCCAACTCAATTCCAAGACTGTAGGACAGCATTGAATTGTCCCCCCACCCCCACCCCCATTTCATTCCCAAGGCTGTAATCCTTAGGAAGCAGATCCGCAGTTTTCTCCCTGGGAGGGCTGGACCACCTGGCTTCCAGGGGACCATGTGTGTGGGTGGGGGGGGGGAAGAGAGGGCTCAATCATTTTTAAGGCTTCATCCTCCCCCAGCAGCTCCATTTTGTACTGAGTAACGTGGGGAAAGAATATTGAAAGCGGGGTGGGGGGTAGAATGACAACAAAAATCTGTCTTGGAAGAAGTACAGCCAGAATGCTCCTTCGAATGCAGCGTGACAAGACTTTGTTCGCTTTCTACATCTAAAATGCATCAATGACAAGACAGGCCAATTCCTGGGGAAGGAGAGTATGCTTCGGAGAGGGTCAGCCAAATGAAGTCGGAGGAAGAGCCTCGATGAGGTGGACTAACACAAAGGTGGCTGCCACAAAGGGCGCACGGAGCTCAAGAAACCCACTGCCATCGAGTCGGGGTGGACCCGTAGGGACCCTCGGGGTTTCTGAGGCTCTACCTGTTTATGGGAGTGGAAAGCTCAGTCTTTCTCTCGCAGAGTGACCTGCGGTTTTGAACGACCAGCCTTGTAGATCACGTAGCCCAGCTGGTAACCGCTCCGCCACCAGTACAGAAAAGAATGTAAAAGCCCTTTGGCATTCAGCGGAACCCAAGCTTAATGAGTTCCCACGGGTCCCAGTTGGGCTGGAGCGCCAAGTCCCCTAGCAGCATCCTGAGGACATACATCCACGCTCCCCGCCCCCACCCTCACCCCCCTGCCTGCCTGCCATCCTGGGGGCTCCACTGGGAAGCTGATGCAAATTGGGGCTGACTGGGAGAGGAGGAGACATTCCTAACACATGACACAGATTCGGCTCATATTTCCCATCTGAGCTGGGAAAACCCCCCCAAAAGTTAACCAGCAGGACTGACTCCTGGTTCCCATCTTAAGGCTTTTCAGGACCACAGCTGTCGCGAGACTATCTTTCAGCTTCGGCAACTTCGGAGCAAAAGCCAGCGAGGAGGGTGGTGTGTCTGTGGGGTGGGCGGGTGTGGTCCCATACAGGATTCCGACCGGCCAGTGCCCGGAGTCTCCCGAGAATGCCGGCAGAAACATCGAGAGACTGCTGCTTCAGTGAGGTCAACCTGATTAACTGAAGGCAAGGACCGAGGAGAACGACCGATTATCTATGCGACACTGGAAACCAGAGCAAAGGAAATAGGGGAGCGTCCCATGAGGGTCTGTGTCAGGCAAGAGGCAGCTATCAAACCACCCATCAGTCAATAATCCATAATGTAGGCTCCGAAACATATTTGGCCTTGGGCCCCCTTTAAACTAACAAACACACTCAACACCATTCGCCCAGCCCACCCCTCCAGAGTGCGGAACTACCGCTCCACCAGAACTCCGTTTCCTTCCCCATGATGAGCGTCGGTACTAGAGCCCACGATCCAGGATCAAGGGCCTGCTTTTGCAGGCCCCCCTGCCCCCCCCACTCCCGCCCTGATTCCAGCGCACCGCCACCCAGGGCTGGGGGACTAGGGGTGGGGTGGCTATACAGCCCACTTTGGGAAACACTGATCTATGGGGCAACAGGGAGCCCTGAGCTCTTGGTTGTAAAACTCACCTAAAGACTGCAAAAATCCAGGAGCTGGCACCACATCGGAGCCCAGCTTCAGTCGATGTGCAGGGAGTGCAGGCCTCGGTTCAGACCGTGTTTCATGCAGACCCTAGGGTCTTCCACACAGCAGACCCATGTGCCAGCTACCAGGACTATGTCCCCACCCCCTGGTTTCCAGGAGGAGACTACGGGGTACCGGAGGAGTCGCTCCAGTGACGGGTTTTGAGTCAGGCAGCCCGACTCCACAGCCCAGCGGTCCTTTCTTTTGCATCCAGCGTGGCGCAGTCGTGGTTCTGCAGCGGTTCTGCAGCGTGGTTCTGCTCATCTATGCCGGCGAAGAGTTACAGTCCGGGAAACCCACAGGCGCGGTTTGACCCTGGTCCTATATAGGGTCGCCATGAGTCAGCACTCACCCCCTGGCAGTGAATGGTTTGATTCTTCAAAACTCACATTTGCCCGGGGAGCCAGTGCTGTTGGACTGCTTCCAACTTCAGGTGATTCTGGCCGTCAAGCAGTGCACCGAGGTGCCTCACGTGCTAAATATTACCCACATACTTGCCTGGCCAATGTGACAATCCACATATCCGATATTATAAAATCGTAATGCCTCTTATGTTAGGAGGAAAGTGATTAAGCAGGCATTCTAATGTATTTTCTTCCCATTGTTGTTCTCCAACAAACAAAACAACCAAACTCGATTCTGACTCAAAGCAACCCTTCAGGACAGGGCAGAACTGCCACTATGAGTTTCTGATACTGTCACTTCTGATTCTCTAACATCTTTCTGCCTGGGAGGCGCTGCTGGTTTCAAATTGTTGACCTTGCTAGTAGAAGCCACCTGCCGAACCACTATGCTGATTCCACCTCACAATCACACTGTGGGGCAGCGTAGAAGCAGCCCATAGGGGTTTCTAGACTGTCGTCTTTGCAAAAGCAAGTCTCCAGGTCTTTCTGTCATGGGACTTCTGTCTGGGTTTGAGCCAACCCTTTGGTTAGCAGCCAAGTGCCCAACGACTGCACCGTGAGACCTCCTTTCCCTTCCCTTAGACAGAAGATTTCATGTCCGGCAAGCCACCTCGGAATGCGTCTGACGGATCAACCAAATCAAGATTCAGATTAGTGACAGGTCTGATGATTCAATCTGGTTTAAACCAGCAAGCCCCTAAGTCTCAGGAGACAGTGGCTCTATGCCAGTAGGTTTCATTCATGCAAAAGAGGAAGACTCTCGGTGGCCGCTGTGACTGCTCCGTGGAGCTCTCTGGGTCCCAGATGTCTTCTAGTCTTGCTGAGGCTGTACTCTGTATCCCTCTGTAATTATCATCTCAGTATCTTTCCACGAACTTTCTGAAGCTTACTCATTAACGCTATTAATTCTTCTCCAAAATAGCGTCTTCTTCTTTTTTCTAAGTAATTGAATTTTAATCAATTCCATCTGTCAGTAGTGCTGATGACCCTGTTGACAATTGCCAACATTTTCCCAGCATCCCTCAGGCTGGCAGGTGATTTTGGGGGTGGCAAGTCATGTGGTAGGTCAGCAATGAGTCCATTACTTACGTTTTGGATGAGAGCTTCTGGAGCCATGCGGGAGTTTATTATGGGCAAGGAAAAAATTATTTTCAACCAGGTGAATATTTTTAGACTGTGTGAATTGACATCTATGTCAATTGCTTTGTCTACAGACTAGGCTTTGGCTCTGGTGGAGGGGCTTCTAAGTAAGACTAATGGTTCTTGTGCTGGGCTACTAACTAAAACTTTGGAGGGTTGAATCCACTCAGAGTGTCTTGGAAGAAAGGTTTAGAGAGCTCCTTCTAAAAATACCAGCCCCTGAAAACCCTACGGTTTTAGCCACAACTCAGGTGGACTTGACAGCAACTAGTTATCCCTGGTTGATGATCACTAGTTGCAGAGGTGGAAACCTACATGCACAGTGGTAGAGTCTGCTTTCAGTGATGAAGGAGGGACACAGTGCAGGTCTCTTGTTTTCTGGTCCAGGATTTTGGAATGCTTGCCCATGTCTTCCTTTAACTCCTGCCCAGCCATATCTCCATGCCATCCCTAGTGGCTCCTTTTTATTCTATGAGCTGCTTCTCCCCATCCTTCAGTATTGAGCCCAAACCTATCATCATTAGACTGAAGTCTGAGATAGACTGACTTGCTTCAGACTGAAAATGCTGACCTGTGTCGAAATGTTTCCAGATAGTCCCTGGATTATGAAGAGATCTAGACCCAAATGTCTCTTTAAGTTGAATTTGTCAGTAAATCAGAACAGGTGCTTCTGGTTATTAGTTAGCCTTACTTTAGGACAAGAAAGGAATCGTAGTGGTATAGTGGTTGTGCACTGGGTTGGTAACTTCAAGGCCAGCAGTTTGAAACCACCAGCAGGTCCGAGGGAGAAAGATGGGGCTTTCTACTCCCGCAGAGTTACAGTCTCGGAAACTCACAGGGGCGGTTCTATCCTGTTCTATAGGGTCTCTATGAGTCTGCATCGACTCAATGACAGTGAGTTTGGTTGACTTGGGTTTGTGCTAGAAAGGAGCTCTGGTGGCACAGTGATTCAGTGCTCAGCTGCTAACCAAAGGTTGGTGGTTCAAACTTATGCAATGGCTCCACGGGAGAAAGATCTGGTGGTCTGCTTCTGTCAAAAGACAGCCTAGAAACCCCTATCGGCAGTTCTATTTTTGTCACATGAGGTCGCTACAATTCAGAATTACCTTAGATTCATTGTGCTAGGAACAAGTGCCCCCCAAAGACACCCCCCCCCAAACCAAACTCACTGCCATTGACTCACTTCTCTTAGTAGTGAGTTACCCATGGGGCTGCTCACCACACGATCAGCAGTTCTAAGCCACCAGCCACTTCGAAGGAGAAAGATGAGGCTGTTTGCTAAATATTTACAGCTTCGGGAGCCCACAGGAGCAGTTCTACTCTGACCTATTGGATCGATATGACCTCCATTAATGTATAACATATTTGGAAGAAAATGACATAGGCATGTCATTTGATGGTAACTAAGTGGTAATACTCAACAGACTTTGATTAAGATTGAAGGACTGATGAAATCAGTAAGGGTTTAAAGAAGAAACTGATTGCGTGCTGGAAGAGTAGGATAAGGCTTGATGGAGGGAATGGGTCTGGGAGATTAGATTTGGGCTGAGTTCAAGCTCAAGGTGGTCACATGAGCCATAACAGTGGTGAGGTCCAAATGTACCAAGACTCTACCCATCTCAGATGATAAAGAGGCCGCTGCAATGAGTAGCCTACATGTGCTGAGGAACATGACTGTCCAGGGGCTGTTAAATTCCAGCGAGTTGTTAGACACCCCACACGAGAGGAGTAGATGATGTAGGAGATACCAAAGAAAGGAAGGAGGGACAAGGGGAGGCGGGGGAAGAGCCTGGTTTGTGCCTGCATTAAGACACTTACTTCATTTCATATTATTATATCAAGAACAGATGTCGGTGTGAGTCAAATTGATTCAAATGCAAAAATGTCACATCTTAGA
Source organism: Echinops telfairi (assembly GCF_000313985.2). Lineage (NCBI taxonomy): Eukaryota > Metazoa > Chordata > Mammalia > Afrosoricida > Tenrecidae > Echinops > Echinops telfairi. The sequence continues at coordinate 558,251 of NW_022103900.1, forward strand.
TGTACTAAACTCTGAACGCTTTGGGGAAACTGAAAACTTTATGATCCACTGATTTCACAGTCCTCCACTGGTGTAGTAATCTTCCCTAAGAAACGTATAATATGCCATCTATTTTTTCCTCTCATAAAACTTACGGATGAAATGGATGAGGGAAGACAACATAGGGAACATTTTCGCAGAGCGTGCCGTAAATCCAGGTTATCCTATTGCACAGCCAGGCATGGCCACCGGCCGGCCTCCAAAGAGGTATAAAGGGAATGTGTGCAAAGACTTCCTCAGAGTTCATCAAAATCCACATCTCTTACCATTCTTTTTATGTGGGCCCTAAAATGTGACTTGCCCGCAATAATCTCCCCCTCGATAGCAAAGGCTGTCTCCGGAGCCACAGATGAATTGATCAACTTGGCATTCCAGGTTCTCAGCAGCTAATGCCGGCCACTAGGTTGCTGGAACACAGATCTAGTGGATGATTTAGGGGCAGGAATGATTTAAGGCTCTATTACTCTCCTTTTAACAACTCCTATAGTGCTTCTTACTCTGAGTTGTATAGCACTGCCCCTTCAGTTCCCTCTGCTCCAAATAATTCACCTCTCCATTTTCATGGGATAACTTCTTCTTTGACTTTATGTCTCACCTTGGAAGGAAAATGAACATTTATTGATGCCCCATACATAAAAGATACTGCACCAGCCTTGGACATTTGTTATCTATGTAAAATGATCAATAGCTATTTGAAGAATACCTTCTTTTTCAAGGGGGATAGGGGAGTCTTTTCATTTTACAATGAAGATACCAAAGCTCAGGGAAGTGAAGGAATTTGCCCTTTGTCACCCTTGTGATGAACATGCAGTAGGGTGACTATTACGTGTTGGGCGGCTGACCGCATGCTCAGCCCTTCAAACCAGCAGCTGCGGGAGAGAGACGAAGCTTTCTGCTCCTGAGAACATTTTCAGCTTTGAAAATCTTGGGGAGCTGTTCTACTCTGTTCTACAGGGTCAGTATAGCCAGAATCCACCCAGTGGTAGGGGGTTTGAGGACGTCAATGATTTCCCCCTTCTAAGACAGAGCCCTGCTGGGTAACGGTTACACATTGGGCTGCTAACCCCAAGATCAGCTATGTTAGACAGGGTTCTCTAGGGAAGCAAAACCAGGACACTAATGACTATATATATATATAGATAGATAGATAGATAGATAGATAGATAGATAGATAGATAGATAGATATAGATAGATATAGTTAATTAATCTATAAAGCAGTACAAATGGCTCAGTGCAACTCACTTCCATGAGACAGCTAATACACTGGCAGTCCTTCAATTCTTGAGGGCTGCCGGGTAGTCCTCTGTAGAGCAATTCAGGTTATCCAGCCACAGGAAGCAAACAGCAAGGCAGATCACCAACAGTCAGACAGATGACAGGGTTTGACAGTCCCCAGCTCAAGCGATGTATACTCCAGTAGCTTGGTGAAGCAGGTCTTGAAGGAACCTCAAACTACAGCGACCCTGTCCATGGGTTAGGTGTCCCACAGGTAGTGTAGCTTGCAAATTGAGGCAGAGAACAAGCTAAGGCAGCCACACACTGGTCTGATCACCGAAGAGCAAGAGACAAGAAAAGCGAGGCTCGCTGACCCATTTACCTCTCTACCTTTCAATTAATCCCACATGTGTTCATTGGCCATGTTGGCACAATAAACCTACCTATCACATCAGCAGTTCAAAAACACTAGAAGGTGCATGGGAGAAAGACGAGGGTTTCTATTCCTCTAAAGAATTAGTCTCTGGAACCCACAGGGGCACGTCTTCCCTGTCCTATAGGATCACCCTGCATTGGAATTGACTTGATGGCAGGGATTTAAACAAAAAAAGATATCTAGCACCCAGGAGTAGGTAGGAACTGGATTCTTATCAGGTCAACTGAATCATTCCAGTTTCCAGAGACCTAATCACTACCTGGACAAAATCAGTCTGGGATAAATGATGTTAAATCAGAGAGACGTGGACAAGAGTCAGAAAGCATCCTGGGGACTTTTGAGTCCTTGACCCCAGTGGTCTCTGATATCTGACGTCACGCCTGCTCTTCCCATATGGATGCATGAGCCTGCTAATAAAGTTTCCCGCTTTTGCTCTAGCTAGTTTGGATTAAGTTCCTGTATTCAGCACTCAAGAGGCCTAACTGAATCTCCCATTGAACAGGGCAGAGTCTAGAACCCTTCCTCTCTTTGTCTGCCACGGAACATGGATGGAGTTTGTCTTCACAAGAACTTGTTCGGTTTAGTCTTGCTTATAACCTACAAGCGATTGCACTTGGGTCACTCTGACCCCATCACTTTCCTTTTATATTGGTTGGGAATAAGGAAGGGAAGTGAAAGGTTTCATAACCTAATATGTTATTCATTGCTGTTACCACCACAAATGTGGCCTTCCAGTCTGGGTGCCAGCTACCTGAGAGCAAAGACCAGACCTTTTGAATGATGATATATGTTAAAGGAACAGTTTAACCGTAAACACTTTTAATACTGTAACTTTGAAGTCTGAATCTAAATGAAGTCTTCTAAGAAAATCTGGAATTAACCAACTAACCATTCAAGCTCATGTGGGCTGAGTTTGGCTGCGCAAGAGAAAACAAAACAGAAAGTGGCTGAGAGGGAGGTAAACAACTTCACAACTCTATGGAGGCTAACATTCTTAGTTGGTTGCCAGCGATGGGAGGGGGAGGGAGGGCAAACCATTAACTAGATAGGAGACAGGCACCAACTTGGGTGAAGGGAAAGTCAATACACAACGCAGTGGAGCTCAATGCAACACTCCGAGGTAAAGGAAGCCACGAGGCCACGAGCAAGAGTGAAAGGCAACCGTGACGAATACTCTTCCACACACACACACACACACACACACACACACACACGCACACACACACACTCCTGTAACAACAGTGATCTCAAACAGGAACTTATGAGTGGACACACAGTAGCCAGGTAAGCCGGACAGGTATGGGATGTCTAGGGGAGTGCGCCCCCAGCACCTAGAGGTTTGACAAAGAACGTCTCAAAAGCAGATGCCATCGCCAACACAATCGTGCTTTGTCAGAAACCACAAATCGTAATCGACACGTGGGTACATAGGAAGACAAGCAGGCTGAACAGGTATGGAGAGGCAAACATGCCCATGCCCATGGCCGCATGTCTCTGCTGTAAGAGAGATTGGCACCCAACACAGGCTTTTGACTCCTGTAAAGAGTTACTGCGTGGAAACCCATAGGGGCAGTTCTAGCCTGTCTTACAGGATCTCGCTCTGAGTCGGAACTGACGTGGGCATCATCCGAGACACCCCTTTCACCTGAAAATGAAGCCACTCCAAGAGGCCACCTTCCAGCCCAAGAACAGATTGGCCCATTGAATCAACAATAACACCCCCGAGGCATGTGCCCTGTAGAATAATCAACTGCACAAGACCAAATGGTGAGCTTCTGGTCAAAGCGAAGACGAGGAAGCAAAGAGGGTCAGGGAACGGGAGGGCTGGAGGCGGGGCTGCCAGGGTGGCAATGGGGAGCCTGCTGACTCACTCTGCGGGAATCGTAACCAATGTCACCGAGTGCTTTGTGTAGTCATTGTTGAGTGTGTACTTTGACCTGAAACACAATAAAATGAGCTCCTCCCCCATAGTATTGTCAGTGCATGACAGATCACAAGAGTATACTAAAGGATGAAACTTGGAAGTATTTTATTTGCTGTGCTTTATAATATCTGAGTGTGGAAAAACTGGAATGTGTGTTGTCATCTCAGTAATATTGAGAGAGGGGATGGGGAGCCAATAGCTAATCATAATGACTGCATGGACGAAGAACATGTTCTAAAATTGATGGTAGTGATGATTGCACAACTCCTTTTACTATATTTAAACAACTGAACTGTATGGTAGGTGAAATATATATCAATAAACAGTTAAAACATTTTTAAAAGAAAAGAATCATAACCTCACCTGAATGCATCTTCACGACGGTTCCTCAGAAATCGGTCGCGCATTCCTGATGCCCTCGTTTACTTCCCGGTGTGTCCAGATACAGCTGCAAATGCCCTTGGCCCCCAGGAGTTGGTCTTGGCGACTTCAGTCCCGGCTTGGTCCTGGTGTGATCCATCAAAGCAAAGTTTTTCTTTTGAAATGAAAAAGAGAGAAATGTGAAAGTGATGTATTGACAGAGGGGTTGCAACAATGGGCTTACCCCTAACAACAATGGGCTCACCCCTGACAACAATGCGCTCACCCCTGACAACAATGGGTTCACCCCTGACCACAATGGGCTCACCCCTGACAACAATAGGTTCACCCCTGACAGCAATGGGTTCACCCCTGACAGCAATGGGGAGGACAGAGCTGTGTGTCCTCCGGTTGCGCATCACGCCAACAGCAACAAAGGTAGGGCTAGGGGGGTGGGACAATTGGGGATGATCATTCAACACATCTAGTTGATGCTCACTCTCAGTGACCCTATAAGACAGGGTCGAACTGCCTCTGTGAGCCTCCCAGACTGGACCTCTTTCTGGGAGTAGAAAGCCCTGGCTCTCTCCCTGGGTTGGGGCTGATGAGAATGTTCTAAAATTGAGTGTGGTGCTGATTGCACTACCCAGTGAATACAGTGAACCCTCGTTTATC
>NW_022103900.1:563860-574065 GCF_000313985.2 Echinops telfairi
TGTCTGGAAGAATGAGAGAAAGCCAAAGACAACACCCTTCCTATTCCCAGGGGTTTGAGGACCCTCACAGACAAGGCAAGGTCTATTTAGAACAGCGGTTCTCAACCTGTGGGTCATGACCCCTTTGGGGTCGAATGACCCTTTCACAGGGGTCTCCCAATTCATAATAGTAGCAAAATGACAGTGATGAAGTAGCAACGAAAATAATTTTATGGTTGGGGGTCACCACCACATGAGGGACTATATTAAAGGGTCACGGCATTAGCAAGGCTGAGAACCACTGATTTAGAATCTTAGAGCAGCTGAGAAGCACTGGTTGACCAGATGACCTGAAAGTTGTGGAAGGTGGAACTAGAGACCTCCTTAGACTGAACCATCTTGGCCACATCCTTTGTCCTCTCTGGTCCATGGGCTTCTCAAAGGAAAAGTAGTTCTGGAAGCTCCTCCCAAGATACTCATCAAAGCCCCCTTCCATGTCTGAAAGACAACCCTTGGGTAAGTGTAAGTTAAAGAGAAAAGATAGCATGCGCACTTTTCCAGTGCCATCTCTGTGGACACCCACTTGGCGAACGTGCATCTTCTGCAAACGCAGAGGAGGCTGGATCAGTGTTGGAGCTGCCCTGCCTGGTCACAGCCGGCGGAAGGAACGCAAGGCTGGGAGCCAGAGAGACACTTTGTCTCCTATGATTTTCCATGACTGAACTATCTTTGTCATCTGCTTTTAATTAAAAAGACAGCTGGTTTTTTCTTCTCTTTCCTTCCCCACCCAAAACTCCCCACCCCTGGCCTTTTATAAGGGATAAAATCAAATCTAAAACTAACAGGAGGGGGCAGACTGAAACTGACAAGAAAACTCTGGACGATCAGAGGTGGAGCAGGAAGGCGTCTTTGCTGGAAGCATCTTTGCAGGAATCTCCTGAGTTGGATTGGATGATCCAGTCCACGAGTCATCCTGGTGACCTCAGGACTGAGGGTCAGAGGAGCGAGAAACTGCAGAAACACCAGAGTTCACGAATGAACGAAGAGAAATTCAATTCTGTAGTGGTGACATGCAGCAGGTTTGAGGTTTTTTTTTAGGAAAATGGGCAATGAATGGAATGTAGTGAGGAGCCAAGAGGTCAACAAAGGGTGTGTGTGTGGCGGTTTCCTGGGTACATGTTTCTTCAAAGGTGTCTCAACACCTGTTCTTCCAAGAATCCCAGGAGCATGTTTGAGAGGAGCCAGAGAGGTGTTGTGAGGTGGGCTGGAGCAATGGTGTTTGTGGAGGTGGAAGGCTTCGCCTGGAGGAAGTTGGGGTTTGTGCCTGCAGCATCATGTGCCCTCCCCGAGGCGTGGGAAGTGAGACCTGCTGGAGAACGGGCAGAAGATTTAGAGAAGAAAATACCTGGTGCAGGTGGCTCAAAGGCAAAGCCAGTTCAAGTCACTGGCTTCTTCAGGTGACTGTGAAAGCCAGCAGCCCCCAAGTTCAGTGGTTTCACACAAATGCAATTGATTTCTAGTCTTTGTTACACATTTCCCTCAAATTGATAGAGTGCCCTGCTCCACACAGTGATCCAGGAATCCATGGTAACAGAGGTGTGTTAGTCTGGGTACTTTAGAGAAACAAATCCACAGAAACTCATGTATAAGAGAGAGTTTTATATAAAGGTTAACTGTGCATCAATAAGACATCCCCACACAGTGCTGCCCAAGCCAACCATTAACCCATATGTCCAACACCCGTCCACAAAGTCCTCCTCCATCTCACAAAGCCGATGCAATGATGCTAACTTCAGGAGGAAAGCCGAGTCAGTGAACGTGTAAACATCTCAGTGCTGGCAGGGGTCTCCACACGGGTGCTCCAGCACCCAGGACTGCATCGGGGTAGGTCCATGTGGTTTCTCCTTGGGGATGTCTTGCAGGAAGTCACGCTTGCAAGCTGAAGCAGGGAACTGCTAAGGTAGCTGCACCCTGGTGCGACCATCACAAAGCAGGAGACCCAAGAACTTGAAAGGCGAGGCTCACCGAGCCATTTATCCCTCCGCCCTTCAATTAACCCCACATGCCTTTATCGGCCAGGTTGGCACAATAAACTAACTCAAGAGGCTACACTATTTTGTGGATGCATCATGTGGAGTATGTTGTGTCCTCATGGACCTGGAGGATTCTCATCCCAGGAACGACCCTCTTGTTGTCTTGTAGCCCGTGGCCAGGACTCATCACGGGGCCAGTCCAAGTGCCACAGGGCTAAGAGGTGAGGTCTTCTGCGGAGCCCATTCGAGAAGAAGCCAGGCGTCACTTGGCACATAGCGTCGATCAATGGGCAGTGCTAGAGAGGTGGACCTATTCAAGGACAGTTATTATTTGGATAAAGGAAAGGTTGTTGGCTTGATTCTGCCCAGAGGAAGTGCAGAAGAAAGACCTGGCGATCTGCTTCAAACAAAATTAATCACGGAAAACCTAAGGGACCACAGTTCCACCTTGACACACACAGTGTTGGCTTGAGTCAGAATCCACTTGGCGGCCACTGGCTTGGTTTTTGGTTTTACTTTGACCCAGTCCCTGAGAAGAAGTGGAGGGAGAGGTCAGCAACAGGAATAGGTACTGGTAAGCCCAGCACCGGAGCTCCAGGAATTTGGCAGGTGGGTTACCCGTGGTAGGCGTGTGTGTTCAAAGGACAGGACTCCAGGCTGAGATTTCTCTGACGGCCTTGTTTTGGTGAAATCTGCTGGCAGCTCACAGTTAATTTGCTTTTAAACCAACCAGCCCCACTGCCATCGAGGGGATTCTGACATAGCGACTTTGTGGGACAGAGCTTTAGAATGTCTTTTTCACGTGTGACTGCTTACTCAGAGTATGGAAAGTAATGAAGGCTTCTTTTTGAAGTTTTTAAAGTGAAGAACAGCTTAAGTGAATGTTACTCGCATACTCTTATAGGAAGCCAGACTTGATGCTCTGTGGGTAACCCCCCCTTACACACAGAGGAGAGGAGGACTTTAAACATGAGAATAGAGGCGAAACTTTCAACTCAGTAACTCTTCAAGTAAGCTCAGTCCTTAGTGGTACCAGTAGGCAGACTCATCTAAATCACACTTGCATGTTTCTAGTTAGACGGCTTTACTGGGGCTGCAAATGCGATAATCATTTAAATGTAGTTGACTCATTCTGAGATAAAGAAGGGTTACAGGAAGCAGTGATTGAAACATTCTACTGTCTTGTTTTCTTGTTTACTTTTGCATATTTTGTGGATTGTTAAGCAAATATTCTACACATCCCATCACTCCATCTACTTCATCAGTCAAGGTTTTTTTTTTTTAAAGACAAATATTTGTTGTTTGTTTTTTTGCTGAAAAACAAGGCTAATGCACCACTATTCTTCTTACTAATTAGAAAAGTTCTCTGTAACTTCAGGTAAAGCTGATGGTGGATATAATTGTTTTTTACTTTGCCATAGGCGTTTAAAACTTTAATGACACTAATTGATACAGTACGTAAGGACTGAATGCATTCTCTGTGCCAGCTTTGCTGCTCCTGTCAGCTGCATGGGTCACTCCCTGCTTCCTGGTAAGGCAGGCACATCTGAAGGAAATGGTGCCCCCCATGCTGGGCTATGCCCAGGCTCGGAGCATTCATTGTGTACTGCACAGGACCTTCATGGGCAAATTTTTGAAAAGAGCTCACCAGGCCCTTCTTTTGTGCCCACCTTCCCCAGTCAACCCAACTCACTGCCATCGAGTCAGTTCAGACTAATCACGGCCCTACAGGACAGAGAGAACAGCCCATGTGGCTGTGCCTGTCAATGGGAGTAGAAAGCTCGGTCGTTTTCCCTTGGAGGAGGCTGGTGGTTTTGAACTGCTGAGCCTGTGGATGGAAGCCCAATGGGTAACCACAACACCATCAGGGCTCCTTCATGCCACCCTTAGTTAGACACATCTTATTCAAAATATCTTAAGATTCGCTGTCTTTTAAAATGTAGCTCTGGAAACAAGGAAAGAAAAACTTCAAAAGACAAACATTCTAGAGCTTGCGAGTAAATTCTAACCTTTGTGATGAGGAAACCAATCACAGTCCAGAAGAAGGGGCCTTGGCACCTTCCTTAGGAATTGGACACAGTCTGGCGGTCTTTGGTGGCTGCGCCGTGAGGTGAAGGTCTGTCAGCATCCACACGGAGCATCTTGGCATTGGAGCAGATGTCTGTCAGTGGGATGTTTTTATTATGACACCATTATTACAAAGAAACATAGATAAGAAAAATGGTTTTCACGTCAGTGGAAAAGACTTGAAAAGTTGGATGAGGGAGTATCAGGAGGGTGGTGGCAAGGAGGGAATAAGGAAGAAAAAAGGACAAGAAAGGAAAGAAGCAGTAGAGGAAGAAGAAGAACAAGAAGTAGAAGCAGAGGAAGAAGCAGCTGCTGCCACTCCCACGGCGTGTGTACTGGGACCCTGTCATTGCTCAGACGCAGAGGGCTATGCCACGATGTCTTGTGTACGTGTGTCTGTGCTGTGTTCCACAAATCAAAGGGTAAACACGGACACCGAAGCGTCAAAGTCTTTCAAACCGGAACTTTCCTTGCCCATCAGATCTAAACACTGGGCTGATATAGGGCTGAAACTGGCTTCCATGCTTTTGTGGCACAGAAGCTAGTGTCAAATATTTGGGGGGAAAAACAAAAACCCCGATACAGTGTTGGAAGCCCTCAGTCATCAAGGGAAGTCAGCTGCCTGTCCAAGGAACTAGAAGAGACCCTTATTTTGCCCATCCCAAAGAAAGGTGACCCCCCCAGTAGGCAGAAACTATTGAATAAGAACATTAATCTCACATGCAAGTACAATTTGCTGAAGATAACTCAAAAGCGGTTGCAGCAATACATTGATCGGGAGCTGCCAGAAATTCAGAGTGGGTTCAGAAGACAGTGTGGCAGGAAGGATATCACTGCTCATAGCAGATGGATCTTGTTGAAAGCAGAGACTATCAGAAAGGCATTTCTGTGTGTTTTATTGACTTTGCCAAGACATCCAACTGTATGGCTCATAACAAACTATGGATGGCATCGAGAAGGATGGGAATTCCGGACACAGAATTTTGTGCGTGCAGAACTTGTGCAAGAGGCAACGGTTCCAACAGAACAAAGGTTTAACCTCAGGAATGGTATGCATTTTTTTTACTAGCCTTACTCAATCTGTATGCTGAGCAATCACCCGAGAAACGGGACAATCTGAAGAAGAACCTGACGTCAGGACTGGAGGAAGGCTCATTAACACGCCAGACTGCTCCTTAGAAGTGAGAATGGCAAACCTCTGTCTCAGGGACGAGGGCTATGTTATCAGGATGGACCAGTTCCTGGAGAAGGCCGTCATGCTTAGTAAGGCAGGCGATCAGCCAAAAGAGGACACCTCCCTCTTTCCTGTTACTCAGGCCTAAATCGCTGGAGTCATCCCTCATCCAACCAGCCAGGAAATCCTCTTGGCTTTACCTCCATGTTCTGTTAGAATCCAGCCATTTCTCATCACCTCCCGCTACTACCCACTTCTCATCACCTCACGCTACTCACGCTACTACAAGTCCCCATCATCTTGCTGCCGGACCCTTCCTGCAGCTTGCTCACTGTTCTCCTGGCCTCTGCCTTTCGTTCTGCAGCTCATCCTTGCCACAGCAGCCAGAGCGGTCCCATTACAACTCAAGTCAGGCCACGTGGCTCCTCTGCTCAAAACAGAAAGTAGCACACATTGGCAGCGAGGATGTGGCGGAATTGGAAGCCATGTGCATGTTTGGTGGAAATGTACAGGCGGCCTCTGTGGAAACCAGGGCTTTGGTTCCTCAAAACGTTCAACCTAGAATTACCAGATGACTCAGAAATTCTTGGGTCTCTACCCAAAGACTTGAAAGCAGAGATACAAGCATACACGAATACAACATGCTCATTGTTAGACTGTGCCCAATTGGCAACACTGGACAGCATCCAACCGTCCATCCACAGATGAATGTGGTAGATCCCTACTAGGGCATGGCAGGTGGCTGTAAAGAGACAAAGTTCTGATGCGTGCTATAGCATAGATGGACCCGGTGCTAAGTGAAAGAAGGCAGACTCCAAAGGACAACTATTGTATGCGCCCACTTACGGAAATCTTCCACACAGGCAAGTGCATTGAGGTCAGAGTGGGCTCACGAACGTTTTCCCACGCAGGGGCGGTGGGAAGGGAGAATGGGCTGAAGGGCATTGCTTAGAGGGGTCCATGCTCGTTGAACAACAACCATCAAACCCAATACACCGCCAGTGCGCCGATTCCAGCTCACAGCAACCACGCAGAACAGAGTAGAACTGCCCACGTGGGTTCCTGAGACTCTGTCGGTCTGGGGGCAGAAAGCCTCCGCTTTCTCGCGAGGCTGGTTCATTGTGGTCAGTTAGCCACCCAAGTTGTAACCACTACACCCACCAGGGCTCCTTCATGGTGATGAAGACGTTTTGGGAGTAGATTATGGAGAGATGGACAATACTGAGAATGGAATAAAAGCTACTGAGTTCTATACTTGAAAGTGGATGAAGCGGCAGATTTTATGTTATAGATGTAATTTTATTACATAGGATTTCAAAAACATAAAACACCCTCTATGTGTCATCCCAAGGAGCCCTGGTGGCATAGTGGGTTATGTGTTGGGCTGCTAACTGCAAGTCAGTAGTTTGAAATCACCAGTCATGTCTTGGAAGAAAGATGAGACTTTCTACTCCTGGAAGGAGTTCTGGTCTCAGAAACCCACAAGGGCATTTCTACCCTATCTTGTCGGGTTGCTATGAGTTGGAGCTGACTTGATAGCATTGACTGTTGTTGTTGTGTGTGTGTGTGTGTGTGTGTGTTTGAGGTAAACTTGTTTGACACAAGACCCCAAGTCCATTTCAGTTTCACTTTCCTCCTGTTGTCTTTAAGCCACTCAGACCACGGTTTAGGTTTGAGGGCGAAGGGATCTGGAGGGATGTGTTGCTGTTGTTCTAATGCTTCATCCCCTTTCCATTGTGGTAAAAGCCTGCAACAGTCTGCCTCCAGCTCGTGCCCTCACCTCCTTGTGCTTTGACGTAATGTCTCCTTCTCCGCGAGGTCTACTTGAGCTCTCCTATCTAAAAGAGCAAATCCCCACTGATGTTGCTTATCCTCTTCTTGTTTTATTTCCTCCTAGCATGCCCACCATCAAGTACACCAGGACAGATCCCTGGTGGTGTCTTGGGAAAATGCTCGGCGGCTGACTGAAAGGTTGATGATTCAAAACCACCAGCAGGTCTGCGGAAGAAAGACCTGGCGATCAACTCTGATAAAGATTACAGCTCAGGAAGCCCTGTGAGCAGCTCTCCTCTGCTTTGTAGGGCAGGAGTATTTTCATTTATTTTCTTTTCCCATTGGAATGGAAGTCTGTTGGGGAGCAGGCCTGGTGACTTTGTTCACGGTGGCATCGCTAGCAGTTACACAGAGGACCTGGCACAGAGGAGGGGCTGCACAGTGGCTGGATGTTGGTGGGAACATCATCCTGAGGCCACAGAATGCACGGCGGAGAATGCATGACGCTCTTGCACATCACCCTGAGGCCACAGAATGCATGACGCTCTTGCACAAGCCTGCATACTCAGAGAACATAAGGCATTGTCCCATTTCCTCTTTCTTCTTGGACTTCGAAACGTTGTCCACAGCTACAACTGTTGGCCCAGGCTTGGATACGCCTGTCTTTTCTCCAGAGATTTATCTCTTGATGGGAACCGTGGCAATGAGATGGCAGAGCCTCACATGACCTTGAAGGGTAAACAGCCAGCCAAGGTGTTGGACCCTTTGCCTTCTAGAGGAGTGCTTCTCACATTCTAACACGCACTGTTTTAAACAGCAAGGTTACAATACGCACCTTCTCTTCCGGCAGAGATTTGAATGAGGCTCCAATAGCATTGCCTGAGACCCGAAGCTTTACATTTAAGGAGGCCAGAGCCCTGAGGCTGCATGGTGTTGTGCCCTGGGAGCCCTCTAACTTCAGCAGCAGCACCTCTCCTGGGCAGGCTCCGTGTGGATGAGGGCAGCACTCACGTGTGGAGCAGACCAAAGGAGCCTCCCTGAGGCTGAACTCAACAGAACACAAATTGCACATGCAAATTAGTTCATGGGTGCCTGAAAAAAAACCCTGTTTTGGACAGGAATCCTCATGCCCTGCCACTGTCTTCGCTCAGAACTTCTTTAGCGCAGTCTGCTTCCGACCACGGCTCCCTAAAGGCTCAGAGCTGCTGCCTGCAGCCAAGTGTCCACCCTGCCCTCTGACACGAGAGGGCATTTTATGAGGCCAGTAAGGGCACCCAGCTCCTGTGTGAAGAAAGCCCTTCCGCACTCTGCCAGCCAACAAGATACCGTGCTGTCAGCCTCCCTTCTCACCACAGCCCCAAACGGCCTCACTCTCAGACGTCTTCTCTCAGAACGTCTGGCCTCCTTGGCAAATGCTCTGTCCCCTGTCCAAGCAGGTCCCCTCCAAATTTGGTCACCTCCGGCCAGTGGTCTGTGGGACTGCTCCTCACCTTTCGAGGCTCCTCTTGAGGGCAGCGCCTCTCCTGTTAGTCACCCCAGGTAAAGCCGATCCTTGCCGCCTCACTGTTGCTGGTCTGCTGCTTTTAGGGTTCTTACGACCTTGTATTTCAATGGTAGAGTCCTTGGGCGGTGCGCGAGTTTAATTCACTTGGTTGCTAACAGAAAAGATGGGTGGTGTGAACCCAGGGGCATCTCATAAGAAAGGCATGGTGATCTATAAAACCAGTCAATAAAGACCCTAGGGATTACCATTCTAATCGGACCCACTGGGGGTTTCCTGAATCACAGTGGCCCCCAAGGCCCTTATTTATCCACCTGTCTCCTCTGACAGCCTGTGTGCTCCGTAAGGGCAAAGATAAGACAGACTCCCCTGTACTCCTGACGGTCTGCCCAGATGGTGGCAAGAGGTTTTTCCAAGGCTTAATGAATGAGCAACTGGCCACTGGCTGTACTCTGCATGATAAAAATAAGTGGCTGTTTTATATCCCAATTATGCGCAGTTATTTTCTGTTAGAATGATAATACTTCAGAGGCGGAAAGCACCTTACGGTTTATCTACCTCAAGTCTGTCATTTTTGTAACTGAGGAAACAAGGGCCAGATGGATGGCGAAGGTGGCCTGAGGTCGTACCACCACGCCTGGGGGGCTGGGCCACCCTCCAGCCCCCTGGGGTAGAGTTCTGTGTGGAGCTGGTTGCGATGGCCAGCACGGGATGGCAAAGGTCTCGGGACGGGTTCTTCGTATTGCGCAGTGATACGTGCGCGTGATGAGCCCAGCGCTCTCCACTGATAACATGCGGGTCTAGAGCTGCCATTTGTGGTCACGGGTACTGCTGACGCGGCTGAATTAGAGCAGTGCTAAGAGGGTTTCTTCTTAAGTGCAAAGATCATTAATGGCACTCAAGGACTGTTAACGTATCCTAGCTATACATGATAAGGGAAAAACACCCTGCGTGTTTTGTGTTTCACTGTCCAAAAGGCCTACTTGAGTAGCAGAGAATTATAGATGCTGGAAATGAAAAAATCATATGTTTACCTAATGCCACTGTCAAATCATTCCTTTTCCTCTTTTGTGTATCACTATTAATGATTCATCCAATTCTAGTTTAATATGGGGGGAAACAAGCGCTTTGAAATAAAGCAAGCTGATTTCGCGTCTTAACATCACACATGCGCAATGTCTTTGCTGGCACTGACTAGAACAAGAACTAGTGTCGTGATCATTACAAGGCACGTCAGTTGGCGAGCACGTAGAGTGTCGTTTGCTCAGCCCCTCGTCCTCTGAAAAGTGTTTTGGGAAATTCATGGTCTCATAAGTGAATCAAATGGGAGTGTGTGTGTGTGTGTGTGTGTGTGTGTGTGTGTGTACTTTTAGGTTGACCTCAACTACCTGGCATTGTGGTTGTTCCTAGATGGGAAATTGGGACCAGCTGGACCACACAAAATACCAGAATCTCTAGCAAGAATGATTGGTCTGAGGATGGTCATGTGACCTAGACCAGACCAGCCAGACTCTTCTCTTGGCATTTTCTTTTTTCTGTATAAAGGAAGTTGATTCTCATAATGCCTTTATATATATGTCTTTACAAAATAATTATTTTCAGATAAAACAGGTTTTTAAAATAATGTATATGTTGTGGGCATTTTCTTTTTATCCTGAGATTACACCCCCCCCTCCCC
>NW_022103900.1:574186-577985 GCF_000313985.2 Echinops telfairi
TTTCTCTTGATATTTTTTTGGTCTCGATCCATGTGTAGGGTATATCCCTTTTTCTTTCTTTCTTTCCTTCCCACCCCCTTCTCTTTCCTCCCTTCCTATCTACGTCTGCTCCGGGGTGTTATTTCTTTATTTATTTGCTGTAACAGAAGCTGATACAAGGGAGGAGGAGGATATTCTTGTCTTTCTGGAATTCAGTGCTGAGAAGATGCCACTGAATGAGCTGTATGTGGCTCTGGTTCTAGCCCTCGTGGATTCGTGTGATCTCAGAGAATGAAGCTAGTCATGTGAGCAGCAGAGAAGGGAAAGGATGAGAAAGAGAAGGTGAAAGAGAGGGTTGATTGCGTGGTTTTTGTGAGTTGCCTTTGAGTCAGCCTCAAGGCGGCCCCGGGTACCATGGGGATTGAACCCTGCCTGGGAATTGAACTAGCCTGCCCAGCAAGCACACTGGCACTGACGCACCACCAACCTTTGACAGTGTTGGGGCCCAGTTGCTCATAGGGTTTCCTGTACTTGGATGGTATCAACTTTTTTGTTGCTTAAGTTTTTGTTGCGTTGCAACTAATCATTCACAGGGTTCTAACACATGCAAATTTTGTTTGGCTTTGTTAAATAAAGCAAGCTAAGCAAATGCTACCTCTTAACCTAGAAGGTAGAGCATATTGTCTGTGTGAAGCAAATATTTACAAACACCTTCTCTCTGTTTTTTTTTTTTTTGGTAAAGTTTTCTCCTACTGTGGTAGTTAAATAATCTGTTGTTAATTTGAGACTTAACAGTGAAGGGTTGGAGTTTAGCCTGTCAATCAGGTTGTTGCTTGATGACCTCATTTGGAGGTGCTAAGGAAATAAATAGCTTGTGGAGGTGGGACACACGCTCACTCCCTGTGAGACATTCCTGTTGAGAAGACAAAAGGAGCTACGCTAGAGCCCAGGAACGGAAGGAGCCACATGGAGACCCCTGTCAGCTCTGAGATGCTTCTACTGCCACTGGATCCACAAGACTTTCAACCCACTGGCCTGTGATCTTTCTGCACTCAGCATCATTGCATGTGTTGCATGAGTCTGAAGAGGACTTTATAGGTTTGTCTCAGATATATGGGCTAATATTGGACTTATGGACTTGATCTGGACTGTGCTGGGATGTTTTCTCAATTGTTCTTGTATATAACACTCTTTCTATACATATGTGTCTGTGAACTTGTTTCTCTAGTCAACCCAGACTAACACACCTGCCTTAGCATTAGCTCTATAGTATTTATGCAATAGGAGATTAGTGAAATAAAGTTTGAGAAATTTGCATAGCAACCTGACTAAACACTTTCAACTGCCAAAAAGCCCTATGACTTTACTCTGGAGACTGATTATGGAAGCAATTGTTCAATTCTGTTTGACTTGATTGAACAATGGAATGATATGACATATGTATTAACTTTCAAGTTACAGCAAACTACAAAAAAAGCAACAACAAAAAACATCCAGACATGAGTTTTGGGCTCGCACTGAATCCTAGCTCTAACTTAAGAACAATTCGTTCTTACGTCATGGTCCTGACCGATACTCGCCCTCAGGAAGTGAACACAGAAGATAGGGCGCTACAGCAAAATGTGGCAAAGAACCTAGATGGTGCCTGGCTATTAGATAAAATAGCATCTAGGGTCTTAAAGGCTTGTCTCCAAACAAGCAGCCATCTAAGAGAGATGTCAACTAAGTCCACATGGAAGAAGCACACCATCATCAGTCACCCAAAGATTGGAATCCATATAAGCCAAAATAGAAGGAGGGATCACTATCAGAGCCTGAATTGTGAGAATCTGGTGTGCAGAAGGTGCTGGATGACAGTGGAAGTCCAAAATTCATTTGTGGAACTCCATAGGAAACAAACCTCCAGAGAACTCCCCCGACCTAAAACTGAGGGAAGGGAGGCCAGTAGTCATTAACCAGAGCACTTGGGAGAGAGGAGTATAGAAGATCAAAGGTATAAATCTGACCTGAAGAGTTAAAACTTTGTCAGTAGATTCCTGCCTATGATTCAGGCTGGGCCTGATCTGTTTTCCAAAATTTTCTGTATTTTTGGTTTGTATGATTTTGTGTGATTTTTGTTTGTTATATTGGAGTGTATCTCAGAGGTGTATGTCAATGGAGGTCACCCTCCTGAAGTTGTGCTACATGCTTTTCCACTTTTCAGTATATGAAACCCAAGATTGATGAACCTATAGGAACAGCAAGTAGAATGAGGAGTTCAGAGGAAGGGGTGGTACAGTGGGGGGCGGGGGGGAGTGAAGGGGAGCCGATGTCAAGGAGTCCATGTGGAAAAGGAATGTCTGGAAACGGATTGTGGTAGCAATTGTACAATTCTCCTTGATGTGAATGAACTACGGAATGATGCGTTATATGCATTAAATCCCAACTTATACAAATATATAAACATAGATTTTTAAAAAGAATTTTCACTCCAAAAACTATATATATTTATGTTGTGTATTACATTCTGGAAATTTGACGACAAGACAATCTGGAATGAATTTCTCTCAGCACAGTGTGCATTTTAGAGTTCTTGACTGGGGACGGTTGGAAATAAAATCTCCATGAATTCTGGTTCCTTTGGAACTTTCTTTTTTAAAAAAAATAAGTTTCTTGGGGCCTCATACAATTCTTATCACAATCCATCCATCCATCCATTGTGTCAAGCACATTTGTACATTTTTTTGCCATCATCATTCTCAAAACATTTGCTTTCTACTTGAGCCCTTGATATATCAGTTCCTCATTTTCCCCCCTTCCTCCCCAACCCCCCCCCCTCATGAACTCTTGGTAATTTATAAATTATTATTTTGTCATGTCTTACACTGTCAGACGTCTCCCTTCACCCACTTTTCTATTGTCCATCCCCCAGGGAGGAGGTCACATGTAGACCCTTGTGATCGGTTCCTTTGGAACTTTCTGCAGCTGAAGCTTGGGACCTGGGGAGGGAGGGAAGGAATTAGAACAGGAAGCATGGTGGCAAGAGTCACAATGCTGGCACACTGAGCTAGGAGACCTGAGGATGACAAAGGCTTTTGCTCAAATGTCAATCCCAAGCCTTTAAAAAATAGTTTTATTGGTGCCAAATCCACAGGTCATATACTTCCATAGTTAAGTTGCTTTAAAAAAAAAGAGTTGTATATACACCATCACAATCAGTTCTAGTGCTTCTTCCCCACTCCCACATTCGTCATTTGCTCCCCAATTTCCCTCACCTTCCTCACCCTGATAAACCATTGCATCAGTTATTGTCTGTATGCATCCACTCCTTCTTGCTTCATAAACTGAGAAATCAAACAGAAACAATAAAAAAACAAAACAGAAAGTAATAATAAAAATATAAAGATTTTTTCCCCCCAAAAGAGTAAGAAAGAAAAGACCCCCAGCAATATTAAAAAGTCAGAGAGGAAATTTCTGTCATGGAACAAATGAGAAATATTTAAGCCTAGAGCAAATTCAGGTTGGATCAAGAGGGAGGTTGTGTTAATCCAGGTAGACTAGAGAAACAAGTCCAGGGAGACTCATATGTGTGTAATAGAGAACTTTATACCAAAGAGCAATTGTATATTAAGGAAACATTCTTATACTGGTACAGATAGGAACTGGAAACACAGGGAATCCAGGACATTTGAACCCCTCAGGACCAGCGGTGAGAGTGGCAATACTGGGAGGGTGGAGGGAAGGTGGGGTTGAAAGGGGGAACCGATTACAAGGATCTACATATAACCCCCTCCCTGGGGGACGGACAACAGAAAAGTGGGTGAAGGGAGACATCAGACAG
>NW_022103900.1:581890-593112 GCF_000313985.2 Echinops telfairi
CGAGTGTAATGGTGACTAAAGGGTGTTTTTTCATGTCCTCTATGCTCTAACTACGAAAATATTTGATTTACAAATAAGGAATCCTACTTCATGGAATTTCATTTATCACGGTAGGGTCTAGAACCGATTAACCGTGGTAAACGAGGGTTCACTGTATTTCTCAAATAACTGCCACTTGTTTGAGAACCAGACCATAAGGGGCTGGGGAAAGATGCCTCTAAATGGCCCAAATTAGATACCCCCAAATCCATTAGCTGCAGGCCTTGGCCTTCATCTATAGATGTTCTTGTGGGACTGTGCTATTGTTTCCATCACCCACTTGCATACCCCAGGCTCTGACTACCCACCCGTGTTGGCAGACCCCTTGCCAACCCCACCCACTGCCACCCCGTAGATTCTGACTCACAGTGACCTTGAAGGACAGAATGGAACTGCTCTTAGGCTTTCCATCTTTCTAAACCAGTGGTTCTCAAAGTGGGCAAGCCTGTTCCCTGCAGGGTGCTGGAGCAGTCTAGCGGGAATGCCAAAACAGACACCTATATTTTATCCTGGATCGTGGACTACAGAACAAAAGTTTTCATTGCTAGGGGGCCCCTGAGGGGAACAGCAATTATTTATTTAGTTATTTCTGAAAAGGGGTGGTAGGCCCAGTCCAATAAGCTGGGAACCTATGCTCTAAATCTTTCCAGGAGCAGACAGCTTCGTCTTTGTCCCGCTGAGAGGCTGCGGGGTTCAATGCTTACCCGACAGTGCCGCCAGGGCTCCCAGACAGGACAGGTGGCCAGGAAATGTATATGAAATTACCCGATGGGCTTATTTCCATATCAGTTGCTCATCACTTACATAAAGTACAATCACGTGAAATCCTCGCCTTTTCCTTTCTCCCTCTTGTGGATCAAGTCTGGAAAAGGCAGCTCTGTGCGCTGGGACTTGGGGCTAGGAGCCTTGGGGCCTCAGTGGCTCGTTAGGCGGAATTTCATCTTGCCTTTCCCACTGTGTTTCGACCAGCAGCCTGGAACTGCGCCTATGAAGCTGTCACCGTCTGTGGTGTCAAAGCAACTTGGACGGCCCTTTGGGGTGGGACCATTGGAATGATGGACTGTAATGGTCTCCCTTCTTAATGTCCATGTAATGCCCACTCAGGGAGTACTTCATTTGCACATCATTGACATGTTAGAGTGATGCAGTTTTAGGTGGAAAACCCTTTACTACTCTTGTCCTGGGGTCGTGCTTTTATTTAAATCAGACGGGCCTCCTATAACCCGACTGCAGGCCTCCCGTGTATTTCTAAATGATTTGCAGTAAGACTGACGGTGCAATTGCATTGCAATTTTTAGCAAAATTAATGCTCTAGTTTCAAAGGAGGAAAAAAAATAGATTGTAACCAGAAAACATTTGTATGTTGTTTATGGCCATGTCTTATGCTTATGTCTTGTGTAATAAGCTTTAGCCTGAAAGTTTACTGCCTTATCTAGGTCATAGGTCTCAGAGATTGTGGGATTACAAATGCTGGTACAACACATACCTGGAAGCAGTCACTCAAATAGGAATGGACTGTCTTTATCGAGCAATTTCAGAGATTATTTATACACATGGGTTCTGATTTTGGTTGTTGAATTAAAAGGCATAGGGGGTAGTTTTCTGCAGATACAGGAATAATCTAAATGGAAGATTTAAAAATACACACAAAAAGATGAATAATGGCCCATGACCACCTCATCATACTTCAATATCAGAACGAAAGGAAAACGTCTTTTTCAAGATAGAGTTCTATTATGTTGAGGTAATGACTAGGGGGCGAATGAAGTCTCTTTTCTTAGTAGTTAGATAAGTAAAGACACACGTTTCACTTATTTATAGTGATTATAAATGGCCAGGATGAGAATTTTAAAGCCATTACCACAAGGATAATATTAATCAATTTTAGCTCATTTCTGTTTTTTAATGGGTGTGTAAAGCAATTCTTAGACGGTTCCTTTAATTAAAATTGGAAATGAAAAGACTTATTTGGGGGATGTTTCTCAGAATGAAGAATATTGATGTTTTTAATTGAATTCAGAATTGAATTCCCAATAAATTGGAATGCAGAGATTCCTCTCCAACGACACGGAATGTTTTCAGCAGATTAATGACTGGTCTTTTATTTAAGAGTCAAAAGGACTCGAACCTTCATTTTATGTGAGAAAATGAACTACTATATTTCCATTTTCAAAGTTTATTCAACTGCCCTTTGAGATACGTTAACAACAAATAGATCTGCTCGAAATGCGGCACGTTAATATTAATAATTTATAATGGAAGGTCTGGCGTGCAATTATCTAACCTGTGTAATAGCACCTCTGTCCTGCCCAGCTGCAGTTCCACAACCCTGGTTTTGAAATGCCATTTCCCCTCCACGATTATGAAGCTGGAAATGACTTTGCACCTAGTTCGCTGTTCTCTTTACCGCTCATCATCTTACATGAATATAAAACCTTGAATGTGAATGATGAAGGTGAATGTTTTATTTCTGATCCTCACATCTTGAGACAGTTCATGTAAACGGGTCTCCGTTTCATAAAGATGACTGAACACTGTGAGGGGATTTGTAGTCCCCGTAGAAAAGGGCTTTTAAAGCAGCAGAAGAAAAATGGAAAATGCAACACCCCCCCCCCTCCTCCAAATTCCCTAAACAGCACAACAAAAAGATTTTTCTGTAGCTATGGAGAACCCTTCAGCACCCCAAATCCCCGGTGGGCAGCGTGTTCAGACACCTCATGCAGAGCGTGTATACAACTGGCTCGAGATGAAATCATGGCAGAGGTCTCTGATTGGCCAGCAGTTTGCACTCAGGGTCTCCAGGCCCTTTTTGCTCTTTCTAATTTAGCAAAGCCGCTCTCTGGGCAGCTTGGCCTCCTCACGCTCCCCTCCCTGTGCAGAAGCGAGAGTGGTTATTGCTCAACGGGAGAGGTGGTGGAAACGATAGCATTTCAACAGATTTTATGAAGTTGCCTAATCCAGTTGTGCATTTTGATCACATGTGTTGTCCTTTTAAGTAACCCTTTCATTCACACAGAGCTACAGAAATGGTGGGGCCAGGGGTGGGGCAGGGTTAGAGGCAGGGATTGAGACCAGGAAGAAGGAAAACATATTGCACAACACAACACGATTAACTAGGTACATTTCTTGTCATGACCTGAGTTTACTCTGACGACTTGCACTGAATGGAATGAGCCAGGGATGCATAGTCCGGACTGTAGCTGCTGACAGCCAGCCTCAAACACACTTCCAAATGATCATCAGTCCTGGTGGAACGGTGCTTGGACTGAATGATCTTTATGTGGGAAAAGGCTGACTCACGTAAATAAGTAGAGCCGAATACTGCAGTCAAGGAGGTAGCACATGTTCTCAGGTTTGGGTACTTTCTATCTGCGAGTAAGTTCCAGAACTGTGCATGCGCTCTGGACTTCAGCGGAATGTCGGCTTATAGTGTCAAAATCTCCCATTACGTTTAAGAGAGGAAAAAAAACACAAGGTCTAAAAATTGGTGATAGCTTGTCAGTTTCGCTGCCCTTAGCGCAGTTGTTTGAGCATGCGGTTGACACCTAAGATTGCACCTGATTGGCTGCACTATATCAATTAAGCGACGGAATTAATGTTAAGCTTATGTCTATTTTTCTTAAATGCCATGCGATCTACCCACACTACATTTGCGATTGACTAGTAGATTGCGATCGACGTGCTGAGCACCCTGCTGTGAGTGGCGTTGTTCAAATCATCTGTACCTGTCCTGGATAGTCTCTATTCTTGCCCCCGTCTGCCCCCGCATCTCTCGGTCTCCTCACCCGCTTTGTGCTTCAGAAGCGGACCCATCTGAACTGCAAGGAGGACTCCTCCGTGCTCCCGGTTTCCTTGGGCTCAGCCAATGGGAGGTACTGGAAAGAGACTGCACAGAGGGAGAGAGAAAGCTCAGAGTGTTAATCCATCCAGCCCCCTCCCTACTGAGCCTTTGGGCGAAGACGGCAACCTCCGGGAAAGGTCACAGAGCTTGTCAGGTGCTGCGGCCCGCAGTGTTATCAGCGCGCACCGTTAGGTCCACGAGTAGGGATGGCCTGTCCCCGGAGTAGTCCTCAATATGCTTCAGCGTGCAGCCTGGGTTGTGTTAGGGACTGAACTCGCTCTTCTCAAAGTATATGCTGGAACCCCAACCCCTCGATATGGGGATATACTATCATAGGATAGACTTGTTGTTAGTTGCCGTTAATGGTGATCTCATGTATAACAGAATGATACGTTGCCCTATCTTGTTCTATGTTTCTGATTACTGGTGTGTTTGACTCCATTGTTGTGCCCCTCTGTCCATTTATCTAATGGAAGGCTTCCCTCACTCTCACTTTGACATCTAATGAAACGTAATCAACTTGCACAATGTAATCTAATGCAATCAATAAGTCAGTTGAGGTCCCAAGTCTCGGGTGGATCCTAAACCGAATCACTTCTAAATTATAAAAAGAACAGCGAAGACACAGAGGATGCAGATGCACAGTCTAGGGAAGCCAGATGTGGGGTGAGCATTGCTGAGACACCCCTGAGCCTACTGAATTGACCTGGCTCTACCCTAACCTGGGCTTTTTGTCCCTAGAACCGTGAGAAAGGAAATTTCTGATTTGGAAAGCCACCCATTGGTGGCACTTTTGTTACAGTAAAGCTAGCTGAGGTAGCTGGTGTTCCCTAACCTCACCCACATCTTGTGAATACTCCCGCATTAAACTCTATCTACTTACTTCATTGGGGAGCAGCATTTCTTTTCTGCCTTGACCCTGACCCACATACTTATTTTTCCTGCTTGACCTAGCAATCATTGGGGGAGATGAAATATTTTATGAAGATGTTAGATGAGATGTAGCTAATTACCATGGCCCTTCAAGCCATAATCCTTTAGGTGCTATATTATCAATTTTAGCCTCTGTGTCCGTGGTTATAATTCCATTTTTGGAGGGAGCTCTCTGCTGGGGTAATGAACATGATTAAGATATGCTTACATCTCCCCTTTAGTAGAGGGTGTGACTTAAGTCGGCATTCTGTTTTCCTTGAGGGGTATGGTCTGCCGAAAGACAAAAACCGCACCCCACCAAAGCCATTCCTCTGTGTAGATGAGCCATCTCAGAAGCAGAGAGAGAGTTCTCAGGATAGTTAGAAGCAAAGCCACTTGTGAGAACTCTGTTCCAAGGGATGGAGGCCAACACCAGAGCCACTGGAGATTGCGGCACAAACACCATGGGGTGGAGCAAAGGAGCCAGGCCCAGATTAGAGGGCAGGGCAAGACAGAACAGAGCAGCAGCGCCGAGACCATGAGGCTGGGAGACCAAGGTGCAGAGAGGCTTCCTGCCCTAGAAGGCAGAGACTGAGGCACCACGAGGCAGAAAGGCTAAGGTCCAGAGAGACTTTGCTACTCACTGAGGAGAGGTTGCTGTAGACAAATGACGATATCTTTTCCTGTTTACTGAGACTGACTGCTAATTTCCCTAATAAGCCCCCTTGATAGTCAGCAGGGAGTTCTGTGTGGCCATTGCGATGCATTCTAAACCCAGCAAAGGAGTCGAGTGCCCAGGGGAGAATGGCTGGTGTCAGAACAAGGTGAAGAAGGATGGAGCTTGGGGGAATGTCTGACTTCTGCCTTGTGACAATGGGGAAATGAGAGAAGGTGAGATAGGGCCATCTTTATAAGGTTTTTGCAGAGTTGCCAATTTTTGTATTATATATATTTTTTTCTTCATACATTTTTTGAGACTATGATTTTTTTAAGTGTCTACAAGTCTAGAGTTGCTACATTTTCCTGGCACAGTGAATGTACACCTCGTAATGATCTCTATCTCTAAGTCTCTTTTGCCAATATTAATAAGACTAGTGGTTTATGTAGCAGTTCTTGAATTTTTTGGCCTCAGGACCTCTTAAAAATTCTTCAGCACCCCAGAAGAGATTTTATTTATAGGGGTTATATTTCTCGTGCTAAAAATTAAAACAAACATTTTAATATTGGTTAATTCATTAAAATAACAATAGACCGTTCCCCATATTAATACAAAAAACTTTTTTTTTAATGCTAAGAAGCTCTGTTTCCCAAAACAAGCAGACAAAACTTAGTGAGAAGGAAAGGATCAGTTTGCATTTTTGGAAATCTATTTAATGGTAGACTTATTAGAAGATGGCTGTCTTCTTTCGCCTGATTGTCTTCATGTTGTGGAGATACATTGGTTTGGTCGACGTCCACTAAACAACAATCCAGCTTCATATAGTTAAGTAGTTGGACAGGGATTGTGTAATACCCGTTTCAGATAATCATGGCGATTTGTCTTTGATACCAAACTCTAACTAGACCACCTTTGACAAAGGGTAATAACAACATGAAATGCGAGATGATAGCAACGTACTGTTCACATTCGGTTACATTCAACATCTATTAATTTATCACGTACCTTTGACTGGATCCCTTACTTGGGTATGATTCTGGATATTATACATTGACCATTTGAAAAACACTGGCTGGCGAAGCTCTGTAGACCTTTCAAATGTTGACACATTTGCCTGGATGATAAACAAACACACATTTGAAGCCAATTCTAGTTTCGGATGGGCTCTCAAATTCCCTCTTCTGAGTTTTCCCACGTATAAAATGGGTGTGACCATTCGATGTTTCTCCCTTGGGCCTCTGAAGAAGAAAGGAGACAATGGGTTTGAATGCGGTCTGCTCAAGTGAAAAGAGACAGCAGGATTGGAAAGTGACCGCAGAGCTGCTGGTGGAAGGAACCAATACTGCCAGGAGACTGCTTAGAAGTGAGCACGCCAAGAATTGCAGGCGGGACAAATCCCTGGAGAAGGACATCGGGACATCCTGTCCTTCCTGGTGTCCAGGGGCAGAGGAAAGAGGAAGAACCTCAAGGAGCTGGATGGCACCAGGGCTGCCACCATGGGCACAAACGTACCGATTCTGGTAAGGAGGGCCCGGGCCCGAGCAATATTGAGCATGCCATTGTTGTTAAGTGCTGGAGAGTCCGTCCTGATTCATAGTGACCACCAGAAGGAAACGCTGCCCAGTCCTGGGCCGTGCTCACAATTATTGCTACGTTTGGGCTCATGGTGGCAGCCACCAAGTTAATCCATTTCCTTGATGGCCTTCACTTTGATTGCTGCCTCTGCCCCACCAGCCCCCCAACTGCCTCCGCACCCCCCCCCACCACCCGCTACTGTACCAAGCATGGGATCATTCTCTAGACACTGATGTCTTGGGTACACTAGAGGAAGTCTCCGCATCTTCGCTTCCAAGAAGCATTATGGCTGTGCGTCTTCTAAGACATATTTCCTATGCACACGATGATGATGAACTGGAACTAACTCTATGCAGTGGTTCTCCACCTTCCTAATGCCACCACCCTTTCATACAGTTCCTCGTGTGGTGGGGACCCCCCAACCATAACATTATTTTCGTTGCTACTTCATCACTGCAATTTTGCTACTATTATGAATCGGGCGAATCCTGTGACAGGGCCATTCGACCCCCAAAGGGGTCACGACCCATAGGTTGAGAACTGCTGCTCTATGGCATCTAACAACAGGGGTTGAAAGGTGAGTTGCCATGACTCGATGGCAGTGAGTCTGGTTTCATTGGTTCTTTTGTCTCTCCTGAAAAAATTCAGATATTAAAATTTTACTAGTGCTAAACTAACAATCATGTTATCTCTCATAGTCTTCTATTCAGACATTTTTAGAGCACTCAGGGTTTTTCCCCCCTGTGTGTGTGGCAGGGTCAATAGGGCTGTTTCAATTTTGAGTTCACAAAGGAAGGCATTGGCTCAGTACATGTTTGTTTTTCTTGAATCGCATCTTATTACGAAAAGCAGGACGCAACCTTTTTACTGTGTGGGTGAGGCAGCCGAGGGCCAGAGAAGGCCCACAACTTGCCCAAGGACATTAATTTATGTGACAGGCTGGCCTGAATCAAAAACATCGTTATCTGACTTCCAACCTATTTTTTTTCTCATTAAACAGTCTCTCAAAGTTCCATTTGGGACATTTTTAGTATCTTCAGAGAAAGGAAGAGGACACGTATCTACTATTGTGTATTTTTTAGTTTCTAGGCTTCTAAAATTCTTTGTCCCATCGATGTTTAACCTTGCTGAATTCATGGCAACCTGTGGAAGATTTGAATTTCAGGGTGGGAAACTTAAAGAGCAAAAAAAAAAAAAAGACAATTGAGAAACAAACAAACAAAAACTTTCACTAGTCACCACACAATGTCTTGGCTTGTCCTTTCAGCATCGGGTACTGCTTGCACAGAGCTGTTCACTGGCCTGCACCATCGTGAAAATCCGTCAGGGCAAAGGTCCAGTGTGCTGCAAGGCTGGCTTGACATGACTCTGTTCCTTTTTCCTTCTCTGGCAGGAACTTGTGCTAGATCTCAGACTGCTTACTGTGACCCATTCAACTCAAGGTTTTGTCTGTCAGGCATTGTCAGTGTGTGTTCTCAATTATAGCGAACGTACACTTTCTACAGTGATCAAACGTTGACGGCACCCTCAGGCAGGGTTCAAGGTTCACCTGGTAGCACGGCACCCAGAGGAGAATGAGGTGGATGCAGGCAGTTGCCATAGTGAAAGCCCTGAGAATGTCACACTCGGCCTTGTTGCCTCCGCCCCCCCAGCTCTTTCCAGCGGGTGGGGGTGGTCACCAGGACTTCTCCTTTACCATCTGTCCTGCCTCAGTCTCCTAATCCAGTCAGGACACTTACCTGCTGGGGTAGTGAGATGTTGAATGAGAAAGTTATCTCTCTCCTGTCCCAAGATCTAGTGACTCAGCTCCAACGGATCAGCCTCTCATGTGTTTCTTCAGCACACCCGCCACCAGTCCGTCTCCACTGCCCACAGAAAGGACCACCAGGTCTCTCCTAGGTGCTGTGGGTGGTCTCTTCCTGAGCTCCTTTCTTCCTCAGTCTCACTCCAAGACCCTCCTAGTCTCTCTGAACCTAGTGTGTCAGGTGAAGGCCTGCTTTCCACCTTAGCTTTGGAAGAAGTGCTCGGCTTTGGGTCTGGAATCTTAACCTTGAGAATAAGGGCAGGGCCAGGGACCAAAGTTGGGCCGAGGTGGGAAAAGGAGAGTTGAGGCCTTATCCTAAAGTATTGCTGCCTTTGTTCTTTGAAACCCATGTCTGAGCCCCAGTGGATGTTTTCTCTAGAATTTTCCCAGAAAGCACGCACATGCTTTCACGAGGGTACCCACACACACATTGACACACCGAGCTTTGTCTAAAGGGCACACTCTGCACAAGTAAATGGACACCGCTGAAACCAAAAGAATGGATTGCAAGCATTAGCCCTAAACTGAACCACAAAGTAACTTCCTTCCCCCACAGGGAGCAAACAAAAAATCCTCAAACAAACAAATATAAAAATCAGCAAAACAGACACATAAGCAACAAGATAATAGCCATTTCCCCCTCCTTTGCAGCTCAGGTTATGGATACAGGTACCAGCCAAGCCTAGCTGCATCTTGATCCATCCATTTGGATGCAGGAGCTCACCTAGGGTCTGAGAGGAGCAGACGGCCAAGTAGCCACCCAATTATTTGGAGAGAAAAGGAGCTGAATGCCCAAGCAAACAAACAAATCCAACGGCAAGGTGGAGAAGAAATGGCGGAAAATACACCGTGTTATGTAAGCGCCTGCGAGAGGATTCACAGGGTCTCTGGAAACACAGTTTCATCAAGAGCTGACGGAAAATGAAAAGGGAGACAGCAGGCGTAATTGCCGTGAGCAGCCATTTCCCGCTGAGACAGAAGAGTTTTACCATCAGCTCGGTAAGAATACATCCAGGCAAATGCAGCCAGCCTGGGAATAAGTACGTCTCATAAAACCAGGATGGGAGGACAAAAGGGCACCCAGAGATGTGCCATGTGAGGCAGAAAAGAGTGTGGGCAAAGGCCAGGGGAGGTGATAATAGAAAAAGAGAAGCGAGAAAATGACATCTCTGTGGGCATCATTAGGGCGAAAGAAAGCAGACACACAGAAGGCACTTAAAACATAACCGAGCAAAACATCCAGAACACGCCAGGTCAAAGCCTGTTAGAGCAAATAGTGTCACAAAGGGGACTTCTTTAGACCAAAAAAAAAAAAAAAGGGGGGAGGTTGGGGGTAGGGGTGCATGGCCGTGCATAGAAGTAGTGGCAGCTAGAAATCAGGCGATCTGGGTTGTGACTTTGCCTGCTTGCTCCCTGGCTATGTTTTGGAGGGGTTCACTAGCTAATCTTTCTGGATCAGAGCTTTCTGGTCTGCAACATCGAGGCTTAGTCCAGCGTTGTAGTCTATACATTTCGGGGCAGCATGCCCCCTCCAAGACCCGGAGGAAAAGTTACCAACGCTCTTCCAGCAACGTTTAGATGAGCATGTCCTCAGTTTTGCAAACCGTTTGCGGAAGATCCTACAGAGGGGGCCGGTGAATTTGTAACCTTCAATGATCTTTTCTATCCCTTCCAGCTTAAAAGCAAGCCACGCAAACCCCATGACTCTGATTTCTAGGTGGTGAAGCATTTGCTCCTGATAGTTTTAATTCAATAAAACTTGCATTTTTTGATTTCCCCTCAAAGCAGGTCTTTGGAGGTTGCTCCCGGGGCTCCACTATTTGGTCATGAAATGTGTATCCGAGAAAAGCAGCGAGCAGGACCATTTAGTGGGTTCACAGGGCCGCCCTTTCTCCACTCCAGCACTGTCTGTTGTTGTCTTTAAATCCAATCAGCATGCCAGTGACATCTGCCCGAACCCATCCTCAGAGTTTGTCTCGGCTCAGCTCTTCCTAGCTGGGTAAATTCTTTCCAACTTTGTTGCCTGTCTCCTCCCTTCTTTCTCTTCCTCCTACCGCTCTCCCCCTCCTACTCCTCTCCCCTACTTTTCTGTGCAGTGATGGCGTGATTGGGGCGAGTGTCCTAGAGGCAGGTAATGCTAGAGAGAGCTTTCTTTGTGCCAGAGTTGGTGGCCAGGCAAAGGGATCTACAAAGAAACGTGAGATACAATCTCCTCTTAGAGAGAATTGATCATCAAGTTGGGAGGTTACAGGATGAAGACATGAAAAGTATCGTCACCACGAAGGATTTCAATTAGGAAAGAGAAGGTTACAGTTCAAGTGGGGACTGTAGAGCCTATCTGTCATGGGACTGAGTTTCTTGGGTCATTATGCTACGGGTTTAGAGGAAGAAGA
>NW_022103900.1:605101-609516 GCF_000313985.2 Echinops telfairi
TGCTGGTTACCAGGGGTGTGTGGGGTGTGTGTGTTTGTGCCGGGGGTGGGGAGGGGGGACTGAGGGTAAATCACCAACTAGTGGGTGGACACATATTAACTTGGGTGAAGGGGAAGGCAGGAAAAGGAATTAATCAAAGCAAAACAAAACCCACAATGAGCTTTGTAATGAAAAAAAGAGAAAAGATGCATCTGAAGATCCAGCGTTTTACATGAAAGATCTTTAACGCCGCAAAGCAGTTAATGTTTTCCTGCTTTGGATATGTCCAATATTAGTGATAATCTTTGAGATAACAATAGAGAAATTCTCAAAGCCATATTTACTGAACTCACACAAGACATGGCTTTTCGGACAAAACGGGTATGAATTGTTACATGTAAAAACTGATCCTCTGCTCTGCAAATCTTCACCTAATTCACAATAAACTTAAACAAATAAAATTTTAAAACATCTTTCCACTCCTTGATGACCTCCTCATAGATAAATACCTTAAAAAGTAAAACAAACACCCAAGGGACTCAATTCTATTAGTAGACTATTTTGAGCGTGGATTTAAAATGCCCAGCACAGAGCAGGAGCTGCTGTTCTCGGCGATGCTATTCCAGTCGAGTCTTTAACCTTCAGCTCAGACCAAGGACTATCTGCACTGCCTTCTTGGTCTTTGGAAGGGTTTGATGGAGGAGGAGCCTCCTGGGGACCCAAGGGCACAGGAAGTCAGGTCATGTACCTTCTTTCACCTGGAATCCTGACTTAGAGCAGCACAGTCTGGGGACATGGAGCAGAGTTCTCTGGGGCAACATCAGGGTGCAAGGGGGTGTTTAGAACAGCCTTAGGTGCCAGACCAGCTTCCCAGCCATCTCCTCACACTGTCATGGGCACACTCAATGCCTATATTGCCTCCTCCCAGAATCCCCTTGTAAAATGTCACCAAACCAAATTGCTATTTTCCCACACTCCTCTCCATTCATTTAAACACATTTTCACTGACCACCTATGAGTGCCTCGCGCTGAGTCAGGTGCTGTATCTATGACACATTCCAGTAGGAGAGACAGATGATAACAGTAAATCAATTTATAAAAAAACAAATAACAAATATCGTCACAAGTCAATTCTGACTCCTAGTGACCCTATTGGATCTCTGAGGATGTAAATCTTTACGGGAGCAGATAGCCTCATCTATCTGCCATGGGGTGGCCAGTGGGTTTGAACCTCTGACCTTTGGTTAACAACCCAACATTTACCTGACAGTGCCACTGGGGCTCTCTTAAAAATGGATGATATAAAAGCACTTTAATCACCATGAAAGAAATGTGCTGGAAAATAGGATGAGGGCTCCTAATTTACTAGTATATCAGAAACCAAACTCACTGCCATCGAGTCGGTGCTGAGTCATAGTGACCCTTTAGGCAGGGTAGGACCGCACCAGGGAGTTTCTGAGACAGTGACTGTGTAAGGGAGTTGAAAGCCCGTCTTTCTCCCTCTGAGCCGCTGGTGCTTGGAACTGCTGGCCCTGGAGACTGCAGCCGGATTTGTAACCGCTATGCCACCAGGACTCCGTTTAGTAGCAGAGTTAGGAAAAAGGTCTCCGCTCAATTCTGACCTCCTAGGGATGATCTTCTCCCTTGCATCTCGAAGCCTTGTCATTCTCTGCTGCGCATGGTGCTGTTATTCTTCACAGCAATTATCAGCAATGTTTTTTTGGCTTTCCAGTAACATGAAAATGTTACTTCCTGGGGTGGAGGTGCAGGGACTCTGCTTGGTCCAGCAACTAGCTGGTGATTAACAAATAATTGTTGACCGACTGGCCAGGCAATTAATGGCTCACTAGTCTTGGTGAGGAGTTTGGATTTTATTCTAACTGCAATAGGAATAGACTGAAAGGACTTGCGCGTGAGTGACATATTCCATTCATGGTTTGGCTGTGTGTGGATGCTGGGTTGAAGAGGGGAAAGCCCACGTGGAAAGATTGGGTGGACCATTGCAGAAGTCTAGGCAAGGAATCATAGTAGTTTGTTCTGGAGTTGGGAATGGAGGTAACAAGAGACTTAATTTGAGAGGGATTTAGGAGATAGATACGACTTGGGCAATTTTATTTTGGTGGGTGAAAGACAGGAGCAAAGGATGCTCTCCATATTTCTGGCTTGGGCCCTGGTGGGTGGTGGGTGATGTTATTTGCTGATGTAGAACAGTGGAGGAGGAATGTGTGTTTTGGAAAGAGAAGATAGTTTGGGATTTCCATTGTGGTAGTTACATAATCTGGTGTCAACTTGAGACTATTAAAAGTGAAGGGGTGGAGTTTAGCCTGTCAATTAGGTCAGCTTGATGACATCATTTGGAGGCACAACGGAGATAAATAGCTCACTGGCGGCCAGACACACACTCTCTGCTTGTCTCCCTGGTGAGATATTCCTTTTGATAAGCCACATAGAGCTACACTGATGGAGCCAGACCCCTGGAGCTGAAGGAGCCATGTGGAGACCCACGCCAGTGCTGAGATGCTTCCACCATGTGTTGGTGTGGGTTGACTAGAGAAACAAACCCGCGGACACTCATAGGTGTATAAGAAAGAGCTTTATATACAAGAGCAATTGAATATTGAGAAAACATCCCAATTCAGTCTAGATCAAATCCATAAGTCTGATATTAGCCCATATGTCCGATACCAATCTCCAAAGTCCTCTGCAGACGCATGAAACACATGCAATGATACCAAATGCAGGAAGATTACGGGCCAGTGGGTGGGAAATCTTGTGAATCTAGCGGCATTGTAAGCATCTCAGCACTGGCAGGGATGTCCACGTGGTGTTCCTACAGCTCCGAAACTCTGACTGCCTCAGGGTAGCTTCATGTGGCTTCTTCTCAGAAATGTCTTGCAGGGAGTCAGCAGAGAGAGAGTGTCTCTCACCTCCAAGGAGGAAATACAAGAGTTCCCAGAATTCTCAGGAGAAGTCCATGCCTCTGGACTCCACCCCTTCACTCTTAATCCTCAAATTGATGAGATTATGTAACTACCACACTGGATCCACAAGACTTTCCACCCTTTCTGTGAACCACGGGAGAGACCAGCCCTTGGAGAAGGATGTCATGATCGGTAAAATGGAGAGGCAGTGAAAAACAAGGAAGGCACTCGATGAGATAGATCCACATTGTGGCTGCAACAATGGGCTCAACCAGGAGAACCATTGTGAGGATGGCGCGGGACGGGACGGGGTTTGGACATAGGGTCACCATGGGTCAGAACCGACTGGCCAGCTCCTAACAACAACAGCCCCATCTTGAAACTTATGTGAAAGTGTGCATTTTTCCATTAAGGGAATTTTATGTATAGAATCAATACAGAACTGGTTCCTTCTCCTCTCAGAGGACAATCACTGTCCGGGGGCGGCATTTGGCTGTGTTGCGAGTCAACACTCAATATTTGTTGATTTGTTGTTTTGCTTCGTCTGTGCATGAACCTCAATGATTGCACGCTAGTTTTTATAGATCCATCTTTGGCTGGCTTCTGGGCTTATTCAGCTCATTCATGGCAATCTCCAATTCTTCTGATTCTTTCAATATTCCATGATGTCTCAAGCAAGTCACTGTAAACAGAGAAACAGGCCCTGCTTTCTATCACACCATGGTATTTTGAAAACGTGAAATCACTTAAAACCATCCATACACAGGCTAAGACGACTGAAGCTTGTTCCACAGGAACGATCGCTTCACATGCTAAACAGGACATAACCTATTTTACATTCCATTTTGTTTGTTCCTTCTCTTATCACCTCAGTCCAGAAACAGGAACATATGGCTTTCATGTTGTGGCCATGCATTGCGGAGCATTGTCTTTGATGTTTGTTAAATGAGCAGTAGGCGATGTGTGGTTTAAATGTAGCACGGCAGTTTTCAGGGTTCTCTCCTCATCTAGTGGAAGCAGAACCTTTTCATAATTGCTACAGCCATCAAGCTGAGAGGCTGACTGATATTAATAAAAGAGCAGTTGGTTTGCCTGGCTGCCCACTGCAAAGATCATCAAAGTCTCAGCCCTGCTCCTATTAACCACAGCCAGCATAACTGTCAAAAGCCCCAAAGTAGTTGCTGTTGAGCTGATCCTGATTCGGTGGAAATAGGGTGAGGGCCCACATGAGGCTGCTCCTGGAGGCAGAGGGCCCAAGAGAGGAGAAAGGCAAAGGGCAAGAGGAAGGTGACACTTCCTTATAAAAAGACTGAGCATGATAGTGGGACAGGAGGAAATTCAAGGGAAATCGAGGAAAGAGTGGGAGGCAAAGGGCATTTATAGAGGTCTAGATAAAGACATGTACATATGCAAACATATTTATATTTGAGGATGGGGAAATAGATCTATGTGCCTATATTTATAGGTTTAGTATTAAGGTAGCAGAAGGACATTGGACCTCCACTCAAGTACTCC
>NW_022103900.1:610247-626656 GCF_000313985.2 Echinops telfairi
GATATGACAAAATAACAATTTATAAATTATCAAGGGCTCATGAGGGAGAGGGTAGCGGGGAGGGAGGGGAAAAATGAGGACCTAATGCCGGGGACTTAGGTGCAGAGGAAATGTTTTGAGAATGATGAGGGCAGTGAATGTACAAATGCGTTTTACACAATTGATGTATGTATGGATTGTGATAAGAGTTGTATGAGCCCCTAATAAAACACTGAAAAAAATAAAAAGATCACACCTCTAAGGGTGTGACCTGATGGATAGGTTAGACTCCAGCCCTACACTTTCACACAGGTTCAAGTTGACATAAAATCTTACCTGTCCCAGCAGGTGATACGTCCCCTGCAGGTCCCATTCCTCCAGCCCTCTCTTCTTGGGTGACTTTCCCAGATCAGGCCCCAGCCCTGCTGACCATCTCCTCACCTTTTACCAGGCCCCAGTTCTGACTTGCTCCTCTTACAGAGATCCAGAGAGCCCTCTCTCGTCCTTCACATCTTCTTTGGAGGGATGAAGGCTGCTCAGTCCCTGAAGATTCTGGTCCTATGTGGACTGCAAGGTGACTTGGTCGAGAAAGTAATACCTTGATGTAGACGTGTATTTTCCCAAAGTGGGTAATACCACCCCTTGGGGGCACTGGAATGAAGAGGTGGGATCTGAAAGCACTTTGTCCTGCATTATGTGCAATAGTACAAAAGTTTTTCATTGTTAGCGGGCTGTTGAGTAATTTTTTTTTCCTGAAAAGGGGGCAGAGGGCCCAATAAGGTTGGCAACCGATGGTTGGAGTGTCTGTGGTCAGCGCACAGGACTCTGTTTCTGTCCTCCTTCTGGTGCTTTGTCCCTAGGCCCATCCAGCCTGGCAGGTGTCCCCCCAGGGAGTTACACACAGAGTCGGAACACAAGCCCTCCTCCCAGCAAGCTCCTCACTTTGTACTTTCTTTTATCTGACATGCCTTTGGGATTTAGCCTGCTTTTCTCTCTCATTTCCAACTGCCCCCTCTCCTGGAGCTGTCTTCAACGCAGGATGCATCTTTTCCCATCAGCCCTGCTTCCCTGCTAGCTTTGACACAATAATTTTCATTTTTGAAGACTTTTTTTTAACTGTAACTCTTTCCAAGAAGACGGTACATGTAACATACATTTGGGTCGGAACACAGACTCAAGAAAATAACACTAGAACATTGTCAGGAGTTTTGTTCTGAGACACAAACGGGGCGGGGCAGTTTCTGTAGGTGTGACAATTCCTTTGGGTTTGGTCAGAAGTGTTTGTTCTATCCACTCTTCTCTGGCTTGGGCACTGAATCAGAGTTCTATCATTTGAGGTACTTTTAGTTGGGTACCATTCCTGGGGTTGCCATCACATTTTTGGACCATAACAGGGGCTCCCTTCATAAGGCACTTCCTGTTGGTTCTAGAAATGCATTTCCTGTTAGCACCTTCCAGGTTGTCTGACAGGATCTAGCAGGCCGTCTTAGTGTCTCTTGGGCCCCCACAAGCTCAGCAGTTCAAAACCACTAGCCCCTCATAGTGTAAAAGATGAGGCTTTCTACTCCTTAGAGTTACAGTCTCAGAAACTCACAGGGGCAGTTCTATAGGGTCGCTACGAATCTGAGTTGACTTAGTGGCAGTGAGTTGAGGTTGTTTTTTGTGGGGGAGGGGCGTAGTATAGTAAGGGGCACGTTGTCCATTCTTGATCCATTGGTAGGTGAAGAAGCCGAATTCCTATAGTTGTTGCATTATACCATTTTGGAGGTGGGGTCCACACGTTCTTATTAATCATCATTATTACAAGGTTCCCCAAAGGGAGGATTCCCTGGGGATTTGTCCTCCTTAATGGCGTTGGGCTGCCCGCTGCGTGGTGTGGGTGTGGGACAGAGACACTGACTCGGCTTCTCAGAGTGGGGTTGGTAAGATATCTGCGTGTGTGGTGTGCTTGTTGTGAAGCTTAGATAAGCGCTCTCAGCCCAGGGTCTGACTTGCGGCGTGCATTAGTTCCGCCAGGGTGCTATAACAAGAAGCACACATTGGTGGATTTGATGAACACACCGTTATTGTCTCACACCTCTGGCAGCTAGAAGTCTGAATTCAAGGTACCAGCAGGGCCATGCACGCCCTGAAGGCTCTAGGGGAGGGGGCTTTCTTGGCTCTCCCACCTCTGGTGGCCCTTGGCTCGGATATGCACCGTTCCAATCTTTGTTTCTGTGGTCCTGTGGCTTCTTTCCTCTGTGCTTCCGTCGGTGTCTACTCTTTTTTTTAAGGAGGCCCATCCGCCTCTAGTGTGGCCTCATGCTAGCTGGTAACATCTTGAAACCCCTTTCCCAAGCAAGCGTCCATTCGTGCATCGAGGATATAATTGAACCCATAAGGTGGTGCCTGCTCCGTAAAGGTGAGCTGCTGCCGCCCTCGCTCTAGAGGTGGAGGGCAGGCCCAGCAGTCAGCTTACTTACTCAAAGCCATCCAGCCAGATTGGGAAGCTGAGTCCCAAACCCAACACAGGCTGCTCTAGAGCCCTAGCCCCTGTGTCCAGCCAACCTGACCC
The DNA here is from genome assembly GCF_000313985.2 of Echinops telfairi. Taxonomy (NCBI): domain Eukaryota; kingdom Metazoa; phylum Chordata; class Mammalia; order Afrosoricida; family Tenrecidae; genus Echinops; species Echinops telfairi. Next base: position 612,781 of record NW_022103900.1, read on the forward strand.
TCCGTCTGGGTCCTCTGACAGCTCTCAGGGACCTCTGCCTTCTTGTGTGTGCCCTGGCTCTCTTCTCAGGGTGCTTCACAGGTTCTTGGGGTGCAGGGTAGGGGTGTCAGCAACCGGTGCTCGCTTCCTCCACATTCGAGCCAAACAGCCATCCAGCGTCCACAGAACCACCCAGTCCTTTCTAGCGGATCATTCCCTTGGCACGAAGCCTATGATCAATCACTCTGGTACGTCTGCCCTCCAGGGAGTGGCCATTAATACTACACAAAAACCTAAACCATACCACAATTGCGATGGTACTTAGTCCCACCAAGGGGGCGGGTGGTGCTCTCTTGCAGGTACAGGCAAACCGTTCAGGAGCAGAAAAAAACCCTTTCAGGCTCCCGTCCAAGATGCACATCAGGCTCTCAGGGACGACAGCGCTCTTAGGTTTCAAATCGCTCGGGAAAACAGCTTCCCAGTGTTTCTGTAGCCGGAGTGTTCGGGGTTCATCCGGGTTCATAAGGAAGTGTTTCGAAATACCACAAGAAAGTTGGGTGGGGGGGAGAGCGCTGAGGGGGAGGAGGGGTGTTTGGAGGAGGGGGTGTCTGGGGGCGGGGTGCTTTCATTTTGGGGAGGCGGGGAGGTCGGAAGAGCTTGGTGCAGAGCCGGCCCCATCATGTTTCTGGCCCCAGCATAAAGCCCGAGGTGGTTTGGCTAAACTTCACAATGGGGGGTGGGAAAGGGTGTGTATGCTATTTCTTTGAATCAAGCTTTATTGCATAGGAAACATTCCATTTTGATGAATCTCAAAAGTGTGCTTTGGCGCCAGAGTTTTAGCATTTTGGAGTGACTCTGGGGGCAGAAACCTAGGCTCTGGGGCCCTGGTTCCTTTACTGAAGTGGGGCTGGGGAAGATGCTGCCCAGTCTGGCCCAGCGGATTCGGATTGTGTGGCTTTGGCAAGCAGGGCCCCGGGAGGGCACCCATACCAGGGATCAGAGTCAGGGATCAACCAAAAAATCCAGACTCACTGCCAGCAAGTCCATTCGGACTCATCGTCTTTACCGAAGTAAAACGCCTCGTGTTTCTCCAGAGGACCAGCTAGTGGTTTTGAACCATTCACCATGTGGTTTGCAGTCCAACGTGTAACCCTCCACACCACCAGAGTTTCCTCTGTTTAGCTGTATTTTAAACTACATAAACTTGATGAGTGATCAGAGTTGATATTTTGATCGACTGATTCTTTTGTAAAGCCAGAGCCCATTACTATACTGAACATAAGAGGGTAGAAGGTATTGTTTATTAAGTCATGACAAAATAATAATAATTTATAAATGATCAAGGGTTCATGGGGGAGGGGGGGGGAATGAGGAGCTGATACCAAGGGCTCAAGTAGAAAGCAAATGCTTTGAGAATGATGAGGACAACCAATATACAAATGTGCTTGACACGATGGATGGATATATGGATTGTGATAAGAGTTGTACGAGCCCCCAATAAAATGATTTTTAAAAATGCTTTGAAAATGTAAAGTAGTATATGTTATGTTTTTAAATTAGAAACTTTTGAAAAGGAATATCTAATATAGCTTGGGCTTTCCATTTCTAAAAATGTTTTTTATTATGGATCATCTCAAATATATACACACAAGTGAGCGAAAACTGAACGAATCCTCTCTCCTGTGAGCAACTGCGAACGCTGGGCAGTCTTGTTCTCTCTCCACCCACTCGTACTTTCCATCATCTTTTGAAGCCAATCTCAGGCCTCATATAATTTCATCCTTAAGCCTTTCAACATGAGCCCTGACAACGTAATGACTAAGCTCTTAGTGGCTAACCAAAAGGTTGATCGTTTGAACCCACCCTGCTGCTCTGGAGAGAAAGACCTGGTCATTTGCTTCCAAAAAGATTCCAGCCTAGAAAATTCTATGGGGCAGGTGTACTCTGTCACCTGGGGTCGGTATGGGTTGGAATAGTGGCACTCCACAATGACAACAACCAACAGTATTCTTTTCTCCCCAACCTTTTCTGATGAAACGTTTAAGACAGCAAAGTTCACACTTCTATGGGCACCACCCAACCTCTGCTTCGACATTCTACGTTCGCCATCTGTCTATCCTTCTCCTCTCCCAACCAGCCATCTCGCTTTGTTGGATGGATTTCAAAGTAACTTGCAGGCATCAATACACTCCCCTTAAATACTTCAACATGCACATCACTAGCAAGGGTCTTGACATTTTCAATAATGTTTTATTTAACAAGGGCGCCCACATTTTCATTTTGCATGAGGCCCTGAGAATTATGTAGTGGTCCTGCCTCAGGAGGGGTGGGTAATGACCTGGCCCATCTGAAAAATCAGGAATCATTCAGTATGTAAAATAAGTTTCTAATGCCCAGGCTGATAAGCATGAAACTGGGGTGGGGGTGGGGGGGCAGTGGTAGCATTCTCTTTCTTTGAAAGTTTAAAAAATAGTATGAAGCCTCACCCTTCTGTTTTCATGACGGGATTATTTTCTGCTTTGAATTTCTTGTGATGCCATGTGTTTTCAGTAAACGGAGATCAAGGTGTGAGTGGGGGTGGTGGGGAGGCGATATGGATTTGGGTATAATTATGTGGGACATACGTAATCTAAGTGAATTGTAGTGGTAGGGTGGGTGGGGTGAGGATCATTTCTTTGGACTCCCATAGTTAAACAGGTCACCTGAGAGGCTGAACATGACCGTGGGTGATCTTTGTCCCATAGATCATGAAAGGATTAGATGTGTAATGGGCATTTGTCTCGAGATGCCTGCCTACCAGTCTGCAAATCCTTCGTGAGTACCGAGTACTCCCAAGAGGGTCTATAGGCCTTCGTATAACCTTGGGTTTTGCCATTGCCACTTCCTGTCTTGCCGCCGGTTTGCAGGATGGTGTTGGAAGTTATGCGGCCAGTACTTTAAATACCAACAAGATCACCCATGGAGGACCGATTTCGGCAGAACATCCAGACTAAGACAGATGAGGCAGAAAGAACCAGTGGTGGGATTCTGAACATCAGCCAGCGAGAAGCTACGGATCCCAGAAGAACTAGATAAGCCTGGCTACTGCTAGTGACCCGTCTTACTGGGGACACAATGGAGTTCCGGGGTAGAATGGGATAGACATATGAGCACAACTTCAACCCATTAAAAAGGCCAGCCCCATGGACAGAGGTCGGTGGAGCCCGCAAGACTAGCCCCCTGACAACATCTTTTCATCTATAACCTCCGCATTCCTGGAGCCCAGAGATACCCTGGCCTGGAAAATACACAGTAGCACCTGTGAAGAAAGCCTCCTTAGAACAATCCACGGGCGGAGAAGTCACGGGCGGCATTTATCCACAAGCAAAGATGGGAACGCAAGGAGGGGCAGAGAAGCGTGCGGGACGAAAGCACACGGTGGGAATGGCCATCACAGAGCCATCTGTGTGTGAACTGTTGAATGAGAGCCTAATTTGCTATGTATGAACTTTCACCCCAAGCACAGTAAGATGTTCAGAAAGGGACATTGATGGCTCATATAGACTCTTATTAGATCTACAGTAAAATGTTATTGATAAAATGTGTTCATAAACAGAGAAACAAATATAATTAATGTTTTTGAAAAAATAATACCTAGGGACGGCCAAAGCATATTATTTGATGTAGGGCTACAAGATGAGCACTGGGTTGGAAGTTATTCAAAATCCACGATCCCTGCGCCAGCGGGTGGGAGCCCGTCGGCCAGGGTGAGGATGGGAGAGAGCCCGGCAATGTGTTGTTCGGTTGTGCAGAGTCACCATGAGTCAAAGCCAACTCAAGGCAACAAGGTGATACCTACACACTTCACTGTTTCCTCTCTAACTTTCAGCAGGGTGTGCAGCGGCCTGCACGAAACTCTGGCAGTCAGAGTGCTGTCCTTGTGACCCTTCAGAGACTGAGTCCCTGGTCCCAGAGCCCTGCTTCTCCTTGTGGGGTGTGGACAGTGTTTGTCAGGGCTGCTGTGTACTGTGCTCTGGGAAAGACTGTGGCATTTCTGAAGGCAAGCCCACCCTGCATCATGATCAAGGAATTCACTAGATCGTGGCTTCTGCTCTTCAAGGAGTGGCTGGGTAAAAGAAAGGAAATGTTTAGAAAATAATGATGGCAGCTTATGTGCAAATATGCTAGATACAATTAACGTATGGATTGTTATCAGAGCTGGAGGAGCCCCCAATAAAGTGACCTTTAAAAAAAGTCAAGAAAGAAAAAAAAACGTTTCTTTCTAAAGATGTTGGTTTCTAAAGACGTTGGGAGACGGACGGCCTTCCGCCGTGCATGTGTACTGATGGTTTTAACCGCTAGCCCTGGTGGTGCAATGGCCGACGCATCTGACTGTGAACTGACAGGTCAATGGTTGGTGCAATCCCACCAGCCGCTCGGGGAGAAAGAGTGCTAGGGGTCAGCGCTTCACTGTCCTATAGGGTGACTATGCGGTGGAATCTATGTTTGCTTTGTTTCCAGGACATGTAGCCGACACAACCCATTGTTCGGTGTGCATTTTGTGTGCTTGGACCCTTTCAAGTTGTATGTGAATTATTTGTGTGGGGGTGGGGGTGATGGTGGCGGGGAGGTGTTTTTATTTTCCTTTGTGGATGTGAAGCACGCACGGTGGTGGAAGAGAAAGGCCTAGACAGGGGTTTAAGCGACGCAGCTACACACAATTAGAGAAAGCCTCGTGAGAGGGAAAAATTCCATCTCTGAGAAACGCCCCCTCGGACGTGGGTGGGGAAACAATGAGAGAACATCGCGAGGCAGTTTATAATCAAGTGCTGATAATGAGCGCGCTAGGAACTCGAAGACCATGGCACAATTGGTGACTCTTCTTGCCGACATTCCCGCTTCCAGGGAGAGATGGCTGCGTTGACTGCAGGCCCGGCGGCCCCGCGTGAATCTGTCCTTAATGGGCCAGACCAGGGCTTTTGTACGTTCGATTGCATATCGGTTGCAAGAAGCCTGGATAAATGGGACGTGGAAACCAATAAGTTGCAGCGAGTCCTGCCTTCCGGGCGCGCCTGCCGACAGGATGTCCCCTGTGTGACAAGCAGTCCGTTCAATCTCCCTGACAACAATTTCTGCAGAGTTCAAAGCCATTAAGGGGTGGATCTCGACCGTGCTCGCTTCCATTTTCCAAGGGAGAAATCTTTTCTGCGACAGAGGTTGGCAGCTGCCTTTCGGTTCCCCTCACTCCCCTCTGTCAAGGTGTTCACGGAGCAGCTCAGAGGCTCGTGGCAGCTGACGGGGACGGGAATGGTGCTCAGCTCCTGCGAGAAGGGCTTAGCAATCGCTCCTGGTTGGTAAAGAGACATCCCCTTCTCAGTGGGAAGGGTTAAAAGCAGTCCGACTGAGGACTTTGGAGCTTTCTCCAGGAAGGGCAACCCCTAGCGATTTCGGAAGGACCCTGTCTCACCACAAGGTTGGACATGCTCGCATCCTAAAAGACGTTCTCCATCAGGTCCCTATGGACCGCGCTTTCTGACAGATGTCAGTGAGAACAAAAACCTGCTGGGAAGTAAACAGCACGAGCCACGAGCCTCCGTCTACACCAGTGGTTCTCAACCTTCTGAATGCTGTGACCCTTTCACACAGTTCCTCATGTGGTGGTGACCCCCAACCATAACATTATTTTTGTTGCTACTTCATCACTGTCATTTTGCTACTGTTATGACCCACAGGTCGAAAACTGCAGAACACGCAATTCCAGCTCCAATCAAGCAATATTGTTGAATTAAGACCCATTCTCTAGCAGACCTGGTGGTGTAGTGGTCATGCGTTAGGCTGCGATTTGCATGGTGGGCAGTTCAAAACCACCGGCAGCTCCAAGGGAGAAAGACTGGGCTCTCTACTCCCTTAAACAGTTACAGCCTCAGAACCCCCCATGGGGTCACTGGGAATCAGCATTGACCCAGTGGCAGTGAGATTTTCTGTTTGTTTGTTTTTGCTTTGCTTAGCCAGTAGGCCGGTGAGATTGTTAAACTGGCCCTCAGTGCCAGCCGTAGACACCAAGTTGGGTGAATACATGGTTTGTAGTGAATGCAGCCTCAGCAGAGTCCTCTCTTTGAAAACTTTGGTTCGATCTTAAGTGTGGGGTAAAGGAGGCAGCCATCACCATGACCAGATTTTAATGCGTTTAAAATATTAAATCCTGTTTGCAGGGTTTTCTACTTCAATGGGTTAAAAAAAAGTGAGTGAAAATAATTATTTTGTGCTTACTGTCCACAAAGCAGTTCTGGTTTTACATCACAGACTCGACTTTGGTTACTGAGTGGGATGTAGGCTGTGAAAGGACATCCGGCAGTTAGAGTCCCCCTGGACCACCAAAGTCATCAGTGTGATAGCTGCCATGGATGAGGCTCTCCCCATGCTCAGATGTTGTTCGCGCTTGCTTTGGCCACGTGGAGTCAATTCCAACTCATGGTGCCTCCATGTGCCCAGAGGAGAACTCTAGTCCATGGTTGTCAAGGCTGTGAGCTTCCAGAAGTTGTTCACCAGACTTTTCTTACGAGGCACTCCTAGGAAGGTTCTCACCTTTAGGTGATTTGTGGAGTGCTTAATCATTTGCACCACCCAGGGAGATTTGGGTAGATACCCTGCTAAGCTGTTTACTATTTTCTCATAATCTTCACAACCACCGTGCTCCTTAGGAACTTGCCTCAAGTTGAAATGGTTAAGAGAGTAGTGGAGTTGGGCTCTCCCTATTGCAATACAACTGATGCCAAATCTATATACTTGACCACTTTGATCTGACATGGCTCCTTTTCTGTTTTGTTGTTGATAGTGATTATGTGCAAGTGTGCACGTGTGAATTAGGTGTGGGGAATTACATTCCAGACCATCAATTCTGCACTCAGCAGCTCAAACCACTCACCACCCCCCACCCCATATTCTACTCCAGCACCACCTCCCTGATTTCTCCTCTCCCTCTTATGGACTTCCATCGTCCCCCAGTCAATCCTTGACAACCCTCCCTTGGGAACCTCCGGAGTCTGCTTTCTTTGGCATGTCAGGCCCTGTCTCGGGTCTTAGCCTTATAGTACTGGTCTCATACCATATTTGTCCCTTGGTGATGGAATAACTCCACTCAGCATAATGTTCTCCAGATTGGCTTGGCTCCGTTCGAGAAATCTGGACATGATCAAGAACATAGAGAACCTGATCCCCAAACCCAAGAGCGACATAGATCTGCTTTGCTGGGGGTTGTGCGGATTGAATAAAGCCCCCTTTCTCGAGGAGAGGCAAGCTGGGTGGCCTGCTCACCTTAGAGACGCAGCTGCTGCCGGAAAAGTTGGCAGCGTAGACCCACCCAGCAGCTTTGTGGGAGAACGACTTGGAGATCTCCCTGAAAGATCGCCTTTGTCACACACCATGGTTATGAGTTGGAAATCAACTAAATGGCACTTGGCTGCTTACTTTGACGGTGAAGAATGCATGCTGCTGGTTTTCCAACACTCAAGAACTTGAGCAGCAGGTTCAGGGGCCAGTCCCATAGAGTCTTGCACCTACCACAAGGACAGAACTTAGGGCCAGGGATCCGTGAGAGAGGAAAAGATGATTTTTCCAAAGGAGTTATTTACATACAACTATGGCTTGGATCCCTAGAGGCCGTCTCCAGGTTGCAGTGAGATCTGTTCCTTAGAAAGCCTTTGAATGGAAATGTAGGTAGGTTGGAATTGGTGCATAGGGTTAGCCTTACTTTAATGCAGTATTTCTCCCAATGGGAAATACCACCCCCGGGGGAAGGGGCTGGGACCATCCAGGGGAGCTGCAAAAGCAGATACCTACACTTTATCCTGGATTATGAGCTATAGCACAATTGCCAGGGGGCCATGGAATAATTTTATTTTTCCTGAAAAGGGCTCAGTAGGCCAAATAGGTTTGGAAACCTACGCTTTAGCAAGAAAGGCTCAACGTCTTTTGAACAAGTGAAGGTGATGGTGATGAAGACTTTGTTGCAAGTAGGGGTTCATTTATGATAGTCAAAGGAAGTTTCCAACTTGTTCAGTGGCCTCAGCCCCCTGGTGAGAACTTGCCTTCTCCCCTTAGGTCTATTGAATCACAATCTACATTTGTAGCAAGGTGTGTACATAAGAATCAGTTGAGATCTTGTTAGAATGTAGATCCTGATTCAGTATATCTGGGGTACATATGCTCAGCAGAGGGCCAAGGGAGTGAACCAGTTCCGTTATTTCAAAGTAAGGACAAATTAACAAAACATTAAAGGGTAAGTGCGGGTTGTCCACAGAAATCAGATACTCATCACCCATGGGGTTACTATGTTTTTAATCACTTACCTGGGACCCATGAGATCACTTGTTTGATTCTGTTTTCACAGTCAAAGGAGGTTATTTGCAGGTCAGCCAACCAAGGGCCCACTGTGTGCTTGAACAATACTGGCATTATGATAAAAGCCACGTTTCCCTGCATTATTATCTGGCTTGCTAAGTTTACATTGTGCCCCCACCCCCCACCCATGCTGGTAACACTTCATCTTCCCTGTAAACATATGCAACACCTTTTCCTACTTACTTAGCCCAAATCATTAAGGTTTGATTTTCTTTCATAGAGTGTACCACAGAATTCCCTTAAGGGTTAAAGTGAACAAAAAAGAAAAGAAAAGAAAAAGGAGAAATACTACTCAATATATCACACTTTTGGAGAGGTTATCCCTGATTTTTGTTAAGTATGCAGGCAAGGTCCCTTTAAGCCCATTTTCATTTCGCATACAAGATTGGATCGGTTTTGTGTTGCCTTCCCCCGCCCTCTGAGAGCCTTGCGTGGCATGGCAGGAAGGGGTGTGAAACTCATTTTCCACGTAACTGGTCTTGACACTAGTGTGGTCTAGCTGCACCCAAGAAGATTTATGGCTAGCTGGCTGGTCTAGGAAGAGTCTTGACATAACTGAAGTGAAAAGCTTGTTAAAAAGAAAGCCAAGCACCCCCCACCCCCTCATAAATGAAGTGGCCAATTGGCTGAGGTGAAGGGGGGAAAAATCCCCTTAAGTGCTTATTTCACTACTTTATCATTTTAAAAATCATTATCAGGATGTACTCCAGCCTGACTCTGATAAATGGGAGTTGTCCTTGAACCTACTTGGTTTTCTGAGGGTTCATTTCAGCATCAGCTAGAACCAACATTTGATGGAAAACTTCTGCAGCAGCCCCAACTCCATCCCTTAATTTGGAGCCCCGCTTGTCCCAAAGGACAAGGAGACGCCTTTCCAAGCTTGTTGGACTTATGCTGTCAGTACAAAAATGTCACTGGGAGTAGAGAATGACTTCAGGGGTGCCTCATTTGTAAAGGGAGTTGCCAGACACCTTGGAAAAGACACCTGTCAGATGCTGTTCTTCTTTCAACAAGGGAGAGTTCTCCCCGGGGCACTTTCTAGCAAACACCTTTTATCTCCTTCATCCAAGACTTGCCAGGGAAAGTTACATTTTGGCAATAGCTCACTCTTGTCTGGTTTTGTTTTGCTGTCTCTAGGACTAAGGAGAGTAATCAGCTTGAATCTTGGAGAAATTCCCAGTTAACAAACTGTTGGGAAAGCAGAGGGCTTGTGGTTACCTTGCTTCCCTCCTGTTTTGAAATACACTCCTCTTTTCTTTTCCTATGTAGAACCAGAGTCTGTAGCCCAAATCTGCATATTCATATTTGAATGGTTTCTCCTTCACTCAGTATCTCTTCCCATTAGGCAATTGATTACTGGGGTCTAGAAAAAAAATTACATCTGTGAAGTAGTCAATTCTTCTTTTGTATACAACCAAGTGCAAAGCACATGTGGTGAATTAAAGATGGCTGTAAATTCTTTTACATTCTTTCCACGGAGAAGTGGGGTCTTAGCCCTTTCCCCTGAAATCTGGGCAGACTTAATGACTGACTTGGGATACTACGTGGCAGAGGCTTTGCTGTGCCACCTTCAAGAAGCCAAGCTTCAAGAACCCAGCAATTTCTATGTCTTGTCTCTTGGAACACTCTGTCTGGGATTGCTGAGGTGTCATGCAACAAGTCTTGACATGCTGAGATTGACATGCTGGTTGGGTAGGCATGCTGGCCCATAGACTTCATCCTCTCAATCAACACTCACTCACTGCCATCTAATTGACACATGGGGTTGATTCTGACACATAGTGGCCCTATAAAACAGAGTAGCATGGCACCCTTGGATTTCCAAAGCTGTAAATCTTCTCCGAAGCAGACCTTTACGGTTAGCAGGCAAGCCTACCCACTGTGCCACCAAACCTCCTTTCCCAAAGTGTGGTCATATGTCTACTGTAGTAGATACGATGAGTTGTTCTTCCAATACCAAATCCTGTCTTCTTTCTTCATGGCCAAAATTTTGAGTATTTGTTGTGTACATGGAGGTCCAGACTAAAGAATTTATCCCATGGTAAGACAGAAGGTGTTACTGAGGAACTCTGATAACATAGTGGGTTACAAGTTGGGATGCTAACCACAAAGTCAACAGTTTGAAACCACCAGTCACTCTGCAGGAACAATATGAGGCTCTCTACTCCCATAAAGATTTACAATCTCAGAAACTCGCAGGGGAAGTTCTACTATGTTCAATGGAGTCACCATGATTCTGAATTGACTCAATGGCAGTGACTCTGATTTTTTTAAATTGATGTTTAGATGAGCCCTGGTGGTATAATGGTAACCAAGAGGTCAGCAGTTCAAATGCACAAATTGCTCCTTGGGAGAAAGATGTGCTTATCTGTTTCTGGAAAGATTTACAGGCTTGAAAAGTCTATGGAACTGTTCTACTCTGTCCTATATGAATCACTATGAACCAAAATGGACGCGACAACAATGGATTTACCTATTGTTTTTTGAAGGAGGTGATCATCACCATTCCTATCTACCACTATGTTGGCATCTATTTCTGGTAGTTCATGGATGTTCATGGTGAAAAGTTCATAGATCTTTGAAAGACACAGAAGTGAAAGAAGGGAATTCCAGAAGGAAGGAAAACATAACCATAAGCATCACAATACAGGCATGGCATGTTGGGAATAGGACAACTCCTATAGGGCTATATATCTTGAGAAGAGTGGGAATTCCAGATACTTGCTTGTGCTCATGTGGAACTTGTCCATGGATCAAGAGGCAGTTGTGTGTACAGAACAAGGGCATACTGCATGGTTTAAAAATCAGGAAAGGTGTGCAGTGTGTTAGGGTTGTATCCTCTCATCATACTTATTCAATCTGTCTGCTGAGTACCTAATCAGAGAAGTTGGATAATATGAAGAAGAATCCTACATCAGGATTAGAGGAAGGCTAATTAACAGCCTGCAATATTAACACAATCTTGCTTAATGAAAATAAGGAGGACTTGAGCATTTGCTGATGAAGATCAAGGATTGCACCCTTCAGTGTCGATTATGACTCAATGTAAAGAAAACCCAAGTCCTCACAACTAGACCAGTATGTAACATCATGATAAATAGAGAATAGGTTGAAGAGGTCAAGGATTTTGTCTTGCTTGGATCCACAATCAGTGCTCATGGAAGAAACAGTCAAAAGACATATTGCATTGGGTAAAGCTGCTGCAGAAGACCTCTTTAGCGTACTGAAAATCAAGGATGTCACTTTGAGGACTCAGATGTGCCTGACCCAAGTATTTTCAATTACCTCATATGCATGTGAAAATTGGACATTGAGTAATGAAGACTGAAGAAGAATTGATACATTTGAATTATGATACTGAACATTGAAAGTCCCATGGACTGCCAAAAGGACAAACGGATCTGTCTGGCAAGAAGTATGGCCAGAGTGCTCCTTAGAGGCAAGTATGGCAAGACTGCATCTTATTTCCTTTGACATGTTGTGAGGAGAGACCAGACCCTGGAGCAAGACATCATGTTTGGGAAAGGAAAGGGGCAGTGAAAAAGAGGAAGGCGCTCAACAAGATGGACTAACAAAATGATTGCAACAATGGGCTTGGGCATGGGAATGCTTGTGAGAAAGGTGCAGGACCGGGCAGGATTCTGCTCTGTGGAACATAGGTTGCTAGGGGTTGGTGTGTTAGGCAGGGTCTCTAGAGAAACAAAACCAGGACACTTATGATTATACGAGCGGATATCCCCCTCGAAACTGATGCTCATTTGTTTTCTGATGTGAGGGGAATAATGTATTTGGAGTTGGTTCCACTAGGTCAGACTGTTAATCAAACTTTCAATTTAGAGGTTCTGAAAAAAAGGCTTGATTTGTGGCAGACAGGGGACTGGTTTTGCCACCATGACAATACACCTGCTCATCTAGCCATCTCAGTGCACCAGTTTGGGGCAAAAAACAGCATGCCCCACATACCTTACTCACCTGACTTTACTTCATTCAACTTCTTTTTGTTTCTGTGAATGCAGAGTGACATGAAAGGACAGTGATTTGACGACCAAGTAGAGGTGAAGAAAAAAAAAATGAGGGAGGTACAGTCAGCCATCCAAACAGATGAGTTTGAAAAATGTTTCCAAGAATGGAATTGCAGATTTGACAAATGCATTAACTATAATGGAGAGTACTTTGTAGGTGAGAAGGTTGTTTTGTAAAAAATGTTAAATACATAGCTTTGAAAAAAAATCCCATGGGGAGGGGCGGAGGTACCTTGATAGATAGATGATAAATAGATAGATTTCTACAGAGAGAAGGAATATAATGGCTAATTAGTTCACACAGCAGTACAGAGGGCTCAGTTCAACTCACTTTCAATGAACATTTAATATATTGAAGGTCCTTCAACTCACATGGGCTGCTGGTCCAAGCAAGGAAGCAGAAAGTGGAGTCTTCCTTCAGGCCAGACAGGCAGAGTTGGACTCTACAGACAGCAGACAGCAGGGTGAGGCAGTAACAGTCAGCAGCCCTGGGAGCTTAGCGAAGCAGACCTGCATGGGATCTTGAACTCAAGTGGTGTACGCAAGGAGACACGTTCCACTAGCCTCGAGGTCAAGTGATGTACGCTGGTGCTGATGTACCAACAGTGTGGTGAAGCAGATCTCAAAGAAGCCTCAAACTCTAGCAACATGATCTACAGGTTGGCTTGGCCCGGCCCACAGGTAATGCAGCACATGGTTGAGACAAAGAACTAGCTCAAGCAGCAGCATGCTGGTCTGATCACCAGGGAAAAAGAGAGATGGGATTTATCTTAGTCACCTTCCAATCAAGCTGCGACCTGCTTACACTCCGCCCACATGTTCCTATGGAGGCCTAGTTGGCACAATAAACCTAACTATCACAGCTGGGAAAGACTCAATGGTACCTAATAGCAATCTAGCTATAACTCATGGGACAACACACAAGGGAAGAAACTAGACAACTCTGTGGAGTCCAATTAGAAGTGGCTCTGAATTTGAACTTTCTCAACCTTTATACCATGCTTTCATCCTTTTGCAATTTGTGTGTGCTCTTTCTTCATTTTTCTCATGTATAAAAGGAAGGTCGTAGTACCTCCCTGTATTAATCAGAGTACTTACTGCTAGCTGCTATAACAAGCATTCCTCAAATTCTAATCGAGTATTACCAGAAATTATTTATTTCCTGCTCTTGAAAAGCCTATAGCAGTCGTTAGAGGGGTAAATATGGGTGTGTGTTTGGTAAGAGAGGAATTCTTTTTTGTTTTTTGATAATTTTATTGGTGACTTGTACAACTCTTATCACAATCCATACACACATCCATTGTGTCAAGCACATTTGTACATCTGTTGCCATCATTATTTTCAAAACATTTTCTCTCTACTTGAGTCCTTAGTATCAGCTTCTCATTTTTTCTTTCCCTCCCTCCCTCCCAAACCCTAGATAATTTATAAATTATTTTTATTTTTTCATGTCTTACTCCAACTGATGTCTCCCTTTATCTGATTTTCTGTTGTCT
>NW_022103900.1:627708-644016 GCF_000313985.2 Echinops telfairi
CAGGTGCTCCAGCACCCAGGGCTGCATCGGGGTAGGTCCATGTGGCTTCTCCTCAGGGATGTCTCACAGGAAGTGAACCTTGAAAGCTAAAGCAGGGAGCTGGCTAAGGCAGCTGCACCCTGGTCCACCATCAGAAAGCAAGAGACCCGAGAACTCGAAAGGCGGGGCTCACTGAGCCATTGATCCCTCTGCCCTTCAGTTAACCCCACATGTGTTTATTGGTCAGATTGGCACAATAAACTTTAACTATATCACCCTTTGCCTCCTAGTTCTTTCCTTTATTTCCTTTTACTTTCCTATAAGAGAGGAATTCTATCGTAAAAATGACTCAACACTTCTTGGCACATTCTGTTTGTGGTGTTGCAATATTCCAAAGCTCTTTTGGCCCTCCATGATGGGTTCTTTGCATTCAGCTGGCTGATAGGGATTGAGAAAATGTGGCGGAGGGCATGCCATTTCATGACCAACTTGAAAGGTGTATCCCTCACTTCTGTTCAACCCAACTGTTGGGAATAAATTGGCACTTAGCCAATTTCAGTCAGCGTGTCCGAACTTCCTAACGAGGTAAAGATGTCACACAGCAATATTTATGAAAGCACCCTACAAATTTGAGGTATAAGTTTCATCGAGGTCTATGTCCCTTTATCTTTGTAAATGTAAATGTCCAAAGTCTTCCCAGTTTTCAAATGCCATCTCCCCCCTGAAGCTATCTTGAACTCACCCTCTTTCTTTTCTCTTCCTACACTTCAGTAGTTAAAGATTATCTCAGTCTTCTATGTTATTGTATGCTTTGAGGTGTTCAAAACCTGTTCTATACAGCCTTGACTTCTTCTAGCAGTTAGGCAAATTTTGATTGCATAATTGGAAAATGAGGCTTCCACATGTTTGTGGCAAAAAAAAATCCATTACCCTTTAATTCCATTTTCCCACCAACTTTTGGAAGTCCCTTGTATTGAAATCAAAAGGAAAAGCAAAGAGGTTGCATCTCTAGGATAACTGGCACAGGATCTCCAGCATACTGAAGCTCTTATCACTGTTTTCTTCCATGTACTTTGTACGGATGACATCATGTTGAGTCAAACATGAAAATGGAAAGCCACAAACATCGGTTGGTGTGTTAGTCTGGGTAGACTAGAGAAACAAATCCATGGACACACATATGTGTATAAGAAAGAGATTTATATACAAGAGCAACTGAACATTGAGAAAACACCCCAGCCCAGTCCAGATCAAGTCCATAAATCCAATATAGCCCCATATAGCCTATAAAGTCCTCTTAAGACTCACGAAACACATGCAATGATGCTGTATACAGAGGATCACAGGCCAGTGGGTAGAAAGTCCTTGGATCCAGTGGCAGTGGAAACATCTCAGTGCTGGCAGGGGTCCCTGCATCAGGG
Source organism: Echinops telfairi (assembly GCF_000313985.2). Classification (NCBI taxonomy): domain Eukaryota; kingdom Metazoa; phylum Chordata; class Mammalia; order Afrosoricida; family Tenrecidae; genus Echinops; species Echinops telfairi. The sequence continues at coordinate 629,109 of NW_022103900.1, forward strand.
TGGGTCCATGTGCCTTGTCAGCTGTTATGTCTCTCACCTCCAAGAAGGAAATACCAGATTTCCCAGAATTCTCAGGAGAAGGCCATGCCCACACAGAGGCCTCACTGGCTATGATCTGATTGACACGCTAGACTCCACCTCTATATTCTTAATCCTGAGATTGACAAATGATTACATAACGACCCCAGCTGGTTCAGTATGGATCCAAGAAAGGAAGCAGGGACTGCAAGGCAATGATGCTCATGATCAGCACTGGGCAGTCATCTCTCATTTGGCTTCCTTCCTTGAAGGCAAGGGGGAGGGATTGTTGGGTTGTTTACAACAAACTGAAGCAGGTCTTTGGAAAGAGCAGTAACTGGAATTCTTTTGCTTTTCCAACTGTAGTCAATGGCATAGAAGAGTCCATTGCGCACCTGCTCGGGTTTTCCTCTTGCCATGAGGCAGGGGTCAAGACATGCCCCAGCCCTCCAGCCTCTTTACCTTACTCCTCCCATAGCTCTCTACTTCCATACTGGGTTTGAGAATTTGTGGCAGTGGCCACACAAAACTCACAGACAGTACTCACATTAAGGGGGTTTATTAGGGGAGTTAACAGGTTACCACAAGCCGGCATTAGACAGCATTAGGGATACAATTGTTGGTCGGCAGCAACAACCCTTCCTAGCCAAGAGTCAAATCTCCATTTAATCCTCAAGTGGGCCAAGAAACAGCCCACTGCTCTGCCTCACAGACTCATTGTCTCTGTGCTGCTCCTCTGTTCTATCTCCTGGCCTCCTGGCCTTGGTCTCTGATGCCTCTAGTCTCAGCCACTGCCACTTGACACAGATGTTGAAAGTGCTCCACTGTCAATGGACCTAGATTTCTCTCTCTGCCTGCTTCAAAGACGGATCACCCTGAAACCCACTTTGTTGTGGTTCTTGTCAGGGGTCGCTGAGTTGGTTCCAACCCACGCCGACCCTGTGCACAGCGGAAGGAAGACGCTGAAAGACGCTGCTCCATCCTTATACTTCTTCCTCTGCCCGAGCCCCTTGCTGCAGTCGTGCTGTCGAGCCATCTTGCTGAGGGCCTTGCTCTTTTCCACTGCCCCTCGACTAAACCTGACGCCCTCCTCCAAGCTCTGATCGCTCCTGACAACACATCCAAAGTACGTAAGACAAAGTCTTGTCACACTTGCCTCTAAGGAGCTCTCTGGCTATACTTCTTTCAAGATAGATTTGTTCGTCTTTTTAGCCGTCCATGGTACTATGAGTATTTTTCTCCAGCGCCACAATGAAAATGCACCGATTCTTCTTCGGTCTTCCTTCTTCAATGCATATGAGGCAATCATAAACACTTGGAAACAGATGGTTTGGGTCAGGCACACCTTAGTCCTCAAAGTAACATCTTGCTTTCCAATACTCCCAAGATGTCTTCTGTAGCAGCTTCACCCGGGCAATATTTCGTTTGATCTCTTGACTGCTGCTTCCATGAGCATCAATTGTGGATCCAAGCATGACAGAATCCTCTGTCATGATGAGACATACTGGTTCACTTGTGAAGATTTTGTCTTCCTTACATTGAGTTGTAATTTATATGGAAGGCTACACTTCTTGATCTTCATCAGCAAGTGCCACTTTAGTGGTAATGAAAACTGACCAACCCCCTCTATTACTGTTATCCGTGCCCTATTTGCGTAATCTCACCAAATCATTTGATGGGAGTTATAGAGACATGGGTAGAAGACTTATGGTAAGAGATTTTACTCCACTGCACCTACCTTGACGTGTTAAAGTGATGATGTTGTCAGAGCGAACCCTTCACCTTTCAATCTGCCACTCTGTTGGTATCTAATTCTGATGGTTCATGAATGTTTGTGGTGAAAAAACAATCCACTTTCCACTTATACTGAAATTTAGTTGCTTATCTTTCTGGTCTTAAGAAATCCAAACATAAGTTTTGGTGCATCATGTTATTCTATTTCCATGTTACTTAGATTCCATTGTACTGAGATTTGATTTACAAAAACTCAGTGGAAATTTTGAGAACTCTTGCTTAACGTAAAGGCTTCCATTTACTTACCCTTGGGATTCTGGTTGGGCTTTGGAACGTCTACCTCTAAGTCTCCTGGTTAGGAAATCATTGGCCCCACTTGCTTTTCTTCAATGTTATGTTCCCATTAGGAAAGAAGCTGGCCCAGGAGGACATGCTAGAGGAAATGCACCAGGAACTGCCAGGCAGGGTGCAATCGGTCACCATTAATGCTCACAAGTATCAAAGCTGCTTGAAGAAATACAGCTACTTATGGATGGGCGATAAAGTTGAATTCCTGAAGCAGTTCCTGCTCAGTGGGTGATTTCTTGGTGCTGAACAACTAGTATTGCCTGCAGAGGAGGAGTTTCAGACCCCCACACTGCAGTTAGCGCACTTTAAAGACCAGGTTGTGAATTTTAGCTGAGCCTAGCATCATCTTTTTCAATTCTGAAGACAGCTGCTAAATTAGAAAATATTTTGAGATATAAAAGCTCTCTCTTCTTCCAAGAGATCTTTTTAAAAAATTATGATCAACATCTAGGAAATATTATGTGAAGGGATTGGCAACTTAAAAAATCAAAAGAAATTTATTGACTAGCTTCAAGTTGATATTAGACCTTTACAAATAAGTGGTGACTTTTATTTTGAAAATGGGGTTGGGTGTTTAAAGAGCATCTGCTTAACCATGTAACCTGCAGGTAGGATCATTTTAATCTGGTTGATGATGAAAGGAAATTAAAACAACACAGATCATTTGATGAAACCATCCTCATAGAATTCTAATTTAACTCAAATAATAAGTATTTTAATGGTTCTCCTGTGTGCTTATTTTTAGTCTCATATTCTGTAAGTTACAAGAGAGTTGCTTTCATGCATGTGAAATGCAATTCTCTTCTTATAAAAACTCAGCACAATGCTTAACCATTTGATTTGATTGCATTTGCGTGTTCATTAATATAATTGAAACATGTAGCTTCCCCCCAACTTTTCACAGGCTCATCTCTAATTAACTGTTGGCATTTTTTCACATTACATGTTAGTATAACTGAGTTAGGGCAATTTATTCATGAAACAGGGGAAGGTTGAACAGAGAAAGTGATGGAAGCCCACTGGGTGCTGGCCAGGGTGCTAAAGACGATGAGCAGCTGACTGGCTCCATGATTTTAATGGCAAAATATCTGGGCGTCATTGAACCAAAGCTTCCAGAGACATTTATATAAACTCAAGTGATAGGCACTTAAGAAAACATGGTTTCCTTCGAGGGAACACTGGTATCACTCTTTATCAACTAAGCCCCAAATTATGCAAAATCAAAATAAGCCCAGGGTTTCCCAAGGATGTCCTGAGCATTTCCAGGGTAGTTTTAAAGATCAATGGTAGTGAGGTGGTAGAAAGATTGTAACTCGCGAGAAGATAGAAGTTCTAACCCTTATTCAGCCATAGATACAAATAATCTGAGTATATTTCCTCACAAGGCTATTGTTGGGTTTAATTCTCATAATTATTTAGCTTATCAAAATATACTACATTCTTGGGGGGGGGGATCAAATAAAAAGTAGGAAATAACAGGCCCATAGGAAGTTGTCAATAAAATGGGCAAAGGAGATTTAAACAAAGACTAAAGATGTTTCAAGTCAAGTGAAATGTATAGAATCCTATTCTGGGTGCTTGCTACCCAGATTCCTGTGGCGCACTGGTTAGCAGTTGACATTAGGATCAAGTGGATTCCGACTCACGGACAGCCTGCATGTGCAGAGCAGACCTACTCTCTACCGTTTTCAAGGCTGCGACCTTTTGAAAGCCGATCACAATGCCTACCTGTCACGGTGCTTTTGGATGGATTCCAACCAGGGTGGATTACACAATAAACTAGGTAAGCATGCACGGGCTTACTCATGCTTATTTACTAATCTGTAGTGAACAATTTCACCTTTGTTCACCACATCAAATATTCTCCTTCAGGATATTGCTGCTCTCTCTCCCCTAACTCCACAGAATCATCTTACAGAATCAAAGCCTCTTTTCAAATATACAATCCCTGACATGATGGAGTGGAAAATAAGCAAGGTAAGCAGGCTGCCGTGGTTTCAGACAGCAGTCTTTCAGCTAGTGCCGTTGTGGCGTGGTGCTATTGCGTCAGCCCCCACTCATAGTTCCCACGCTACGTGCAGCAGAACTAAACGTGGCCGGCCAGCCCCCCAGTGCGTGCCATGCGCGAGTCCATTGCTGCAGCCACTGTGTCAATCCACCTCATTGAGGGTCTTCCTCGTTTAACAACCTTTCTGTGTTACCAAGCATGCCCCCTTTCAGGGACTGGTCTTTCCTCATAAACATGCCCAAGGCATGTGGAGACAAAGTCTCGCCGGCCTCTATTCTAAGCTGCACTTACTTCTTCCAAGAAAGGTTTGTTTGTTCTTTTGACAGTGTAGGGTATTTTCAGTAGTCTTGGCCAGCACCATGATTCAAATGCATCAATTTTCTTCAGTCTTCCTATTTAATGTCTAACTTCTACATGACACAAGGTGATTGAAAACACATGACTTGGATCAGGCTCACCTTAGTCCTTAAAGTGACAATCGCGCTCTACAACATGTTAAAGAGGCCTTGCGCAGCATAGTCACGCCTGGCAATACCTGGTTTGATTTCTTGACTGATGCTTCCGTGAGCATTGACTATGGAGCAAGGCAAAAAGAGGCCCTTGACAATGCCAGTCTTTTCTCCGTTTATCATGCTGGTTAGCTGGGCGGATTTGGGTTTTCTTCACATCGAGTTGTAATCCACACTCAAGGCTGCAACCTTGATCTTCACCAACACGGGCTTCAAGCGCTCCTCACTTTCAGCAGGCAAGATTGTGTCATCTGCATATTGAAAGTTGTTAACTAGCCTTCCTTCATTCCTGATGCTGAGCTCGTCTTCATATTCTCAGTCCAGTTTCTTTGATTATTTGCTTTGCTCAACATACAGCTTGAATAAGCATGGTGAAAGGACACAGCCCTAACACATACCTTTCCTCGATTAAACTCCTCAGTAGACCTTTGTTCTAGTCCCACAGCTGCCTGTTGACCCATGCACAGGTTGCGCATGAGCACAATTAAGTGTCCTGGAATTCCCCTTCTTCTCAAGACTATTCGTAGTTTGTTACGAACCTCATTGTCAAAGACCTTTGCACAGCCCATAAAACACAAGTAACATCTTTCAGCCAGTTTGTTGTTATTACATGGCATTCTGTCAGTTCTGACCCTTAGTGACCCTATGCACAACTGAACAAAATCCTGCAGGGTCCTGTACCATCCTCACAGGTGTGCCTATACTTGAGCCCGTTGCTGTAGCCACTATTGTACTCCATCTCATTGAAGATCTTCTCCCGTTTCACTGCCAAATATTGAACCCTTAACTGTTTTGCCTGTTCGGAGATCAAGTCTGACTACCATGAATGAAAGAAACTCTACCCTTTGTTTTGCTTTGTGTTTATCCTTCACATGGTAGAATGGGTTGATTCTGTTGACAAAAATTGGTGCGATAGCTTCATAGCAATCAGGGAAATGTTCATTTAAGAAGCGTTCTAATGTCAGTGACATTACCGGAAAACCCTGTGGTTGACCAGCACGCATTTCAGATAGGAGCCGTATTCCATTCAATTAGAGGTGGGTTTTACCTTATATGTCTTCCTCGCTTAAATTCTTTTGGAAGGAGTTAGCTTCCACGGACAATACAACCAAAGGTCTCTCATCCCTCTGGAGGGTCATTGGGAGGGCAGGCAGAGTCAGAGGTGGGAGAAGTCATGGGGCTTCTGCAGGTCAGGGAGGGGGCGATGCCACCCGCTCTTTCCAGGAAAAACACACAAACACAGTTGACTGCTCAGTCAAAAGAGTGTCTTCCGAACAGTCACCACAGACGGTGGTATCACCACAGACCAAGCTGTGCGTGTCAGCAGTACAATCAGCAGACTGTTTCTAGAGAGATCAAGCTCAGTAGAGGAGAAATTGCCACTACCCATGACATGTCAAGGCCAAGAAAGCTGAATTTTTTCATGCGGCTTCACCCTGACTCTGGAAAGCCTCATTGCTCTAACACGTTTTCAACACAGAGAAACTATAAAGGAAGCCGTGTTGAATTTACCAAAGTAATCTGTTTGGGTGTAAACAATACTCAAGGATCTGCTTGTTTTAAATGTGTCTGTTTTGGTGTGTTGCAGAAATGGCTGAATATTTGGGAATTCCTCATGATAGCCGTCTAATGCAAACAACAAGGAAATCCTGTCTTGTGTGGTGAGGATCAATGAGAACATAATCAATTTAAAATGTGTTTTGAGATCTGTATCTCAACTGAGGTCTGAAGATTTTTTAAAAAGTTCACAAAGACAATTAAAATAGGCAGATTTAAAAAAAAAAGGCAGGTTTGGGAAGAAGGCTCCCCAGCTGTAGAGGCAGTTTAATCAACGCCTACTGAGATGACTAACAGGGAACCATTGAGTTCACATTGTTGTCCCCTTTCACGACCACCATATTTTTCTGATTTTATTTGTCTCCAACAACTGTTCCACACAAATGGAATATTTGTTCTGGAGGAAAATGCCACACATGAAGCAGGTGACAGTGTAACCTAACATCGGCAGACTGGGCCACGCGTTCCACACGGGGGTCATCTCCGCAATGTTTAGCATCTGTGAGTCTATAAAACACAGACCCCCAGGCTTGGAGATGATGAAATGGCAGCATTGCACTATGTGGAGAGCACTGTTAGGAGGTAGGAAGAGTGGGTCTGGGAGGGGGAAGATTTCGGCCCAGGAAGATGGGAGCGCCTGCCAGTCAGAAGCGAATTGGTAGGTATGGTGTTGGCGGAGACAAATTGCATCCAATTGCCTATTGTGTTTAGTCTCTAATTGGGACTCGGTAGAACAATGCAGACTCTGCATCCCTTTAATACTTCCGAGGGAAGCACTGCACAACTTCAGTGTTTCTGAATTTAATCCATTACAGGTTCCTATACTTAATGAAATTACAACAATTCAACAAATGATATAATTGCCCTAAATACTGATTTTAGTATAATTATGTGTAACTCACTGGAACATATGGCTGCATTCTATAATATAATTATGACATATAATGTTATTATACAATTCCTCCTTAAACGCATGCGACTAAAGCCATTTATATGTTATCACGTGCCACGTTTTTCCATCTGACAGAGTCCAGATTTGAAAAATGATAGGAATGTAAATAGAGGACAGTCCCGGGAAGATGAATGAGTTCTGTCCCTATGTCTGTCTTTCAGTCGAATGTGTATGTCTGTCAGAAAATTAATACACCAGGTATCAAATGTCCATCCAATGTTTGTCTTAGTAGCTAGTTTACCTTTCTATGTAGACAAACATGAGAGAAACACTTCCCGACACACTGAAACACCTGTAGCATACTAACACAATGTTTGTAGTCATGTTTCCACCACTTGTTATTGTGAACCATTGCTCTGGTGTACTGCTGGCTGTACAGAGGGTAAGAACCTCTCCAGCTCTGGGGGCTGGGATGGCTCATGCTGTGGGTCCTCCTCTGGCCTCCGGGGCTGGGATTTTGGATCCTGGACTTTCCCCTGTCTTCCCCGGCATCACTAGGAGCCAGGTGTGCAGCAGCATAGTGCAGGGTGGAGGATGGACTGGATTCAGGGTTGCCATCCCGCACTGTGCCAGATCAGACTGGGTACAGTGCTAAAGAGTGAAGCTAGGTAGTGCTCAGTGAAGCCAGTCTGAGCCGGAAAACTTCCCTGAAACCCCGTCCCCTCTACTGCCCCCACCCAGGCCAACAGGCAGCGTCATGATAAATGGAGAAAAGATCAGTGTTGTCAAGGATTTCATTTTGCTCGGTTGGATCTTCCATCTATGCTCATGGAAGCAGCAGTCAAGAAATCAGCTGATGCATTGCATCTGGGTAAGGCTGCTGCAGAAGATGTCCTTAAAGTGTTACAGGACAAAGTTGTCACTTGAAGGTGTCATGCAGCTGCCCGCTCTGCGTGGAGGTCTTGCCCTTGCACCGAGAGTGAGTTCAAATAGAACAAGGGAATGCTGGATGGTTTAAAGGCAGGAAATGTGGGCCCCAGGGTTGTAGCCTCTCACCATACTTACTCCGTCTGTGTGGTGAGCAAGCAATGAGAGAAACGGGACTCTGGAGAATAATGAGCATCAGAGGTGGAAAAGGCTTATTAACCTGCAAAATGCAGAAAATACAGTCTTGTTCATTGCAAGCGAGGACTTGAAGCACCTGCTGATGAAAACCAAGGACTGCAGATTTCACCGTGGCTTACAACGTAGTGCGGAGAAAACCAAATCCCCAGACACGGACCAGATGGCAATAGGAAGATAAATGAAGAAAAGATTGAAGTTGCCAAGGATTTCATTTGGCTTGGGTCCCAAATCAATGCTCCTAGAAGCAGCAGTCAGGAAATCAAATGACACATTGCATTGGGCAAGTCTGCTGCAGAAGACCTCTTTAAAGTGTTGAAGAACAAAGCTGTCCCTCTGAGGACTAACGTACACCTGGCCCAAGCCAGGCTATTTTGAATTGCTTCCTATCCCTGTGAAAGTTGGACAACGAATAAGAAAGACCACAGAAGAACTGGCACATGTGAAGCCCGCTGTTGGTTAAGAATATTGAATATTCTATGGACTTCCAGAAGAAAACACAAATCTGTCTTGGAAGAAGTGCAGTCAGGATGTTTTTAGAAGCAAACATGGCAAGACTTTGTCTCACCTACTTTGGCTCAGTCCCTGGAAAAGACATCCCGTTTGGTAAAGTAGAAGGCCAGTGAGAAAGAAGAAGCCCTTCAGTGCTCCATTCCATTGTCCATAGGATCTCTATGAGTCAGAACTGACTCTATGGCACGTAATAACAACAACAAACAACCACACACGATGTTAACGATTCCAGATTAGTGGCAGTTGTGTAATAAGGCAAGATGCAATCTACAGTATTGAGCCATATCTTGAGCCAACCTCTTTTCAGATACAAAAGAGAATAAAAATAGGAGCAGAGAGCAGAGAGCCTCCAGTACCACCAAGAAAAGAAGACCCAGAAGCAGAACAAGTCCTTTGGCTCCAGGGTCCCTGCACTGGCAACCTGCTAGACCCAGGGAAGATCGATGCCACATGTACATCTCCAAGAAGAGTCAGGCTCACAGATGTTGAAGGGAGATAAGGCCCTTCCTCTAGTGCCCAGGCAGAGAGAATGCCTTCCCTTTAAGTTGAGACTCTGAATTTAGGCTTCTAGCCTCCTGGAGAATACATTTCTGTTTGTTACGAGACATGCGCTTGTGGTAGCACTAGTTAACTGACACAGCTGCTTCCTGTGCCATTGCGGTTGGATTCTTATGATTCTAAGATTTTCATTGATTAATTTTCAGAAGTAGATCACCAGGCCTTTTCCAAGCAGATGACTGTTGGGAGCTGGTGGCCATTAAGGCCTTAGCCTCAGCCTGAGCCGAACTTGGCTGCTTCCTAGTCTTTCATTTGCAAAACCTGTAAGGCCCTGCCTAAATTCCTGCCTCCGCGTTCCTAGCTACGTGCTCTGCAGCACGGGCAGTTGTAAAGTTGACCTTTTCACCCATTGGTTAATAATGCCAGGCGCTCATTGGACTAAGATGGACTTTGCTTTACACCTGATGGACCTTAATCTGCATGCAGGACGTCTTTGAGAACTAGCGCGCGCGCCCTTTTACCTACAGCTGATTGGTTAACGTTCTTATGCTTCATTAATGTACCTGTTGGATTGGATGCTGTGTCGCACACCTTATTAAAATATGCACCTCCCAGTTCCCCCTTTTTTATACCCCAGCTTTGCCCAAATAAATGAGCTTGATCAGAGTTTTGTCTTGCTCCACGTCCCCGTGTCTTTTCTCCATCCAGGTTCGTCTTTCCCTGCAGGGCCTTGCTCGTGCGTCCCGCAGGCCAGGACGCAACAGATGACCAAACCTACTCAGCACCTTAGTAACATACCTTTCTCTATCAACAGGTGCGGGTGCAGTGGTTATGCATTGGGCTGCGCTTTGCAGAGGCCAGTTTGAAACCACTGGCCATTCCTCAGGAAATAGACAGGGCTTTCAACACCTATAAAGAGTTACAGTCTTGGAAACTCACAGGGGCAGTTCTACCCTGTCCTCTAGAGCCGTTATGAGTCAACACCAACTTGATGGCAGTTTTGACACATAGTTAGATAGGCCTGAAATCTAACCTGAGTCTACTGACCCACCATCACCTCCATTTGGTATCCTAGTTAACATCAATCGAGTGCCTGCTATGTGCTAATGTTCTCTTTTTCCTGGAAATCCTTCCATTATTATAAATCCCATTTCATGGAGGAGTGTGATAGGTAGGTTTATTGTGTCAACCTGGCCAATAGGAACATGTGAGGTTAATCAGGTCGCAGTTTGATTGGAGGGCAAAGAGATAAATGGCTCAGCAAGGCCTGCCCCTCGCTCTCTGGTGATTGGACCAGCGTGAGGCTGCTTTCGCTAGTTCTCTGCCTCAACTTGTGAGCTGCACAACAGCCAATCCATGGATTGTGTCACTAGAGCTTGAGGTTCCTTTGAGACCTGCTTTGCCACATTGCTGGTGTGTACATCGCTTGAGCTTGAGGCTGGTGGATCCTGTCATCTTGCATTGCTTGAGTTCTATATCCCATCCGGACCTGCTTCGTTAAGCTCCTGACTGTTGGTGACCCATCCTGTTGTTTGCGGCCTGTGGCTGGACTGCCTGCATTGCCCAAGGGAAGACTCAGCTGTCTGCTTCCTTGACCTTGGACCTGGCAGCCCTTGTGAGTTGAAGAACTTCCAATATATTAACTGTTCCATGGAAGTGAGTTGAACTGAACCCTCTGTACTGCTGTGTGGACTGCTTAGCTGTTAGATTCCCTCACGTTATATAAATCTAGCCATATATATATAATTGTAAGTGTCTTGGTTTTGTTTCTCCAAAGAACCCTGCCTAACACAATGAGGAAGCTGAGTCTCAGAGACATTAAATGTCTTATCCAGGAGTAAGAAGTTCGGCAGAGAAACCATAGGGAAAAAAGATCACCGTACTATCGATTTTATTTTATTTGGGTCCTAATGATGTTTATCAAGTCATTCTTAAATAGCACTTGGGTAGAAGCTGGTTATAAAATAGGGCTTCCAAAATGTAAATCTGTAGCATCCCGGCCTGCAGGACGCACGAGCAGGGCCCTGGGGGGGAGGACGAACCTGGATGGGAGAAAAGACACGGAGACCTGGAGCAAGACAAAACGCTGATCAAACTCCATTTATTTGGGCAAAGCTCAGGGAAAAAAAAGGGGAACTGGGAGGTGCATATTTTAATAAGGTGTGCTACACAACATCCAATCCAACGTGTACATTATAATGAAGCATAAGAATGTTAACCAATCAGCTGCAGGTAAAAAGGCGCGCGCTAGTTCTCAAAGACGTCCTGCATGCAGACTAAGGTTCATCAGGCGTAATGCAAAGTCCATCTTAGTCCAATGAGCGCCTGGCATTATTAACCAATGGGTGAAAAGGTCAACTCTTACAACCGCCCCTGCTACAGAGCATGTAGCTAGGAACGTGGAGGTAGGGTTGGGCAGGAATTAGGCAGGGCCAGTCCCCCACAGATTTAGCAAATGAAAGACGAAACTTAACAACCAGGAAGCAGCCAAGTTCGGCTCCGTGGCTGAGGCTAAGGCCTTATTGGCCACCGGCTCCCAACATAAATCCCAGTTGGGGGCTTCCCATCCACCTTCCACTCGGAGGCTGGGTGAAAACTACAATCCTCACAGTCTAGGAATCTGTTGTTTTTCTTAGGTGTCGCTTTGGAGAAATTGGCAGACCCAGGAGAGATGAAATTCAAGGACCTTTCAAAGTATGATTGCTTACTTTTCAATTTCCATCTCTCAAGCCGCCTAATACTTCCTGGGACAAATAGAGTTTTCTATGGAAATGTCTTCTTTGCAGATGCAATTTCTAGTACCCCCACTTACGAACATATTGTCAACAAATTGCGTGTATTTATCCAACTTGTCCAAATAAAAGCCAGATAGGGCTCCAAAATAGATCTCTGGGGGATTGGACTTCCTGAGGCAGGCGTATCACACAGGGCTTGTGCATATATTCTCCTTGCTTGAAAACAGAGACAAAGGGGCACATGGACATTTTGTAGGGACGGTGAATACGTCCATTATCTTGATTTGGGGAGCGATCCATGGGTGCACACACAAATGTCTTTTAAAGTTCACTACATCGTGTATTGGAAATTGGTGAAAGTGTGCTATGTCACATTTAGGCCTTAATCAAGCTGTAAAACAAACCAAAATATTGAGTCAGCTCTGTATCCAACTTCTAAGACTTATTAAAAGAAGTTGACCTTTCCTTTTCCGAATTCCACAGAGTTCATCCAAAAACAGCAACAAGAAAAGAACATTTGAAAATCCTCCTAGCAGCCCCATCCCGGGTTTCCAAGCTACTCCATCTTTTCTGTAGCAGGTAGCTTCGTCTTTCTCTCATGGAGAAGCTGGGGAGTTTGAACAGCTGACTTTCTGGCTAGCAGCCCAATGTTTTACCCACAGCACCAATGTCTTACCTGTATAAAATGGGAATCAGACAGTGAGGCTGTGAAATCCACAATAGACTACAGAGTTTTAAAAAAGGGTCACTTTCTTTTTTGCCCTGGTTCTGGGAAGGGCTGAACATTCTAGTTTATGTTTACATTTTCATGACTAAAATGTTATTTAGCTCTTCTATATGGATGAAGGAGTCCTGAAACCCACAGGGGGCAGTTCTACCCTGCCCTACAGTGTCACCATGGGTCAGCATGGGCTCGACAGCGGTGAGTTTATATTAACACAAGATGTTGATACAAATTTGGCTTTCGAAAGTGGAAAGCAAGATCAATGGAGTGACAGCGTTCGGTGACCCACCGACACACTTTCCTTTGCCAGTGCTGACATGGAAGGCAAGAGCCCTTTATTTTAGGGCATTGGAAGGGCCAGCACAATACAACAGAAATATAAGCCACACCGTTTCTAACGCTTGTTCCTGCTTGTTAGCATTACATGACAACATGGGAAACAACCCATCATTGCAACCAAGTCCAAACTCACTGCCATCAAATTGGATAGGGCAGGTAGAATTGCCCCTGCCAGTTTCTGAGACTGGAACTCTTCCTCCGCAGAGTGGATGCTCCGGTGTCCTCTCAGATCCTGGGGAGCTGCCCAGGAACCTGGGCTCCTGGTTCGGAGCATAAGTATCCCTGGAGAATACATCTTTCTCGAGTTCTTTTGGCTTAGCCTTTTCTCTTGATGCCAGATGCAGCTGACCCCCAAAACAGCCCAAGATGCCTTTTTGCAGGCCCTAGTACACGTCCAGCCGTGCGGAGAGATCCTTGCCGTCTGCAATGAACCTCAAAGTAACTCCAGTCAGGCAGGCTGGGGATCTGAGGCTTTTTCTTAGGTATGAGAGTAATGGGCAACCCAGTGCACAGAGTGCTGCTAGACTTGTAAAGCCCAGGAACCGAAGGAAAGGCTGGCCAGCATTTTCTAAAAACCGAAGTTTTCCACGTTTGCCCCTGAGCCGACCCCCTGTAAAAAGCAATGCACAAACAGGAAAGAATCTGCCTTTGTCAAAAACCGTGAACCAAGGACGGTGACCGAATTGAGTCGCTTCTCTGAACCTTCCTGACACCCAATCTTTCCCAGAACAAAATGAAACAAAACAAAAAACCTGTGCAACGTCCTTCTGGGAAGGAGCCCTGGTGGCGGGCGTGGTGATTCGTGTTGGGTGGTTAAGGACAAGGACAGCAGTTGGACCCTGCTGCCATGCCCAGGGAGAAGGATAGGGCTTTCTACTCCTGCAGAGGCCTACAGGGGCAGTTCTGCTCTGTCCGAAAGGGAGTCACATGGACTGCAGGGAGGAAGTGTGAGACCCTTCTCAGCATCCCACTCATGTCTCGCTACTCAGGGTTGGGTGAGAGATAAAAATCTGCTTAGCTCTTGAATTCAGAACCACCCTAACTCGCCACTCTGTCGCTCAGAGTGCCCAACAGAAGCCAAAAAACAAATTCCGATTTTGTGACAGCCTTTAGCCCAAACCCCCAAACTCACTGCCATGGAGTTGATGGTGACTCAGTGACCCCACTGGGCAGGGGAGAACTGCTCCTGTGGGTTTCCAAGGCTGTGAATCTTCAGGGACCAGCAGCTGACCACATGATTGGCAGCCCAATTTGAGTCACCACTAAGCCACCTCTGGCTCATTCTTCCGCATAACTCCCCGGGTCATACCCAAGTCATCCTACCTGTCCGTGGGCAGGCACATAGTGTCTTTCACTGGCAAGATCTTAGTAAAGGCTTTCCCTGGAACTCCGCGCCATGTCAAGGTATCTCACACCAGAGCCCCTCTCAGCTGGCAGTGGGGATGGATGAATTTCCTTCAGCTGGAATTGCCAGTGGCCCAGACCAGAGTTCATAGTACATGTCCCAAAGCCCAGCTTGGTCAGCCTTTTGTTATAAATACTTTATTGGGGACACCTAGCATCCGGTCCAGGCTGGGCTAGCAGTACCCAAACTAATCCCCGGTGGTCACTGTGTTTCTAGAATCAAGCAAAGAGGGGATTCTATAAATCCTGGTAGTCTAATCTCAGGTCACAATGTCCCAAAACAAAATGCCAGAACACAAGAGTCAACCAACCCCCTCTTAGGCCTTTAGAGGTCTAAACCTGGAGACGGAGGCAGAGCCCTGCTGAGACTCCACAGGAGCCGGGTCCTGCTAAGAAGTCCACTGGACATGACAAATGAAATACTCAACATCTCAGTCAGAAATTTCTGCATTTGGGTTACTTGTCTCCCTCAGGGCCAGCCCAAGAACAATGATGGGTTTTTGCATG
>NW_022103900.1:644251-645525 GCF_000313985.2 Echinops telfairi
ACATTGATTAAGAAAGACTGAAGAAACCACGATGCATTTGAACTATGGTACTGGCTGAAGAATATTAGAAATACTGCCAAAAGAACACACAGATTGTCTGGGAAGAAGTACAGCCAGAAGGCTCCTTAGAGGCAAGGATGGTGAGCCTCGGCTCACATTCTTTGGGCGCGTTGTCAGGAGAGAGCAGTCCTTGGAGAAAGAAGACATCATGCTTGGGAGCGTGGAGGGGCTGTGAAGAAGAGGAAGACCCCAACGAGATGGATGAACGCAGTGGCTGCAACCCCGGGGCTCAAACGTGAGAAAGAGTAGGGATGGCGCAGGACTGGCTGGTGTTCTGTGTGCAGGGTCGCTGTGGTTCTGAACAGGATGGGTGAAACCTCACAGCAACAACAACAACGAGGGGTGATTTAGTGGGTTAGGTGTTCTGCTAACCTAGAAGTGGGAGGTTCCAACCCACCAGCTGCTCAGAGGGAGAAAGGTGAGGCTGTCTACTCTTGTCATAATTTAGTCTTAGAAACTCTAAGGGGCAGTTTCAATTATGTCCTATAGCAGCAGTTCTCAACCTGTGGGTCACGACCCCTCTGGGGGTCAAACAACCCTTTTACAGGGGTTGCCCAATTCATAACAGTAGCAAAATTACAGCTATGAAGTAGTAATGGACATAATTTTATGGTGGTGGGGGGGTCACCACAACACGAGGAACTGTATGAAAGGGTCGCAGCATTAGGAGGTGGAGAACCACTGTCCTATAGGATTGCTTACTAGTCAGAATGGTGGCACTAGGCTTTTTTGTCTTTTTCAATCAGTGGCTAGAAGGAGCCCTGGTGGCGCGGTAGGTTAAGCTCTTGGTCGGGGAACAGCCTGGGTGCACCATGGATGAAAATTGGAGTGTTGGGGACCATAGTAGAGGCTCATAACTCTGACTGCTTTGAACGATTTGTCTTTGTCCTGTTTAAGACTTAATAATTTACTGCGTCTCTACAAATTATATTTGAATTTGTGTCCCTTTTCTCTCCTACAAGGAAAAACAAAACATAATAGTTCAGTCAACATGAAGTAACTATGGGGAGCTAGTCTTCAATTTAAAAAGGTTGCATGGGCCTGTGTGTGCAATTCTGAAGGGCGGGGGCAATGTTTGAAGGAAGTGGGGAGTGCTTAGGTGGATGCAATCAAGTGAGAAGACAGTGAGAAGACAATGTGATGGGCTGGTTTGTGAGGTGGAAAAACATCTGCTTGCATGCATGCATGCCTGAGCCCTGGTGGCCTGGTGGTTA
>NW_022103900.1:646274-647383 GCF_000313985.2 Echinops telfairi
ATCGCTATGAGTTGGAATTGACTTCATGGCAGTAAGCACTGAGTCATAAAGAACTAAATCCCAAACTTGACAAAAGCATTCTCTTTGTTCCTATGCTTCAGAACAAACTTCCAGAGACACCACAGGCTGCCTCTTTCAGGCAGGACAAAGAACATTTTAATTCCTTTAGGAGAGGAACTTAGAGGAACTTACCAGAGACATCTTCAAAACCTCAAAACTCATTCACCGCCATCAACTCTATTCTAACTCGGGGCAGGGTGGATCTGCCCCGTGTGCTGCGAGACTGCTTCGACTTTCTCCTGAAGAGTGGCTGGGGCTTCCAACTGCTGCCTTGCTGTTAGAGCAGCCTAACGAACAACACACTAGGCTACCGGGGCTCCTTAGCCCAAACTCCGGGCCACCGAGTCAATTCTGACTCATAATGACCCTACAGGGCAGAGTAGCTCTGCTACTGTGGTTTTTCAAGATTGTAAATCTTCATGGGAGGAGAAAGCTTCATCTTTCTTCTGAGGAACCCACTGGTGGTTTCAAACTCCTGACCTTGTGGTTAGCAGCCCAACTCATAACCTACTCCGCCACCAGGGCTGTTGGAAAAGAGGAATGGTTAGAATCACTGCCAAAGCAAAGACGATCTTATTGAAGCAGAAGAGAGATCTTGAAGAATATACATTTACCAAGGACATGGTTCTCCATCCAGCATTTACCGGTCAAAGACTGTGATGAATCACACATAGAGGTTGAAAACAAATGACATTCATTTAAAGGCAACCTCAAAGTCATCAGAGCAATCCAGGGCCAGCCCCAGGATCCAGAAGCCAGCTACTTTCCAACCCTCTCCCCATTCACAGAGATACATGGTGAAATGTGCCAGTAGATTGACTCTGCTCAGCTGGAAAACTCCCTGAGAAAGAGAGTTAGGAAGGGAATTTTTCCTATGCAAGTTTGCTTTTACATTTAATGCCAATGTTTATAAAACCATTCGTGTTATGCAAACATGTACTGTAAAATGTTTGCATTTTATCTTACCATAGTGAATGATGGGGGGAGTGCGGAGTGGAGACCCAAAGCCCATTAGCAGGCCACTGGAGACCCCCTTACAGAGGGGTCTC
>NW_022103900.1:648825-652451 GCF_000313985.2 Echinops telfairi
AAGACCTGCTTCGCCACACAATTGGAATTTACATTTCTTGAGCTGGGGACTGACTGTTGGTGACCTGGCTGACAGTTGGTGACCTGCCTTGCTGTTTGCTGCCTGTGCTGGGATATCCTGAATCTCTCTACAGAGGACTACCTGGCGGCCCTCAAGACTTGAAGGACTGTCAGTGTCTCACGACTGTCTAACAATGGAGCAGTTCTATTCTGTCTTATAGGGTCACTTTAAGCCAGAATCAACTCCATGGTAGTGCATTTTGGGTGGTGGGGGTGGTGCCAAAACGGAGCCCAGTAATATTGCCTGCCATTTCCCAGCCAGTTAAAAGCAAAGTATTAGTATTTAACTTCTTGTCTTTGGGACTATCAAACGGGAGTTCTTTTCCAGTGATGCTGCTGCCTCCCAGGAATTACACAGCTCAAGAAGCACTTTTTGACTTTCTCTTAGCAATACTGACCTTCCTTACTGCATGCTCTCACACACACATCCAACCCACACAGCCCGAGCTCCCACCCACAGACTCTCATTCAGGTCTTGAAGATCCTCCCTGATGTAGATCTTGATTATTTAAGTTATTTAGAAATCACAAAGCACTTCCATGATTTTTTTCCAATAAGAAAAATGTCCCTGGGGAGAAAAGTCAGGCAGGAAACCCAAGAATGCGCTCTAGGGCAGAGCTGAGGCTCAGTCAAGTACAGATGTGGAGTCAAACTCAGAGCCACCCTGTCTGGCAGGGACAGCCTGTCTGTGGGGCTCTGCGGGTTGTCATTTTCACTGAAGCAAAACCTTCTCTTCAAAAAAGTCATTGGGTGGTTTTAACTGCCAAATATTCAGTCAGCATCCAGGTAATTATGAAGTCATCCACTGAATTCCACCAAGACTTACTACATACCTACGGTGCGCTAGGAACCGGGCAAGCATTGGACTGCTAACTCTAAATTCAGTGGTTCAAACCTCCCAGCCGACACATAAGAGAAAAATGAGGCTATCAGCTCTTGTAAGGATTTACAGCCTCGGAAACCCTGTACAGAGTCACTATGAGTCAGACTCGACTCCAAGGCAGTGGGTTTGGGTGTGCTGTAATGGATTTCCAATGCCTCCGCTTCCCTTAACACTTGGAAGGATGAAACCAAATAAGATACCCCATGCCCCCGCCCCCCCCAAAAAAAAACAAAGAAAGAAAGAAAGTAAAAGAGTTTATTCTGGTTGTTTGTTAAAACAACTTCTCTCTTACAGTGGCAAGTTCAAGTTCACAATTTGGCTTATGCAATGGGGTCTGTGCTTATCCTAAGCTGGCTGCATCCTCTGAGTGAGTCCAGAACCAGCTCTCTTTCTCTGCGTTTGCCTTTGGGACATTTGAGATTCTGATGCTTTGTGAGAGCCTTTCGATGCCTTATAACGACAACGAGTAAAGATATATTGAGTGAGAAGAGAGTAACCTAGACACGCTTGTGCTCTGTAGCTGACATCTTGGTGGAATTCCAGTTCTGTAAAAGTCTGGTTTTTATTCCAACCTAAAACAAAACAAAAACAAACCCCAAACAGGGCATGCCGCTGCACCCAAACTTGCTTTATTTAACTTGCATTCATTAAATTTTGGAAGTCTGCATTGCAGAATGAGTTCAGCTCCGTTACTAATAAGAAAGGTAGCAGGATTTGAGCAAAGGCAAAATGTGTGTGTGTGTGTGTGTGTGTGTGTGTGTGTACATGCTTGCCTGCGTGCTTGTGCGTGAATGGGTGTGACTGGAATGTATGCATGGGACCTGTGGGATATTTAATTAAAGAACAGAGGAGGGGCTTGGCAGGGCGCCCCATAGGTGAACACGGCCTGTCTCTTGTATACTGAGCAATTACCTGGGCAGTGCTGGCCTTGAAAAGGTTTGTGTGTGAAGTGGCCCCTTGGCTGTCCAGTGAAGTGTCTGTTATTGGAAGGAAATGTGTACTTTTTGAGGTGAGATCAGCTCTGTGCTCTGAACCGAATGATTTTCCGTTTTTTGTTCTGATAGCAAGCTGGTGGCAAGCTTCACTGAACTGAGAAATTGTAAACTCATGGAAAAGGCTGTCTAAAGATAACAATTCAATGTTTCTCCGTAATGTATTCTGGATGAATCTGATCATTTAAAGCCCACTTCACCAAAATGGGAGTGGTGCTTGCGTCCTCTTTATCTTCAATTATGTCTAATCTGTTTCTAATTCAAACACAGTGCTGCTGTTGTCAGATCAAATATAGATTTTAAATGTTTTATGCTTCTCCACTGGGAAGGTTTTTAAATGTATGCAGGCTGTCTGTCAGGATGGTGACAGTTGGATCTAATAAATTTTGGATAAATTTAAAGGAAATAAAAGAGTGCTTAAAAAATGAAATGATTCATGGTTTGAGAGGCGGCCCTGTTTAATGAATGGCAGCGCGGGAGAAGTTAGGCTCCGTGGATCACTTGTCTCACCTCTACTCAGCTCCCCTGGAATAAATGCATGGCGCCTTTCAGCTTACAAGGCAGGAGTTCAGAAACCGATTCAGAAATCAAGTCATCTTTGGGCTGATGCAAACAGGGCCTCCCGAGTAAGCGTATGGGCACGGGGACTGTCATCCAGGGTTTTTCATTCCACACGATGACACTTCCATCACCGCAAGCAGATTGGCAAAGATAGTTGCCGCTTTCAATCACTGAATAGGATGCAGTTGTTACTGTTATTAGAATCGCCCCTTCTGCTGATTTCTGTAGATACGCGCCTGGTTCCCCAGGGTTGGAGAATTCCAAAGGAGAGATGTGTTCGCAGGGACTGTTGGCACACCGTCAGACCCAAGACTCCAGGGGCCAGTGCCAAGGTTATCTTTGCAGAAATCCTACCCAGATAAAACTTCTGAGGTGTATTCCTAGATTTATCAATCGGTGGAAGAAATATGTAAGTAAGACTCAGACTATGTGTCTGTCTCACGAAACTGCCATTTCACAGAGAACCTTTCCCTGGGACTTCCAGGTGAGGGCGCTGAAGCGGCTTCTCACCACAGAGAGAGTTCTTGGGTTTGCTTCTGATCCCTTTGAGGCTGCTGACAGGTATATTTTGGGGCTGTATTAGGATATCTCTCTGGGTTTGGTGTCGGCAGGATTGTTCCAAAGTTGCCTTCAAATGTTGATTAGAATTTGTGCAAAAAAAAAAAGCTTCCAAGTTTTATAACCACAATCCTTCAAGGTCCCCTGACAATCATCCCCTTCCCTCAAGGTCATTGTTTGAGCAACAATATTTTTACTTGGGGGTAAGACCCCAGCGTGGGAACTATACTGATTCCAAGAGAAATCAGGCGACTGATCTCTGCTCACTTTGACTTGACCTAGTTACAAAACTGACATTACACGTCTAAGGAAAAGGCCTTTTCTTCACCAACGACATTCCCCTTCTCCTTTTTTTCTTTGAGGGTTCAAGGTCAAGTTTTTATAAACGCCTTCTTTTCGCCCCTCATGCAAATTCGGTAGGGCTGCAAGAGAAGACTTCGTCGATCATGGTGGACATGCATGCCCCTGCCTTGCGGACTGGCTGCCTGGGTTTTCATCCGCCACCGGTGACATGTCGGGCTACGATCCGAGAGGTCCGCAGTGAGGAACCACCGGTCGCTCCTTGGGAGAGCA
>NW_022103900.1:654063-658318 GCF_000313985.2 Echinops telfairi
TGTGATCTTCCTGCATTTGGCGTCATTGCATGTGTTTTGTGAGTCTGAAGAGGACTTTATAGCTTGGTATCAGACATATGGGCTAATATCGGACTTATAGACTTGATCTAGACTGGGCTGTGCTATTTATCAATATTCAACTGCTCTTGTATATAAAGCTCTTACACACACATGAATCTTCATGAATCTGTTTCTCTAGTCTATCTGACTAACACAGTTATCATACTTATCCCAATTATGGTCCTTCCCTCACGATTGTAATTCTACCTGCCACTGTGATGATTGATCTGCCACTACTCGTGATTTTGTGACCACTTCTTTCTCATTCCATGTCCTGTTTAAGTTGCCTTCTGACTTAATCCCTGTTCGCCATTGTAGCCTCATGCGGATGGTCTCCTTCATCAGGATGATTTGTTTTCATCCCATTTACCACTTAATAAATGCATGTCTATAAATTATGTTTGAGTTTGGAGCCCCTCCCTCCCCCCTTCCACCCACTGGCCATCAACTATACCTTTGTGACTGGAGTCACTATTGGGGTTCTTGACAGAAAGACCCAGAAAGAGATGCAGGCAGAGGAGGCGCAGGGTCCTCCCCAAGGGGTGTTGAAGTGTCCAGGGTTGGTGGGGCAAGCACCGTGTGATTTCAGATGACTCGTATCCCCAAACTCCCTAATGAGTGTTAGCTTCCACGCAAGCTCTGTCCACATCATACAAGAAAGTGAATCAGGCTTGCTTCCCTAACTCTCAACCCCTAACGGTCTGACTTAAAGTGCTGGAGAGAACCCCACGTGCTTCCCTGGAAAATAAAAGTCCTTATTTCATACAAGCAATTAAGAAATCGTGTCCTCTAATCCTGAAGTTGTCATTTTTGGGTGCACACAGGATCGAAGACTTTCTTTTAAAAATCAGATCATTGTAAAACTATTTGACTGCAAGAGAGATGATTAAAGTAGTATTGTTTTACTATCCTTGGTCGCACCCCACCCCTTTCCTGGCTGAGTGAGGTTTTCTATAGGAAAGAGAGAAAGAAAAAGACATATCCACAAGGGCCTGTCCCTGTTACACTCTTTGTCCCCAGAAGGATCTGGGAATGATGAAGCAAGTGTACCAATGTCATGGAAAGCAAGGGCAGGAGGAGTGAGCCACATGTAGAAAACATTGCCCAGATGTCAGAAAATGTCACACCAGCATCTACGGTCGACGGGATGCGTGCAGGGAATTGTCAGGCTTCTGACATTAATTGATGCCCCCAAGCACAACAAAGAGGAAATATATATTAC
The DNA here is from genome assembly GCF_000313985.2 of Echinops telfairi. Taxonomy (NCBI): domain Eukaryota; kingdom Metazoa; phylum Chordata; class Mammalia; order Afrosoricida; family Tenrecidae; genus Echinops; species Echinops telfairi. The sequence continues at coordinate 655,346 of NW_022103900.1, forward strand.
AAATAGGATTTCTTTCTTTCTTTCTTTTTTTTTTGGTGACAAAGTACATTATGTACTGATAAGCCATTTACACTTCCTGCCCGACAAGAGTTAATTTGGGGATGTAGATGGCTGCTTTAGACATTTAATGAAATGACACTCAAACATGGCAATACGGCCGTGACACCAAGAAACGGGCAAAATGGGAGAGAGAGGCTAAATTGGCCGGAAGATAGAGAGGAAGAGGGTAGGATAAAGACTCGGGAGGCCAGAGTAAAGAAATGAATCAATTAGCAAAATGGTTTCAGTGTTTTCCTACTACAAGCTGGAGAAACATAGACTTTGTATAAAGCAGGGCATCAGATTGGTTCATTCAGAGATCCAGTGTATCTGGACTGGAAATTCTCAGCAGGGGGTTGAACCCTAACAGACTAGTTCAAGCTCTGGTACAAAGACCTAGAACAGGATGGGAGGGAACTTCTGGCAAGTTGGCAAACCAGGTAGAGGAGCTTCCCAGACCCTAGACAACAAAGACATGAAGAAAGCAATTTTTATACATCCCACCCATACATGTGGGGGCCTATGCTCTCTGTCTTCTCTGGACAGCAGAACGTAGAGCGCCAGACTGGGTGCAATAGCCCCAGACCACCCTCCGAGCAGGAACTCCTATGGAATCAGGCACCCTCCCCTCCCGCCCCACCCCATGACCTCAGCAGTCAGCAAGAGCTCTGTGTGATGCCCTGCCGCTCAGCTTCCTCTTTTGTCTCTTCTTCTTGTTCCCTTCCCTGTTTTTGTCCTTTCCTTTTTTCTCCCCTTATTTGAAAATTCATTTTATTTTTTTCATTATTCTCCTTTTCTTTCCTTCTTCTTAGTTTTAATTTTCATTCTTTTTTTTCCCTCCCCTCGTTTCTTTCTTTCTTTGGTAAAATTTATTCTTTTCTTTTCCTTCTTGGTTCTCCCCCAGACAACATAATTTCTCAGAGGTAACAGGCAAACTCTGTTTATACAAAGAGAAAAAGGCAGGGTGTCTCAAACAAGTGAGCCAAAAGACAGAGCTAGGAAACATTCCCGAGAAATAAATTTAACTGCAATTGGTTGTTAAAGAACTCAAAAGACACCAACAAGAGGAATAACTTATGTGTCGTTGGGATTATAGAACAGGAAAGGACTCAAACAAACAAACAGCACAGAGAAAACTGTCAAAGATTTGTTGCAAGAAAACTTTCCTAGTATCATGAAAGACAAGAAGATATGCAGTCAAGAAGTTCAACAAACCCCAAACAGGATAGATGTAAAAAGAAAATCACCAAGATATATCATAATCAAACTTTCCAATCCAAAGACAAAGAAAAAAATCCCGAAAGTAGCTTGGAAAATGAAAAGTGACCTAGAAGGAGGACCGATAAAACAAAGCTCATATTCTCAGGGGAAATTATGCAATAAAGATGAAACATACAACTTTCCTCTAGCTCCTAAATGCTTCCTCACCCCCCCACCCCATCATGATCCCTATTCTACCGTACAAATCTGGCTAGACCAGAGGATGTACACTGGTACAGATAGGAACTGGAAACAGGAAATCCAGGACGGATGATCTCTTCAGGACCAGCGGTGAGAGTGGCGATACCAGGAGGGTGGAGGGAGGGTGAGGTGGAAAGGGGGAACTGATTACAAGGATCTACATGTGTCCTGGGGGAGCGACAACAGAAAAGTGGGTGAAGGAAGATGTCGGACAGTGTAAAATATGAGAAAATAATATTTTATAAATTACCAAGGGTTCATGAGGGTGGTGGGGAGCAGGGAGGGAGGGGGAAAATGAGGAGCTGATGCCAAGGGCTTGAGTGGAGAGCAAATGTTTGGAGAATGATGAGGGCAATGAACGTACAAATGTGCTTTACACAATTGATGTATGTATGGATTGTGATCAGAGTGGTATGAGCCCCCAATAAAATGATTTAAAAAAATTCTGAAAGGAAAAAACTATCAACCAAAAACTATATGCCCATAAAAATTTTCTATTAAATATGATGATGGGATTAGGAGATTTCCAGATAAATGGGAATTGAAGGAATTGGTGAAGTCCAGAGCAAACTTACAAGACACATTATAAGGGAGGCCTTCAGACTGAGAATCAACAATGATACACAAAAACATGAAATTAACATAAATCATAACATCACTCAGAAACCAACGCAGAAACAGAAGGATCCAAAGTAATTATAAACCTATAAGACTGAAAGTAGGAAATCAGAGACATCAATTTGTAAATAATGAGTATTATAAAATGAAAAGAGGGAGTACATAGTGTAGTTACTGAGCTTTCAAATGACAAGGAAGACAAGACTATTTTGAGACAGGGCAGACTTTTTAAATCTGAGAAGAATATAATAAATTACAAGATAATCTGAAAGAAAATTAATAAACTCATCAAAAGAAGAAAATGAGAAAATTATGAAGATTTAGTAAACACTGAAACAACAACAAGGAAGGAAGGAAGCAGTAAGAAAACCCACAAATAAAATGAACTAAGCACAGGAAATTATATTAAGCAAAGAAAGAAGCACCATAATAAAACACACCAGAATGACTGCAATAAATTTATGTCTATTGATAATTACACGGGATGAGTACTTCTATGAGCCAGTCAAGAGACAGAGTTGCAACATGGTTAAGAAAATAGAAAATACAGACACACTTTGGACAAAAAGGTAAAAAAAAAATCAAAGCAGGGAAAAAATATATCATAATAATGACAATCAAAATGAGTAGGAGTGGCAATATTTATTTCTGATGAAATACACTTTACGGCAAACATCAGGATAAGATACAAGGAAGGGCATTATATAATGGTGAAAAGGGTTCACTGAACAAGAGGACATAATTGTCATAAATACATATGCACACCCAGAGGATGTACACTGGTACAGATAGGAAATGGAAATCCAGGGAATCCAGGGCGGATAATCCCTACAGGACCAGTGATGTGAGTGGCGA
>NW_022103900.1:658838-660953 GCF_000313985.2 Echinops telfairi
AAACAAAAACATACTCACTCAATGAAAGAGCACCAAAATACAAGAAATCAAACTTTAACAGCTTTGAAAAAATAGACAACCCTACAGCAAAATAGGAAAGTTTAATATATCACTTATGATAAAAGACGGAACAACTAGAAAGACACTTAACAAAGACACAGAAGAACTAAACAACAGAGTCAACCAACTTGACCTCATAGACACACAGGGGACCAAGCAGAATTACAATATACCTTCTTTTCCAGTGTACATGGAACATTCTAAATATTCGACACTGTGATTCAGGATTTTACCCAAAAAATAGAATTGTCCACAGACTTGGGAAAAGTGTTGCCAGTGAAACATCAAAGTTTTAACTAAAATTTATATACATCAACAATCAGCAGACCAGTAATCCAGCTGAAAAATGGGCAGAGGAACAGAACAGGAGTGTCATCAAAGAAGACGTGCAGCGATGCTCCTACTCATTAGCCATTTGAGAGATGCAAATCAAAACAACAACGAGACATCATCTCGCCTCGCATTATTAGCAGAATTAAAAAACACAAAACAGAAGACAATAACTGCTGGGGAGACTGTGGAGAGACTGGAACCCTCCAGCCCTGCTGGTGGGTTGGAAGGAGAAATGCCCTGTGATCCACCAATCCATCTATTAGGTACATAACCTATGGAATAAGAACCTTGACACACATAGATGTATGCACACACACATTCCTCTCAGTATTGTTTGTGAAAAGATGGGCACATAAACGCCCATCAACAGATAAAGGGGTCAATAAACTGATCCGCACACACAATGGAATAGGAAACAATGCTAAAGAATAACCACCTGTGAAACTTGGACGAGCGTCGAGGACATTCTGTCCACCACCAAAGAGCAAACATTGTATGAGACTACTAGTATAAAGCAAGAGAAAGTTTCACATGAAAAGAAAGACTTCATTTTTCTGATCATTACCACAGGTGGGAAGAAAAGGGAGGTTGAATCATTAAGTAGGAGGTAGACACGTGTGAAATTGGGTGAAAGGGGAGGGTATGTATAAGAAGAGGTGTTAAAAGTTATTGGAAATTGGACAAAGACAGAATTTTCCCATGAACCTTTAGAAGCCCTGCTTACATGGGGGAGGTTAGCAAATATTTATGAAGACATCAACTGATAATGGGAGAAGTACAAGAATTAAAGATAACAAAGGTGGATAATATTGTACATATAATCCTGCAATGGCAGTAATAACAGAAATCTATGGGTGGCTACATAGACAAGAAAGCTGGATATGTGGGATATATATGATATATATCACATATATAATATATATTAATATGTGTGAACATATATGCACATATATGAATATTAATAATATGCATATTCATATATTTGTGTGTATATATGGACACACTATATACACATTATATATGTATATATATTTATATGATGCGTCTTCAAAAGTTCATGGAAATTGAAATTTAAAATCTTTGAAATTCCCTTGTATGTATTTAGATATGTTGCAAATATATCCTTGAATATAGGACAGCATCCAGGGGACAACATTGTGAAAACTTCTTAGCTGTAAGTAAACACTTGGAGGGAGATGGTCACTGGGCTTGGGGTCAATAGACACAAAGCAGTTCACAGAAAAAGATGTGCTTCATCCTCTCTTGGTGAGTAGTGACTGGGGTCATAAAAGCTTGTGAACAGCTATCTATGATGCAAGCCCACTACTACAACTGTATGAAATATTTTCTTGTTATAAATGTCTTTCTATATACACATATCTAAGCACTATGGTTCTGTTTCTTTAGTGAACGCAGACCAAGTTGTGTCTTACAAAATAAGCAGAACAGATGTGGACATACACCTATGGGGAATGCAGACACCATTCCTAGGCTCTTCCAAAAGCAAGGGACACCAAGCCTTCCTGGCAGGCATCAAAACTACGAGAGCAATCCACAGAAGCAGTTGGCATGGTGGAGACCCTAACTTAGCCTCCAGAACCTTGAGAAAAGAATACCCTGCCCTTAAAGGCACCAAACTTTGGCATTTTTGGTTATAGCAGCAGTAGAAAACTAAGACAAAGATTCAATAAAAAATAATATAGATATGTGCTCGCTTCGGCA
>NW_022103900.1:661647-666967 GCF_000313985.2 Echinops telfairi
GGTCCTTTCATGTCCCTCTGCATTTGCGGAAACAAAAAGAAGTCGCACAGAGGGAAGTCAGATGTGTAAGGTGCATGGGGCAAGAGAGGCACACTGTTTGTTGTTTTTGTTTTTAGCCAAAAACTGGTGCACTGAGATGGCTGCATGAACAGGTGCATTGTTGTGGTGACACAATCAGGCCTTTTTGGTCACACACTGTTATCAAAGTATATGACCTATCTTTTCAAAACTTCTAAATAGAAAGCTTGATTAACAGTCTGATTTGGTGAAACGAAATTTAAATGCACTACAAGTTGACATTTTCATCTGTTCAAGAAGTTGATGGAGGTCCAGAATGTTTGTCATCAATTGACATCTCACCTTTTGGAAATGAGAAAACCACTCGGTACACTTGAGTTTCCCCCATGGCTCTGTCCTCGTAAGCTGTGCTCAACATCGCACAGTTTCTATGACATTTTTCCTGAGCAGGAAACAAAATTTCACTGCCGCATCCTGTTCTCTTAAATCAGCCATCACAGAAAATGAGGTTTGAGCCAAACTGCCTTTACAAAAAAATTCACTGTGACCAGAGAGAACCTTCCCAGGCAATGCCACTAGGTGCACTAACTCAGAGTGAGTTGCCGGATGATCGACTAGTGGGGAACAATGCATACTAAGAAAGTTCTGCCCAGTAGAGCTTTTTTTCTTTTTTATGGAGGGGGGTACCCCCTGGAACAGCATTGTCTTACTTTGCCTCACCTGTTTAATCATCTGAAACAAGGATTTCAGAATCACTATTTCTAACCTAGACACCTCCAAGCTTCAGGTCACATATTCAAGTGCTTCCTTGTCATTTTCACCTATATGTCTCACAAGAGTACTCACATGCCAAGCTACAGAAGTGACTTCTCTTATCTTGTCTGTGTCACTCCTAACATTTAATATTCTTCCCATGTTCCTTATCTTCCCAGGCAGGTAAACTAGGAACTGCAGAGCTCTCTCCACATGTACATCAAAGTGGAAAGCGGGTTATATCCATTTTATCTCCTCCATATTGGTTATAAGGATCCCTAGTGGCACTGTAGGCTAGGTGTTGGATGCTCATCACAAGGTCAGAAGTTCAAACCCATCAGCTGCTTTATGGGAGGAAAATGAGGCTGTCTGATCTGGTAAAGATTTAATCTCAGAGAACCTAGACAGAGCCACTGTGAGTTGCAATCTACTCAAAGGCAGTGGTTATTTTTCTGTTTTTGAATAGTTGTATTTACTCTCACTTCACTAGCCTCCTGACCACCATGATCAGGGCCAGTTATCTGGTGAGCGCTTTTAGAATTAGCCTACCTCTTCCCCAAACGAGCTAAACTTCTGGAATTTCAGAAGACTTGTATTGTGAAAAGGATAGCACCACACCTCTTCTGAGGCTGGAAGACCAGGCACGAAGTCGGAATACTGTGAGAAAAAGCACGTGAAAGGAAAGTTCTATGAAATTATGTCGTGTTAGTCTGGCTACATTAGAGAAACAAATCCATAGAATCTCATATGTATAAGAGAGGATTTTACATAAAGGGTGAGTGCACATCAAGAAAATATCCCACCCCAGTGCTGCCCAAACCCACAAGTCCAACATTAACCCATTAACCCATATGTCCAACACCAATCCACAAAGTCCTCCTCCATCTCACAAAACAGATGCAATGATGCCGACTACAGGAGGAAAGCTGAGTCAGTGAATGCGTAAGCATCTCAGTGCTGGCAGGGGTCTCCACGCAGCTGCTCCAGCAGCCAGGGCTGCATCAGGGTAGGTCGATGTGGCTTCTCCTCAGGGATGTCTTACAGGAAGTGAGCCTTGCAAGCTGAAGCAGGGAACTGGCTAAGGCAGCTGCATCCTGGTGCGACCATCACAAAGCAAGAGACCCGAGAACTAGAAAGGCGAGGCTCACTGAGCCATTTATCCTTCTACCCATCAATTAACCCCACATGTGTTTATCAGCCAGGTTGGCACAATAAACTAAGTACCTCATGTCATTCTTTTTTTTTTTTTTTTTAACATTTTATTAGGGGCTCATACAACTGTTATCCCAATCCATACATACATCAATTGTGTAAAGCGCATTTGTACATCGTTTCTCAAAACATTTTCTCTCCATTTAAACCCCCGACATTAGGTCCTCATTTTTCCCCTCCCTCCCCGCTCCCCCCTCCCGCATGAGCCCTTGATAGTTTATAAATGGGTATTTTGTCATATCTTGCCCTGTCCGACGTCTCCCTTCATCCACTTTTCGGTTGTCTGTTCCCCAGGGAGGAGGTCACACACAGTTCCATGTAATCGGTTCCCTCTTTCCTACCCATTCTCCCTTTACCCTCCCTGTTTTGCCATTCACACCACTGGTCCTATAGGGCTCATCCGTCCTGGATTCCCTGTATTTCCAGTTCCCATCTGTACCAGTGTACCTCCTCTGGTCTAGCCAGTCCTGCAAGATCGAATTCGAGTCATGGTAGTGGGAGCAGGGAGGAAACATTTAGGAACTAGAGGAAAGTTGTATTTCTCATCATCGCTACATCGCACCCTGACTGGCTCATCTCCTCCCCGAGACTCCTCTGCAAGGGGATCTCCAGTGGCCTACTAATGGGCTTTGGATCTCCACTCCGCCCTCCCCCCATCATTCACTATGGTAGGATTTTTTGTTCTGATGATGCCTTACACCTGATCCCTTCGACACCTCGTGGTTGCATAGGTTGGTGTGCTTCTTCCATGTGGGCTTTGTTGCTTCTGAGCTTGATGGCCGCCTCATGTCATTCTTATAAAAGACATGAGATATCCAATTTTAAGACATCCAATTTTCTTTACATATGTTCATCAATTGTTCCCAGTCTACTTAGTAGTCTTTTAGATTATGCTGTTACCATTTTTAGTATATGATATGACCCACGGGGGGAAAAGACATGTTTCTTGAAATAGAAAGTTATTTATTTATGATTCTAGCTTCAGCATCCCCTTTAATAGCAAAGGCATTTATAGCAAAGACATTTTGTTAAGCATTTGCTCATAGTTGTTCCTGCTCCTCTTATATTGACACCTCTAGCTCTCTGCACACATATGGGCCCAACAGGCTTGGGAAAAGGCAGTCTTTGGAAGCATTCAAAGGCAGAACCAGGATGAGACACTAAGCACCCCAGAGGTCAGGCAAGAAAGGCAGACACATAAATCTCAAAAGATATCCTTCCTCCCTTTTATTGGTTTTAATACAGCCCCAGGTAGGAAAATAAGGTAGGTCTGAATTACGTCCAGGGCATTGGATATATAGTCCAAGATACTATATATCTTGGACTACTGATTTGGGTGAAAAAAAAAAGTTTGGAAAAGATTTCCCTTCAAAGTACATTAAAGGTTCTGAGAAGTCCCAGAGTTAAAATAAAACCATGTAACTGTGTGTAAGCCAACATTTTTCAACAGTTGATCCTAGACTCTTTTTGCGTGGAGTGAATTGCAGAAACTCGTCATTTGATCAGAGTCGTTTGACTGAGGGTGGATATTTCACTTACTAAAGATGACTCTGAAGTAGGGAGGGTTAATGAACCTTCTAAGCAACCTGAAAAGCAGTGTCAGAAACATGTTAAAACGTTGTCAAAAACTCATAAAATATATATACTGTTGTGTAGCAATATTATAGAATGCTGTGATACACTAAAATCATCAGATTATACTCCATTACCCTATAATCTTCTAATCACATATTTATACATTTTACATTGTATCTGCAAAACGATGTCTATTATAAATATTATGCTTGAATTATCAAAGTGTGCTATAACCTACCTATAAAGGATTTCAAGCAATAAGAAAGTACCAGCTTCAGATAATGAAAGTATCATGGTGGAACAATGATGAAAAATTATAGCATTATAGAATTCAGAGCTAATAGGAACCATAGTCATAATTTCAATCTAATCCTTTCATTTTAGAGAAAAGGAAATTGGCAATCGCTTAGGAAGTCTTCAAGGAAAAGAACAGGTCGTAAGATTGTTAGAAAGGTGAGCAACTTGGAGTAGGGCTTCTCCTTATGCTACCAGTGCCATGAAACAGTCAAGTGTGGAGGTTAACCGTGTGTGGGAAGGCATCCTTACCTAGGAGAAAGCATGTCATTAATGGGTGTCCTAGAGTTGCATTATAGCAACTCAGTGTGCCCGAGTAAAACTGCCCCATAGGCTTGTTAGGTTGTAATTGTTATGGAAGTAGATTACCAGGCCTTTCTCTCAATGAGCTTCTGTGTGGGTTCGAATGACCAACTTTCAGGATAGCAACAAGGTACTTAACTGTTGGATCTACCAGAGGTCCGTGAGAAAGTGTGTGAGCCACCAATATGATTAGCAAGAGAAGATCACGTAAGAATGGGAGCTCCTGAAGCCAAGAAGGGCCAAGAGAATTTGCTCACACTTAGGTAACCTTACGTAATAACTATCTGACTATAACCCACCTGTCAGTTGGTCATGCTTTGGTGGTGTACACATGCTGCTATAATGATGGAAGTGACGTCACCCGTATTTCAAACACCAGCAGGGTCACCTATGGTTTCTGCCGAGTTCCTAGACTACACCTGGTGACCCACTGTGAAAACTCAACCACTGAAAACCTTAAGGATTACGGCTAAATATTGTCCACTGCAGTGCTGGAAATGAATGCCTATGGTGGAAGGTACCCATCCTACACAGAGGTTGCTAAAAGGGACTTGAGCGTACCAAGATAGCTCACGACTGTGTATCATCTTACACATGATAATGCCATGAATTGGAGCTGACTAGAAGATGACTAATAGCAATAACTCGAAATCAGCCCTGCTCACCTAGAACCCACCAAGATCTAGTTCCGCCGTATTAATCCACAGCGTGTCTGTGTCCTCCAGGGCCACAGCTGTTTGAATGAGACATGAACCCTGACCCAACTTCAACATCCTCTCCTCTTTGGAATACACCTCAGCTAACTGATGCCCCTTGCCAATCGTCCAGTGTGGTCCAGCTGTCTTGTTCCTCCTGTACTCAGAGGAAACTGTATTGTGCCAGGTACGTAAGATATATTCTCTAGGGATGCCTGCTGCCTTCAGACCAAGAGGCCAGTCTTGCTGGCAGGTTGTGTGAGGAGTTATCATTCTCCGCCACTGTCTCAAACATCTGCAACAGATAGCAAGTCTCAGTTTGATCAAGTGGTTGCTTTATCTTCGAAGCCCATTGTTAGCCCTCCAAAGCTGTCAAGTAAGGATGATGGTGCCACGTCCCCGGAAGCTGATCGTTCTGGATGATTTTTAAAGGGAATAGTGTTGGGGTTCAGAAACGAAACGAAATCCTA
>NW_022103900.1:667299-670027 GCF_000313985.2 Echinops telfairi
TGGGGGAAGATCAAGCAGGGCTATGTAAAGTGGAATGTGGTGGACACCTCTACGGTCCTCCTTCATTGATGGACTTGTTGCTGAGCTTCTGGGCATGCTGTGTCAGCAGACAGCCCACAACTGTTAAGTGCACTGCCCTGCCAAGGTCATAGCACTTCCTAGAGCAGCCCTCATCCAATAACTGACTGATGGAGGAATAAAAAGGTCATCTTGGCCCAGTGCAAGAGAACTCTCAGCTCTTACAGCTGGAGGGCAGAGAGCTGTGGACCCAGCCCCAGACAAAATCATCAGAGTAACTGAGCTCCAGAAATGAAATCTCTCAAAAATAACAAATAAATAAATAAATTAGAAAAGAGAAATGAAATCTCTCGACCAAGGTAGGACTGCCACGTCAAGGTCAGAGCCATGGCTGGGAAACAGTGAGACCCCATATATCTGGGTTGCTGAGCTCCAACATGCTGGATTTTCCTGGATACAATTATTATAATCAATGTCAAATTCTAAGGGAGTGCAGAAAATAATATGATGACTAGTGGAACGTGAAGAAAAAAAAAGGTCAAACAATAAGGATACAAGTCAATTTAAGCCAGTAAAATAAATCAATTGCAGAGATTGAAGAGGCCAAAAGCATTTGGTCCTGTGATAGGTATATTGTGCCAATCTGGCCAATAGGAACATGTGGGATTAATCAGGTCGCAGTTTGATTGGAGGGCAAAGAGATAAATGGTTCTTCAAGGCCCGTCCCCACCCCTCTCTTGCTCTCTGATGATCAGAGCATGTTGGAGTGTGCTGCTGCTTTAGCTAGTTCTCTGCCTCAACCTGTGAGCTACACTACCTGTGGGCCAGGCCAACCCATGGATCGTGTTGCTAGAGCTTGAGGTTCCTTTGAGACCTGTTTTGCCATGCTGCTGGTGCATACATTGCTTGAGTTTGAGGCTGGTGGATCCTGTCGCCTTGCATTGCTTGCATTCTACAACACATCTGGGCCTGCTTTGCTAAACTCCCTAGCTACTATTAGTGACCCACCCTACTGCTTGCTGCCCGAGGGAGGACTCTGCTGTCCTTGGATCTGGCAGACCATATGAGTTGAAGGACTTCCAGTACATTAACTATTCCACAGAAGTGAGTTGAACTGAACTCTCTGTACTGGTGTGTAGACTAATTAGCTGTTATATTCCTTCTTGCTGTATAAACCTATCCATATATATATAAAATCATAAGTGTCCTGGTTTTGCTTCACTAGAGAACCCTGCCTAACGCAGCCCCAGAGCTAGATTTCATGCCTGGAACCCAATGATTGAAGAAAAGTCTGGGTCTCCAGCAGGAAAGACCTGGTACTAGTACACGGAGTATGGTAATCGTATAAGAAGTATACGTGGTAATTATTTTCCCAAGCCTTTTCCAAAGAGACCTAGTGCCATCGTCTTTAAGAAACAATATTGTCTTCTCAGGAAGGTTTCTCAAAGAGTGGATTCTACTGATTGAATCTGCCAGGTCTCATTTACTATGTTCCCGTGATCTGTAGATTACCTATAATTGGGTAATTGAAAGACATGGGCAAATTCAGATTTATTTATTTGGGAAAACTACTTCCTAGATCAATGACTGCAGTCTTCAGCATGGATTGCAATTCTATCTAGAGAGAGCCCAGATCCTCACAACTGGACCAATAGACAATGTTATGATAAACAGAGAAAAGATGCAAGCTGCATCCCCAAGGAAAAGGATTAGCCTTCAACCGATTGACTGTTGACATGACATCAGAAAATGGAGGATGACTGCATGACACAGGGGCACTTCATCTTAGTGCACCCTGTTCATCACACTCCACAGCTGTTGCGTTTTGACAAACTGAAGGTTTGTGGCCCTTGTGGGTGGAGTGTGCCTATCAGCTCCATTTTTCCAACTGCATAAGCTCACGGAAGAGGTCTGGTGGCATAGCAGTTACATGTTTGGGTGCTAACCATAAGGTCAGCAGTTCGAAACCACCAGCTGCTCCATGGGAGAAAGATGAGGCTTTCTACTCCTGAGATTTACAGAATCAGAAGTGCACATGGGCAGTTCTACTCAGTTCTACAGGACCACTCGGCATTGGAATTGACTCAGTGGCAGGGAGTCTATTATTAGCTCCATTTTCCCAAGAGCGTGTGCTCATTCTGTGTCTCCTTGTCACCTTGTGGTGATTCTCACAAGATGTCACACTTTCTCATAAGGCCATCACACACCTTATAGACGACATAATGTTTAGATGCCCAAAAGTCATGTGACTCACTGTATTGCAACATGTTCCCTCTGTTGTGTTGGTCAAGAACTCAGCCTGAAAGCTCACTGCCATATGCCCGTATTTACGACAGAAGAGCAAGTAGTCCTGGGTCTGCCCAACTGCTCAGAACCACAGCCTAGCCGTTAGCTGACACATACGTCAGCCAGCACAGTTCCCTACTATATTCCAAAGGTAACTGATAAGTTGTGATTAAAAAAAACATTATAACTCACGGTTTTAAATAATTTCAGTTCCTTGCTGCTACCATCCTTATGTATACTCAAATTGTGCCAGGTTTGATCAGCAGAAGCTTATTTGTCTATTTTACTGCGGCTCCCATAACAGCGGCGGCAGATAGTGCAAGTTGGTAGCTTCAAAGAATAGAAATTTGCTTTCTGACAGCTCAGAGGCTAGATAGGGAGGGAGGGAGGGCCCTTCCTTCCCTGGGGAGTTTCTTGGCTTCCT
>NW_022103900.1:670640-679586 GCF_000313985.2 Echinops telfairi
TCCTCCCCAAGACCCCTCTGTAAGGGGATGCCCAGTTGTCTAAAGATGGGCTTTGGGTCCCCACTCCGCCCTCCCTGTCATTCACAATGATATGATTTTTGTTCTATGATGCCTGATACCTCATTCTTTCGACACCTCGTGATCACACAGGCTGGTGTGCTTCATTCTGCATTTTTTATAATGCAGAAGTGATTAGGTTTAGGACCCATCTTATTCTATTTGCCTTCAGTAACATAACAAAGGAACACTCTTATTTCCAAACAGGGACATATTTACAGATACAAGGGTTAAGATTTCAACACCAATTTTCTGCTCAAGTTATCTCCTGAACCCTTTTTAACATGGCTCCAGTAACCTTTGATAGCTCCCTCATTTTCCCTAGGACCAGATGTCTTGTTTACCATGAGCACAGGCCTGGGCCTATTTGAGTGGCATCTTATATTACTTGGCACCTGGTGTATTTCTGGAAGGCATGGGTTGAAAAAGTAAACGGCTGTAACTTCTGACTTAGGCATTCATGGAACTGTAGATTCAGCAGGATTTCCAATCGCTCTCCTCACTGGCAAAGGAAAAACAAGTGCCCTCAATTAAGGGAAGTGAGATTACCCATCACAGCCTTGAACAGTACTGAGGCAATCTACTGCATGGCAAATTACACATGTCGGGCACGGGGTCAAGTGGAGTTATAAATGCAGACAGAGAAGGCATTGATCATTGATATGAATGAGGAAGCTATTTGAAAGCAGGCAGTTCAGGTTTGCTGCAACACTCCAAGTCTGCAGATTTAATTCTGAAGTAGTCCAGGGCACAATCATGGATTATGCCATCTGTCAACTGTATGATAGTACCAATGAAGAGTTCAGACTTGGATGAACTCTTGGCAACCTTGCAAAATAAGCACAGACTCAATATAATGTGTGTGTGTGTGTGTGTGTGTGTGTGTGTGTGTGTGTCTACTGGAACCAGTAGCAAGATGACCTGGAGAATAGAAACATGGTGTGGCTGAGACTGTGCTGCCACTAGGGTCTCTGGCCACATTGTGTGAGTCCAGAATCTTCTTTGATTGGGAAAGGCAAGTTCCCATAGAATGAGGCACCTGGACACCTCACACACACACACCCCCACACACACCCCAGGGCCAGCAATTACCTTTTTATTCCTTCTTTATTTTGGAAAAAAGGCTGGAAAGGGCACCTTATCACCTGGGCCCTCTGCTCTGACATTCAGCATCTCCTTTCCTGCGAGTCACCTTTATTAGGACGGAGTCCCCACCGAGTGCAAGTTCATGGTGAGATGAAGCCTCTGAAGTATCGCAGTTAGGCAGCATTCGCATGCTCTCCCCCAACTCCACTCCAGCCCCATTCAGTAGCTATTCTCCAGTAGTCTCCAGGGAGTTACTTCTACACAAGTCTGGGGTTCAAATCATCCGCATTTGAAGGGCATCGGAGTCCAGTAGTTTGAGAGGCTAGGGGTCAGAGGGAAACAGGCCATTTATTATGAACAGCATACGACATGTTCTTTTCCGCTGTTGAGTCTGGCATGCCTCGTGGTGACAGGATGTCCAGCTGAAAGAAACACGGTGGCTCCTTCACAGTTTTTTCATTGGCTGATTTGCAGAAGGAGATCTCCAGACCTTTCTTCCTACCCAGTTTTCGTCCAAAAGCCCTGCTGGTACACGTTCAGCAACATAGCAACAGCCCAGCCTCCACTGGCCCACCGGTGGTGACTATACATGAGGTGTACTGGCTAGGAGTTGAACGTGGGTTTCCTCAATGGTGGCGTAGAGGGTAATGAATTAGACCAGCAGTTTAGAATCACTGGCTGCTCCTTGGGAGAAAGTTGAGGCTTTGTATGCCTCTAAAGAGATTGCAGTCTCACAAAGCCCACACGGAAGAAGCACACAAGGCTGTGTGATCATGAGGTGTCGATGGGATCAGGTATCAGGCATCTAAGACCCAGAACAAAACCGTACCCAATGTGAATGGGGTGGGGATGATGGCTGGCATGGAGTGGAGACCCAATGCCCATCTATAGACAATTGGACATCCTCTTACAGAGCGGCCACAGGGAAGAGATGAGCCAGTCAAGGTGCAGCATAGCCCTGATGAAACACACTACTTTCCTCTAGTGCTTTGGTGCTTTCTTCCCCCCACTATCATGACCTCAACTCTACCTTACAAATTGGATTAGACCAGAACATGCACACTGCTACAGATAAGAGCCTGCAACACAGGGAATCCAGGATAGATGAACCCCACAGGGCCAACAATGAGAGTAGACATACCAGGAGGATGAGGGCAGGGTGGGGGGAAAAATGGGGAATCAATCACAAGGATCAATCTAGAACCCCCTCCCAGGGGGACGAACAATGGGAAAGTGGGTGAGGGGCAATGGAGGACGATGTAAGATATGAAAATAATAATCTATAACTTATTAAGGGTTCATGAGGGAGGGCAGGTGGGGGAGGGAGGGGGAAGAAACAGGGAGCTGTTATCAGGGGCTCCAGTGGGAAGAGAATTCTTTGAAAATGACGATGGCACCATATGTGCAAATGTGCTTGACACACTGGATGAATGTATGATTTGTGATAAGAGATAAAAGTATTTTTTTTTAAAGTTGCAGTCTCTGAAACAGGAGCAATTCTACTCTGTCTTACAGTGTTACTATGAGTCAGAATAGACTTGATGTTCCTGACTGGAAGGAGAGAATTCTTCCACGGCCCACCGCTGCTCCCTGTAGAAGCCAGCATGGAGATAGGAAAGTTCCCATATTCCTTTTCCCAAAAGGCAGAGTATGGGCCACCCTAGCTAAGCCATTTAGATTCTCCTGACTTGGATTTGAGTGAGAAGCTAGAGATGTGAAGAGTGGCATTGAGGACCAGCTATGACAGTGGTGTGGCTGATGTGAGCGGTGGTGGGTGTTTCTGGGTGGGCGTGTGGCTTTCAGCTGTGGCCCTGGCCATTTTGCTGCCCTTGCACTTCCTTAGTTTATGAACTTATTTTCTCTGACTTCATGGAGACGTCTTTCCAGTAAATTCTACATCTGCCAGAATTTGTTCCTGACATTTGAGATCAAGAATAAGGACCGAAAGAAGTCATCGATCTTTCTATGAACGCGCTAATATGTCTCTCAAATGATTGACTTACTTAGATAACGAACTAGGCTCATTGTGTGTGGTATTAAATAAAATTGTCGCTGGGGGGTGAGGTGCCAGCCCCACCCGGTACTAGAACTCACTAGTTCAGTAATGCACAATTG
This sequence comes from Echinops telfairi, assembly GCF_000313985.2. Lineage (NCBI taxonomy): Eukaryota > Metazoa > Chordata > Mammalia > Afrosoricida > Tenrecidae > Echinops > Echinops telfairi. Next base: position 673,899 of record NW_022103900.1, read on the forward strand.
TACAGTTGAGATATATAAGTATTATATTAAAGTCATCGAGAGCATGAGAGATAATACAATAATACAGTCAGACACATTACATAGCAACATTGCTCACCTTAGGCCAGCTTGGTGGTCCTCATGGAGGGGGCATAGCCGTCAGAGAAGAAGCCGCTGCTTCATCCTCCTTAGTCACCTTCTCCAGCCACCCTCTGGCCAGCCCCCCTCGGCCAGCCACCCCCTCGAGTACCAGGGAGCCTCGTTATTTATTGCTAACCACGCATCATAGTCATACATCACAGAAAGGGGCAATACAATTCATTCTAGAACAAGTTTGATCACTCTAATGTCTCACATAATAAAACAGACAATTACTATTCTGGGAGGCATGCAAGTTCCCTGATAGTGGACAATAACCTGAGTCACCAGGAGGGATATTAACATAGGGGTAGTAACATAAGCAATACAATCAATAGGAGGGGAATCACCCAGCGGTGTGTCCACATTGGTTGTGGAATAGACAGTGGTGTCTGCTTGATCTAAACAGCTGATAATGGCTAACTAACCTTGGTCACCCTTGGGCGGGTTTGCCCTCTCTGGTATCTCTTGCAACTGAATAGACCACCATTATCCTTATCAGAAGGGAGTGGGTCTTATTCAGGGTGAGTCAGACTAATAGTCTAGCCACTACAGATGGCCAATGTTAAGGAGAATAACCTCTGACCTACTTTCGCCGACACTCACTCTTAAGCAGCTAAGTTTGGTACATATTTTGGGGAGACAACTTAAGAGAAATCCTTCTGTTCCCCACAATTGTGACCCATAATGATCCTCAAAAGGATGCTTTTATGGTGCACGGGATGTCGCACCCCCCTTGCTCCTGGGTTATTTAATAACTGTCCCTTAGCAACTGTCTGTGGGTGTTTGATGATTGAGAAATTGCTCTTCTCAGAAAGGCTTTCTTCTGCCCAAAGGGTGTGAAGAGCTTGTCTTGTCACCTCGGCAGGAGAGAAAGAGGATTGCAGGGAAAAGCAGAGCCACCCAGAGATCAATGACAGAAGCTCAGGCCAGGCAGTGACCAGGGTTTTGCCAGGCCCCAATCCCCCAGCCACACCACTGCCACCCAGGAGATGCTGACTCACAGCGACCCTCTAGGGTTTCTTAGGCTTTTCTGAAGCAGACAGCCTCATCTTTCTCCCCCAGAGGGGCTGGTGGGTTTGACCTACCATCCCTGGCAGAGCCAGCAGGGACCAGCCCAGAGAGAGGAGAGAGCCCAGTACCTGCAGTCTATTCCTTGTGTGATGGCAAAGGCAAACACTAAGACCTGGCACCAAGCTGGGAAGCAGGGAGTGAATATCAATTACCTGGATGTTCTGGGGTCAGAGGAAACAGTGCAAATACCTTGCCATGTCTTGTTCCGGCTGCCAGCAACTTCTCAGCCCTCCAATTCCTCTCCAGCATGCAGCTCTGGGAAGTGACCGGAAGACAACCACGCACACTTTGTTTCAACTTGACAGCCCAGGGCCTGAGAGCCATTTTAGGATCTGTGGGAGAAATGTTGTTATATAGCATCCACTCTACACCCCCAAAATCTCCTCATCAGTTAGTTAGCTTCATTTATTTATTTAAAACCCTTTTTATTATGGAGAACTTTGAACACACACAAGCATAAGTACAATGAACCCCTCACCCACCTACTTTCTCACTTATCACCAAGCTCCAACAACCATCAATGCCTCAATCCCTGATAGTCATTTGTATCATTTCAAAGCAAATTCTGGACAGCATATCTTTTTGCAGGAGTTAAGAAGCCCCCCAACGTTTTCTTTAACATAGCCCCTATACCATTCGTACCCCTAACAACATTAACGATCATTCTCATCGTTAGCAGGTGACCCAGTCACTGTTCAAATTTCTAGTTAGTTAACCCTTAACATGTGAACCTCTAAACTCCGTGTTCATTATAATCTGGAACACTCTTCCAAGCTTTGATTATTTCTCACATTAGCCAAACGGTACCTATTTACTCTAAACACGGGCATGCTAAGGGGTTCTAGAGTGTGTGGTAAGGTCCTACACACGGAATTATAATGGTCACTTTATCTGTTTTGGAGGCATTTTAGAATCTCTAGGAGGAACGGTCACGGAAGGACTAGTTAGCAGATTCAAGGGCCAGAGTGAATCAGTACTTCCCACAGTCCACCTTGAAGAGTCACAATGCACCTCCAAGTAGCAAACCTACTGAGAAGGCTCTGATGACTTTGTGCCTCACTTATGTTGTGGGTAGATGTCACGGAGTTGGTTCTGATTCACAGTGACGCTAGGTACAACAGCACTGTGTCTTCCTCGCAGTGCTTGTAATGCTTGAGTCCCTTGTTGCAGCCACCGTGGCAATCCATCTTACCGAAGGTCTTCCTACTTTACCAACCACAGTGTCCTCTTCCATGAACTCGCCCGGCTCATAAGAGTTACTGATTAATTAATATCAAACAAATAAATACATGCCATCCTGTGTTTCACAAACCTTTTAAGCCATGGACACTTTGTGGAGTAACTATTACGATTTCATGGCGCACTAGTGTTCTGCATAGGATATATTTATACTGACAACAAATTCATTGCCAACGTGAAATGCTCATGGAACATCTTGCATTTTTAGGCGTTGATCTGTCAGTCTGGTCCTTCTTCCTTTCCCCTGTCCCTCTCATTTCTTACTTGAACCCATACCCTTTTCTCTTAGTCACACTTGATTGGTTGAGTGGTGGGCACCTTTTATGAGTCAAGCCAATCAGATGACATCCTTAGGAATGGGAGGGGCTAGAGGCAAGAGCATGCAGTCTGTCTGGAAGCTGCCTGCGTGGAGCGCTCATGGGTGAGGGTAGTGCAAGTGATGGACATCAGTCAACACAAAGAACGGAAGCCGCCACAGGAGCAGATTCGGAGTGATGACAAAAGAGGACTTTGAAGGTCCTCTCAATGTTCCAACTCCTGTCTTTTGCCTTTTCTAAAGCTTAACAATTCTTGAATTACTTAAAATACCCCCCGAATCTTTACAGTGAAGCTTCTCTTAAACCAATGCAAGTGGATTTCTATTCCTTGCAACTCCAAATATCCAAACTAATAAGCTGTGATTCTTCCCGGAGGGGAGGCGATTGGCTCTATCATTCATGATTTGCTGTAATAGCTCTGCCATAGAGTGCTGACATGCATTTTGAGCATGAGAGCTTATCTTTACGGAGAATGCTCTGAAACCTAGGGCGAATCGGGGTAAATGGTGGCACAGGGGACAATGACCACGTCTCCAATTAGCTCCATTTTTAGGAAGCCGAGGCCCCCAGCTTCTAGCAAAGAAGGAAATTACCAGGCCGCCGCCCAGGTTCTTTCTCAGGCTAAACGGAGGGTTCCTGCGGCATGCCAGATTCAGATGCTATACTTTAAAATCCTGAAGTTCCCAAGACTAGGATCCTGAGTGGAAAATTGGACCCCCCAAGGCCCATGGCTGTTGGGCTTGCGCTAAGTGTCACCCTTTGTTCTTTCCATGGGAAGTTCAATTTAGAGCAATTTGGAATGATTCGCTCCGTCTCAGGGCATCATTAGGTGTTTCAAGGCTGGTGGTTAACTTGGTAAAAACCACTTCCCTGTATTAGAAGATCACAGGGACCATTGAAAAGAAATCGCCGAGTGTATGATTTTAAGCAAGTCATAGTTTTCAGATTACCAGTATTTTCAGACAGTTTAAAAAGTGCTCGTGTCTTGTCCATAAACACTGTCTATATGGTAAAGCTTACATTGACCTCAGCGAAAGCCCCTTTAATGCAACATCAAAGTGCTGTGGTCTCCTTGGCTATCAGAGGTTATTCAAGAGCACTTTATTTTATTTTATACATTGTTTTCTTTTTCTCAAAACCAGCACCTAAACAAATACTGTGAACCTAGGGGACCACATAGGGACCATGGGTGTGTTAGTCTGGGTACTTTAGAGAAACAAATCCATAGAAACTCATATGTATAAGAGAGTTTTATATAAAGGTTAAGTGCACATCAAGAAAACATCCCAACCTAGTGCTGCCCAAACCCACAAGTCCAACATTAACCCATATGTCCAACACCAATCCACAAAGTCCTCCTCCATCTCACAAAACACACGCAATGATGCCGACTGCAGGAGGAAAGCGGAGTCAGTGAACGTGTAAGCATCTCAGCGCTGGCAGGGGTCTCCACACGGCTGCTCCAGCACCCAGGGCTGCATCGGGGTAGGTCCATGTGGCTTCTCCTTGAGGATGTCTTGCAGGAAGTGAGCCTGGCCAGCTGAAGCAGGGAACTGCTAAGGCAGCTGCACCCTGGCCTGACCATCACAAAGCAAGAGACCCGAGAACTAGAAAGGTGAGGCTTACCGAGCCATTTATCCCTCCGCCCTTCAATTAACCCCACCTGTGTTTATCGGCCAGGCTGGCACAATGAGCTAACTCAATGGGTTAGAGGCTTGCTAACTCTTCAGTCTTTCCTGAAAGCGTGGGCATGGCTCCTATGTCTGTGACACGGTTCTTCCCCAGTGAGCTCCTTTTGGGTCTGCAGGGAAGTGCAGTTCTCATTTTAACCCTACAAGATCAAGGTTCCTGGGCCAGGCTGCCCCAGTGGATCTGGAGTTTTTAGCTGCTCAACTGCTAAGGAGGTGGAAGGGACCCAATGCCTCATTCAGAAGACAGTCACTGATTCCTGCCTCAAAGAGTCCACATCAACATGGACACATGGGCCAGCATCCCCACTCCAGGTGAGGTAAATGTTCATTTATTTTACAGGTGGCTCATGTATTTATTTATTTTTAAACATTTTATTGAGGGCTCTTACAGCTCTTGCAACAATCCATACATCAATTGTATCAAGCACATTTGTACATATATTGCTATCATTATTTTCTAGACATTTATTTTCTATTGAGCCCTTGATGTCAGCTCCTCTTTCCCCCACTCCCCACCTCATGGCCCCTTGATAAATTATAAATTATTATTATTTTCATATCTTACACCAACCTCTGCCTCCCTTCCCCCATGGTTTCTGTTGTTCGTTCCCCTGGAGGGTGGGGTGCTGTCACGTGTCGATCATCACAATCGGTTCCCCCTTCTTCCCCTCCTCTACCCATCTTCCCCTGCCCTTCTGGTCTCGCTATTCTCAGAGCACATCTAAGGGGTAAGAGGTGTCTGTTTCTGAGAAGCCGTTCCTTTGAAAGTGTTGCTGGGTTGGGAAGGGAGGAAATGACTGAGAGACTAAGGTCTGAACCTCCAGCCTACTCCTCCGAAGCTGACTTGTAATTTCCTATATCTGAAGGAAAAGGCAACTGAGGAGAGAAGTTAGACTGTTTTCTAGGAAAGAAAGGGTCTAATACTGACATGATTTTAGATAAGGGTGTGAAAATTCTGATCTCCAAAGAGCACACACATGTGCATGCGCATATACCCCCCCCCACACACACACATTTAAAATAGCTATGTTTTTACATCTTAGAAGATTCTTGGCTTTGTATTTCCTCCCTTCTAAGCACTGTTGTACATGGGCTATTAAATCCGCTGATAAGGAAATATGAACATGGGAATCTTCTGTTAGCGTAATGTTGGCAATTGAGGATTTCCTGATAGCGTCAAGAGCTGTTGAACACTAGTGTCCATGAGGAGAAGCTGATAGTGGGCTCTGCTATGTGCACTTGAGAGCGGT
>NW_022103900.1:681323-682297 GCF_000313985.2 Echinops telfairi
AAAAAAAAACCCTCATGGTTTAGACAACTTGCATCCAACACCTGCATTTTAATAGAAATAAGGTGGGTGGCCATTTGGGACCTTGCTCTGTCCGTTGAGGCATCAGGTCTCTCACCTGCTTTGGTGATAATGAGCTTATCTGCTTTTTTTTTAAAAACAGAACACACCCTACTGGCACTCCTGTGCTTGTTCACCTTCACTTTGGAGCATGAAGGAGGGCTGCTGATGGCAGCTGTTCAGAGAGTTGTATTTGTGTGTGTTTGGGGGGTGTGTGGGGCGGGAGTGAAGGCTTCCGAAGGAGTGACATCTGAGCTGGAGTCTTGGGAGTTGAGCAGAAGTTAGCATATCCATGAGTCAAGGAGACAGCATGGGCAAAGTTCTGGGGCATGTGATGGTTTGGGGAACATGGTAATCATTACCGACTCAGAATGGCTGCAGCATAGAGGTAGGGAGCAGTCAGAGAGGCTGGCATGGGATAAGACCATGGAAGGTTTCCATGTCAAGAGATTTGGAATTTATTGAGTTGGCACTTTGGGAGTGTGTATGTGTGTGTGTGTGTGTGGGGGGGGCGCTGTTGATGGGTTTTAAATAGGGGAGGGGACTGGTCTGAGTTAAAAAGAAAAATCTAGCTGTATTACTGGGTTTGGGGAGCAGAGTAGACATGGGAGAAATTGGGCAGTGTGGAGTATGAGTCAGTAGGAATGAGCAAGACTGGAAAGAGGAGACCAATGAGTAGATCATTGCATTAGTCTGGCTCAGAGCTGATGAGAGAATGAATAAGGGTAGTGGGTAGAGGAGAGGGGCCAATTGATAATATGTCTGAGATAGTTAAGGTTTATTGTGCCAACTTGGCCAATAATAAACACATGTGGAATTAACTGAAGGGCGGAGAGATAAATGACTCAGTGAGCCTCGCCTTTTTATTTCTCGGGTCTCTTGCTTTCTGAAGGTTGGATCAGGGTGCAGCTGCTTTA
>NW_022103900.1:682968-692333 GCF_000313985.2 Echinops telfairi
AAAAAAAAAATCAAAGGATACTATTCAGATAATGGTGATTTAATTTGCCATTAATTGTTAAATTGTGAGGGGCAAGATTGGCTTTTCCATCTCAAAAGTTTACGGACCCCTGGTCTAGATGATGACCACTATCCTACCCTCATCGGATCCAGTTGGGACATGGATTGTGAACATGAGCTCCCTCTTTCTCCTTTTTCTCATTAGCAAGGAGAATTTCATACTGCTGCTGTAACAAGGGAGTCTGAACTCACTGGCTTAAAACAATACAAATTATTGTTTTTCGTTTCTGTAGGTCAAAAGTCTTACACGGGTGCTGTGGGGCCTGTGGCCCTTTCTGGGGGTTCTTGGGGAGAAGTAGTTTCTTCAGCTTTTCTGGCTTCCAGAGGCTGCTCCCGTTCCTTGGCCCCTGGCCTCCCTCCACCCACCCATCCATCTTTAAGGCTGGTGGTGTTGCAGCTCTCTGACAATTCTTTCAGAGGCACATCTCCCAGAATTCTCTTCACTTATCTCCCTCTTTCATTTTTCAAAGGACCCTTGTGATTATTGCCCAGATAACCCAGAATCATCTCCCCATTTCAAGGCCCTGCCCTTGAACACATCTGTAAAATCTCTTTTGCCGTGTAAGAGGACATAGTCACTGGTTCTGGGGATGGTGACAAGATTCCTTTGGACAGCTGTCATCCTGCCTACCGCTGCCGGCAAGGGAAGAATTGAAAAGGCAAAAAGAAAATTCAATTACAGAAAGAAGCTTCATCTCCCTAGGGTTGGGGCAATAAATAGAAGGTTCTGGAACTATTGAAACCTAGAACTCTCTCTTTTGATAAATGCACCATATGCAATTGGTTCAATAGCTCTTCAGTTAGAGATCTTAAACATGGCTGTGTATTGGAATCACCGGTAAACTTACAAGAACAATTAACACCAAAGGCCACAATAGATGCAACCTGTGGAACAGAACTCAAACTCTTAGGTCCAGATTTACTGGCTGAGATTAGAGGACTCCTGAGACTATCCCTGCAGATACTTCCTAAACCTGGCACCAAAATGACCACTCCCTCCCACCCCACAAGTTCACCTTTTAGCTAAATAGCAGATAGGCTTCTCAACTAAAACACCATTACCAGTGGTACTGTACACTTTTGACCTCCATGACACCAAATGGCCAACAAATGAGCCTAAAGCAAAGATGAAGGTGTAAGGGAACAGGGAGCGGATTACTGGAACAGAAACATCCAGAATAGAATGGATGAGGATGCTAACACGTGGTGAAAAATGTAACCGATGTCAATGAACAATCTGTGTAAAGATTGTTAGATGGGAACCCAATTTGCTGTGACCCAGCACAATAAAATAAAATAGCATCTTTTGAAAAGAAGAAGAAATGGCCAGAATGGGCAAATCTAGAGACAGCAATAGATTAATGGTTGCGTGGGCTGGAGTGGGCATGGAGTGAGATGGGAGTCGGGGAATGGGAACCAGCTTATCAAGGGTAGGAGGTTGCCTTCTGCGTTGTTGAGAATATTCCAATATTCACTGTAGTCATGGTTACTCAACTCTGTGAATGTACTGAAAAGCCATTGAATTACTCACTACGTGGATGAATTGAATGAAATGTAAATTATATCTTAATAAAACTGTTATTAAAAACAAACAAATAAACGAATTGCTGTCTAGAACCTAACCCAGAGACCCTGATTTAAGGGGGTTGGGGCAGAGCCGGAGAATAGGCATTCTTTTTAAAGCTCAATAGCTGATTCCAGAACGTGCCATGAAATATGCAGACTACAGGTGTAGGTATTAGCTACGTGGCATCAAAAGAAACATTCTTTGGAATGATTTGCTTCTAGCTTCTTGATCTTGTCCATGGTTTAGGAAGTCATCACCGGAGGACAGTGGATGGTGACGGAAATTTAGAAAATGGTTCCCAATTTTTGTTCATTGGGATTATTAGGAACAGTGTGGATCCCACAAAAAAACGTCGGCCAGTACATTTTTGGAGGCTCCATTGAATCGATGATTTACTATTACAGATGGCACTTTGTGAAAGGTCTTGGGATTCTCTTTGAGTTAAACGTAATTTTCACTGCCAAGAATGTACTTCGTTTCTCTTGAAGATTTATTTCTGAGCCTAAATAAATTCATCCTAAAAGGGTGAATCCTAAAATTACTACTTAATTTTCTTGGGTTAAATGGTTATCCAGTATCATTGAAAGCTCTTTTGATCTTGGCTCAGGTCAGTGGTTCTCAAATTTTACTGATGTTGTGAAATATTGTGAAAATGCAGATTCCGATTCAGCACGTCTGGCAGGGCCTGAAATTTGACTGTTCTAATGAGCTCCCAGGTGGTACTCCTGCTGCTGCTGCTGCTCAGTGGGTCACACTTTTAGAAGACGGTTTTGTGGCCTCAGGAAATAGTCTCAAGTCACTGCTTATTCCCTTTTCTCTTCCACTAACATCATCGAAGGCGAGCCTTCCTTTGTTGCTGCGCGGTACCTGCAGGATGGTCGGGCCTCAAAGCGACCCACTCACATAGAACCCAACACTGGGCTTCCCCGCCGGCCCCGCAGTGGTTGCCACGTCTGAGCTCCCTGGTGTAGCCACTGTGTCAATCCATACCGTTGAGGGTTTTCTTCTTTTTTGTTGACCCTTCACTTTACCAGACACGGTGTTCTTCTCCAAGGGTTGGTCTGTGGGGGTAACCAGCCCCCCACAACTAATCCCAGGTTCGGTAAGCACAATTGTGCGGTTTTGATATATAGAGATGATAGTAAAGTCATAGAGAGATGGGAGAGAGAGAGTCAAATGAAGGAGGCAGACACATTTCATGGTAGCATGCTCACCTCCTGGAAGGCCATGATCTCACCAGCCAGGTCCGCAAACAGCGTGGCCAGAGAGGACAGGCGGAGTCTCGTTATTTCTAGCCAAGGCCCATATATACTTAGGGGCATGATTACAGGTAACCACACATGTCACAGGAAAGGGCTGTACAATAGGCATAAGCATGACAGGAAGGGGATGAGCTAACGGAGTACACGTAATAGGAAGTGGAGGGACTAGGGGTAACCGTGTGACAAGATGGGCAGACCTTAGATTCAATATGGCAGCCTAACCTTGGTCATCCTTGAGTGGGCTTGACCTCCCTGCCCTCTCCTTCAGGTAAACAATCTACTATCCTTATCAGAAGGGAGTGGGTCCTACTTAGGGTGGGACAGACTGTACTGTCCGACTGCTTTAGATGGCTGATCACCCTTAGGGAGTGTGACCTCTGACCTGCTTTCATTGACCTCCAAGTGTATAGTCGTTTGCAAGCAGCTAGGTTTGGCATATATGTGGGGGAGACAACTGGGGAGAAATCTTTCTGTATCCCACACTGGTCCCTCCTGGTGACATGTCCTAAGTCCTTAAGTCAGAGTCTTGCCATCTTCCCTTCTAAGGGGCATTCTGCTGTAGTTCTTCCAATACTTTATTTAATTGGAAAAAAATAAAATACAAATCTAGATAAAGACTTATTTGTGTGGTTTTCCATGAGATAAATATAAAACCATTTCCATACCAGTTTATGCCACTTGAAGGATACCTACACTAGTGGTATTTTAAACCTCTCAGTTCTGTCTGTGAGGCTGCTCAGGGGACATTATTTTAGGTCTAGACAAGTCCAAGATTCTGGATTCCATTGTTTTTAAGTGGACCAGAAGCTTTTTGGAACAAAATAATTAAATGCTTTATGTGTGTCAATGGCTGGTACCATATTCTCTCAAGATAGTTGGCAATGCCACTAACTTCAGATTTTGAGGATCGAGACTATCCAAGTCAGGACCCGTCAATGCTAAGAAAATTCACAGTTCCATTTATCATCTTTGGAGAGCGTTGTCTCTAATTGAACATAAGGCTTCCCCGCCCCCACTTCCCCCTCAGATTATGAAGTTTAAAAGAGTTGATGTTAAATTTAGAAATCACAAATTCTGTTTTGAACTTGGAAACTTTGAGTTTTTTGGTATCTCATTTAAACAGAGACTACCTAGCAAAGGTCTTTATTTATTTTTCTTCTTCAGGCCAAGAGCTCATTAAGTCATCTTGATTGTATTTCTAGAGGCATGAACATGGACGTGTGCGTGTATAACTGGTGTTTTGCACAAGGGTGACCAGGAAGGAGTAATGGTCTGAAAACATTGTTTTTTTCAGTGGAGGCGTTTCCTCTTTTCCTTGGTTGAAGACTCCAGGAACCTTCTAGTCACTTAAGGAGTAGAAAGTCTTAGCTGCATTCTAAGCCAGCATGATCCAGTCTTGATTTAGAAATAGAATTCCAACTTAAAGTAGGTGGGGGCTGGAGGGTGGGAGGTGGCGAGGAAGCATTAAAGAACTAGAGGGAAGTTGTATGTTTCATCGCTATACTGCACCTTGACTGGCTCGTCACTTCCTGGTGACCCTCCAGAAAGTCCCCTGTGGGCAGAATTCCAAGCTCTCTTTCTAACTTGTGGATGGAGCCAGAATCACTTCAGGCAGCTTGCAGAAGAATTCCTTTCACAAATCCATCCCCATATCTACTCTCAACCATTTTAGGTCCTCCTTTAGAAGTGAGCTTGGTTTCTATGTTAGGATGCTAGCCACATGGTCAATAGTTTGCACCCACCAGCCGCTGTGCTGGAGAAAGAGGAGGTTCTATGTTCCCATAAAGATTACAGCCGTGGGGACCCTGTAGAGGGTCACTATGAGTTGGGATCAACTCCAAGGCCATGCTTATGGTTTCCCTTTTGTTTCCTCAGTTTTCAGTGACCCTCTTTGACATTCCTACATGTTGGTCTAGTGCCTCACTTTATACATTTCCCATTTGTGGGCATCTGAGGTGACTCCTTGGGAGAAAGATTGGGCATTTTCTTCTCTAGGGAAGAGTTCCAGTCTCCTAAGCCCAGAGAGGCAGTTCGACCCTGTTCTATAGGGTCACTATGAGTCACCATCAACTCCATGGCAGTGAGTGCGGCTTTGGACTTTGGTGATCCATGACAAGGTCCAATTTAATATTCTATTTCCCTATAATTCAAATGCTCATTCATCTTCCCAAACATGGTAAGTCCGAGTCCACTAGCCTATGCCAAAATACGTTTTTCTATGCCCTTGTTTTTTAGATACATTGCAGTATTGCAGTATTGATACTTTGGACCAGAGAATTCTTTGTTCTGCTGTTTTGGGCATTGTAGCATGGTTAGCAGCATCCCTGACCTCTACCCACAAGATGCCACTAGAACTCCCTTGTTCCCCAGGTCATGCTGATCCAAAATGCCTCTGTTCTTCCCCAAGGTCGTTGGAGAGGGGGACAAAATTGCCCCTGGTTGAGAATCATTGCCGTATACTTATGAATACAGGTCCAAAGGTAAATAAATCAAAAACAAGATAAGCACCGTAAGAGACTGAAGTGGTTGCCCAGAAGCAACCTCAGACAAGCACCTTTGTAACAGGGAAATAGCTGAAAGAGGTGGGGTCCCTGGTCTGGTGTCACAGTTTCTGTCACAGGCAGGACTGGGAAGAGCCCAGGCCACCTAACCCTTGCACATTGCTCATTGTGAGGTCAATAAATAATTATTAAATTTCAACAGCACTGCTAATTTTAAAGTACCTATGCCTGGAATTTTCGGTGCCAAAAATAGAGCATTGAAAAATCTTATCTAATTAGTTAGTGAATAGCATGGAATTAAAATTGGACACTATAATTAATCAATGCTAAATTGTAGTCAAATCCATTACCCTTGAGTAGATTATCTGTGTGACCCACAGTCTCCTTCTGACACTGTGCGACCGGAGTCTGCAGACGCTGATTGGGGGACTTGGAGCAGGGGGTGTGGGGGTTGGGGAGGGGCTGGGATTGGAGAGGAGCCTGTGAGAGGCCGTCCATCATTTTTGTGTTATCTGCAGCTTGTTTTTATCTATGTCGCTGCTCTTCCTGGTTAACAAAGAGAGTGGGGAATTGACTACAGCAAACTTTTATTACAGAAGGTCAGAGATAGAAAAGTCTACATAAACATATATTAATAACAACAACAAAAAGCCCACTAACTATAGAAATGATCCATTGGTCTAGTCTAGCCATGCTTAGGGTTAGGACTGAATGGACAGATTTCAGAGACTTCGCTTTCTGTTTCCCCTTTCCTCTCGCCCCTCAGGTGGCATGTTATTCTAGTTTTGTGTTTGTTTGTTTGTTTTTGTTTTTTTAAACCACCAAAACAGTGTACTTGTCACACAACTCTTACTCTTCTTTTCAGCAGTGTCTGGCAAGAAATTGATGATGGAAGGAAAATTGGACAGTTCCGCTAATGTTAGTTCCTGAAGAGTAGATTTTATTTCTGAATCTTCCAATTTGTCTGTTTAAGCCTAAATGATGGCGTTTATGTGTTTCGATCTAAATGATGGTGTTTTGGTTGCCTGGGAATAAAAGCCCTGGTACTGTAGTGAGTTACACATTGGAATGCTAGCTTCAAGGCCAGCAGTTCAAAACCACCATCTGCCGTGAGGGAGAAAGAGGACTTTCTGGCCTCTGTCAAGCCATGGAATTTCCCACCGCTTCCTATGCACGTAACAACTGGACCTGGCATAAGGAAGATTGAAGAATTGCTGCGTTTGAATTGTGCTGCTGGTGAAGAATATTGAAAGCACTGTGGGTTGCCAAAGAGCAAACACATCTGTCTTGGAAGAAGGGTAGTCAGAATGCTTCTTAGAGGCAAGGATGGCGAGACTTCATCTCACATACATTGGCCATGTTGCCTGGAGAGACCAGTCCCTGGAGAAGGACATCATACTTGGCAAACTAGAGGAGCAGTGAAGAGGAAGGCCGTACCCAGTGGGCTGCAACAATGGGCTCAAACCTAGCAACCATCATGAGGGTTTCTGGTGGTGTTTCGTACTGATGTACATAGGTCACTATGAGTTGGAACCAACTCAACGGCACCTAACTACAACCAAGATTGACAGCCTTGGGAGCCTACAGGGCTACCCTGAATGACTGGGCTGCGATGAGTCAGAATTGACACAATGGCAGTGAGCTTGTTGAGAGGCCCTTCCACTGGAAGCAGTCACTCTCAGCCTAAGCTTTGTCACTGTCTTTGACCTCAGTGTTAGCTTCCTAGCACCTGCTGCCACAGTACTACTGGAGTACCACAGTGGGGTGCCTTTCAAGGACAGAACTTTGTTTTCTCAGAGCCTGGATGCTAAGAGCCCAAATCAGCATCTCCACTTTGTGGATTCCTTGCTCATTGTCAATGGTTCCAGGGGAATCACAGCCGCCTGTCTTGTAGATGATGTACACATGACACCAGTTTGCCATGTGTGTCTCAGATGTGTCTCTGTCCCAGCCGCTCTTTCTACAACTCAGACCGATGCAATTAGAACCCATCTTGCTCCCCAACGTGATGGATTAACATAACATTAGTGAATGCTTATTACAAGTTAGACACTGTGCTAAGCGGTTTCCATGTTTTTAATCCTTACAATAAGGCAGCTGCAAGGACCCCGGGTAGTGTCATGGGTTATGCGTTGGTCTACTAACCACAAGGTCTGCAGTTTGAAACCATCATCTGCTCTATGGGGAAAAGATGAGGCTGTCTGCTTCTGTAAGGATTGATAGCCGTGGAAGCCCAAAGGGGCAGGTATACTCTGCTCTATAGGGTCCTTGTAAGAATTGGCTTCATGGCAGTGAAGGTTTTTTTGGCAAGGCAGGTGCTGCATACAAAGAGAGCTAGGTGGTATAGTAGTTAATGCATTTGGCTACTAATCTAATGGTTCCAGCTCCCCAGGTGTTCTGTAGGAGGAAGCCGAAGCAGTCCATTTCCTTAAAGATGTCAGGCTGGGAAATCCTATGGAGCAGTTCTGCTCTGTCCTATAGGGCTGCTATGAGTCAGTATTGACTTGATGACAATGAGATTGGCCTTCTGGATTTTAGTCTACATCTTGGATCAAATAACTAGTTAATGTGTCCAAGGATACGTGATGGGGCTCCCAACTCACTGTGTGGAGTCAATTCTAACTCAAAGGGACCCTAGAGAACAGAGTAGAACAGTCTCTGTGGGGTTCCAAGACTGTAATTATTTACATGAGTAGCAAGCCTCCCTTTTTCCACAAGGAGCTGTTGGTGGATTTGAACTATTGACTTTGTGGCTGGTAACTGAATGCACAATGAAACTCATACCTGGTGTTCATAACAGCTGCACGGCACCGCCCCCTTCCCTTCAAATCCTGGACTGTTCCTTTCTTCACAACGTCCGCAGGGCGTGTCTTCATCTGTGAAATTCTGCTCCACTCCTGCATTCTTCTGCGCATTGTCTGCACACGTCTCCTGCCTCACACCAATAAAGGAGCCCGGCTCGCACAGTGGTTATACATTGGGCTGCTAACCACAAGATCCTCAGTTTGAGACCACCAGCCTGCTTCTCGGGAGAATGATGGGACTTTCTACTTCTGCAAAGAGTTCCAGTCTTGGAAACCCACAGGGGTCATTCTGTCCTGTCCTATAGGGTCACTATGGGTCAGCATTGATTTGATAGCATTGAGTTTGGTTTGCGTTTTTTAATCTGCTTGTAACAGGTCATTCCTCTCACCTAGGGTCTTGTGACGTTCCCAGTTCCTTAGCACAGACAGACAGTCTCATCTGGAGCAATGCTCCTTCACCAGGCTGGTCCGCTCACACCTGCCCCTTTAGTCATGCTTTCTCTTGATCCCAGAAACCTGTGGCTGTACTTCCCCGAGGTCTGTGGAGTCACTGGGTCCAGGGCTGAGAGCCCTTTCTCTTGAAGCTTCTTCACAGTGCTCTAGACCACCAGATCCCTACTTTGACTTCTTCTCTCATCGCCTCTCTCTTGAAGCTTCTTCACCACTGGGTCCCTACTTTGACTTCTCTCATCACCTTTCTCTTGAAGCTTCTTCACAGTGCTCTAGACCACCGGATCCCTGCTTTGACTTCTTCTCTCATCGCCTTTCTCTTGAAGCTTCTTCACAGTGCTCTAGACCACCGGATCCCTGCTTTGACTTCTTCTCTCAGCACTTTCTCTTGAAGCTTCTTCACAGTGCTCTAGACCACCGGATCCCTGCTTTGACTTCTTCTCTCAGCACTTCCTCTTCGTTTCTTTGTGCAAATTTTATGGCCCTACCCCTACCCCCTTTTATCACCACTCAGACCAGTGTTTAGGTCTGATGGATAAGGAATCTGGAGAGTTTTTAGGCTGTGATACTTCTCTTAAAAAAGCCTTCACGTTCATTATTTCCCCCCCTTGAGCTGTGGACTAGACCACATACAAAGGAAAACTTGCTCCATGGAGTTGCACAACAGTGACCCAGGAAACTGCCCATGGAGGCCATTGGCTGTTCTGGTTCCCTCATTCATC
>NW_022103900.1:692457-693397 GCF_000313985.2 Echinops telfairi
TTTCCTTTGGTGTGAACACCATTTTTTTCCCCTTTAGCATAATGATGGCATGAAATGTTTGTCTTTGTGAGCCTGACGGCCTTGGCTGAGCCTCATGCCCTCCGATTTTGTCCGTGTCATGAGATAGTTGACAAACTCATTATTGTTTTTACGGCTGCACACACTATTCCATCGGGGGTATCTACCAGAGTTTCTCTACCATCTCTCAACCGATGGAATTTTGTGATTATTTCCATCTTTTGCCATTATAGAAACCACAGGAATACAAATCTTATGATCTTATGCCTTGGATGGGTCTCTTAGAGTACTCAGGACCGAGATAAATAA
Organism: Echinops telfairi; assembly: GCF_000313985.2. Taxonomy (NCBI): domain Eukaryota; kingdom Metazoa; phylum Chordata; class Mammalia; order Afrosoricida; family Tenrecidae; genus Echinops; species Echinops telfairi. The sequence continues at coordinate 692,785 of NW_022103900.1, forward strand.
CCTCTAAGGCGCTCACAGTACAGTACAACACATATTTTTGGCTTCTTTGGCAACAAGCCAAGTAAGTGGGCAGTTACGGTGGGCAGAAATGAGACCCAGTGAAAGTCTCTGAGCAGTCCTGATAGTACCAAGAGCAAGGATGGGCAATCTAGGAGAGAGTAAGCTCTCCTAAAAATATTTTCAAATCACTGGGGAAGTTCACACTCGTTTTAAAAACAGAATATGTTAAGCCAGCTGTATTTTTGGGTCTAGTTCACAATTCCTCCTGATGTGACATGTGTGAACTACAGCAGGGGTCCAATTACTCGTTTAAGATTCAGGGTTGTTAATTGTTATTAATTTGAGATAATTATTTGTTCAGAATAAAAAATGAGTGTTTCTAACACTTTTGGTAAAATAAAATTTTACCAATTTCTAAAGAGCATCTTATTTTGGATTAGAATAAAATATTCCTTGCAGTGTATAGTTTCTGAATCATATAAGTTGTGGCAGTATGTACGGTTTTGTTTAAGGAACATTTACAAAATGAGAACTATAAAGGCTTGAAGATAAACAAGCCATCTAGCTCAGAGCAACAAAGGCCACATGGAAGAAGCACACCAGCCTGTGTGAC
>NW_022103900.1:694849-703442 GCF_000313985.2 Echinops telfairi
GTTGTCCAGGATTTTAAAACTATCTGATCATCCAATAGATACTTATCCATTGAATAAGTGTATCAATGAATTGTATGTATCAATTCAATGATACACACCGAAGTGTTTCAATTCAACCAATTGAAACGTATCCATTGAATGAGTGTGTCAGCTGAGTAGCTTTCTTCTGCATAGGGGGAGCGCTTCAGGTGGAGAAATATTGCCTTGGACAAACTTGCTCAAAAGGTTAGAAAAGAAAACAGTCTCTAGATAAAGTTTTAAAAAGCAAAGGGGTCACTTTGATGACTCAGGTGAGCTTAACCTAAAGTCATGGTCCTTTCGATTGCTTTCTTTATAACCATGAAAAACTGGGCAAGGACGGCCTAAGAAGAATGGGTGCATTCAAAGGGCGGGACTGGTGAAAGATGCAGTAGTTTGCCAGAAAAAGGAACACATTCTTGTTAGAAGAAATGAACACAGGATGGTGTTGTGATGTGAGGACAGTGAGGAGTCATCTGACTTACTTGAGACACATCATACAGAAAGGCCACTCGCTAAAAAAGGACATCATGGCTGGTAAAACAGAGGGTCAGCCACAAGCAGGGGAACCCATCAACGAGCTGGGTTGACAGAATGTCGGGAACAATGGACTCAAGCTTGCCTCCAGTTGTGTGGCTGGCGGGAGGCCAGGCCATCCTCTGTTCTGTTACACATCAGCTCCCTATGAGCAGGGCTCATCTTCTGACCGTTAACAGTGAGAGCACCGTGGAGACGACTAGGAATGGTAGGTTTCAGTAGGTAAGGCAGATGTAATAAAAGCTGAGGAAAGAATCTTTGGAAATAATCTGGGAGCATCTGAAAAATGATCTTAACCCATGGGCTTCACAAGTTTTAGTTCTAGTGCTGCTGGAGTCTATTGGGTAGAGACTGTGGATGCTGTAAATTCCAGCAAGGCAGAGAGACATCCACGACAAAGAATTATATAATCCAAAATACTAAAGATGCCATGGTTGTGAAATCCTGCTTTAAAGATTTCAAGTTTCTTTGTTACTTAGAAATGTCAAAAATTTTGAACGGATTGGCTTTATTCTTCAGCTAGAGTCTGGGAAACAGTTCATAGTGTGAGATTAAGCATTTATTTGTTCAAATACATCACTCAACAAATACTTAGCTCCTATAATGCTAGGTGTCAGACATGGTGTCCCAGAGTGGTGTAAGTCGTTTACACATTTGGCTGCACATCAAAAGGTTGGATGTTCCATGTCCACTCAGAGAGGCTTTAGAAGAAAGCTCTGGTGATCTGCTTCAATAATAATAATAATAATAACAACAACAACAACAACAACAATAAATCAGCTATTGGAAATCAAAGGAACCAGAAGAACTAGATGGTACCCAGCTACCAATACCGAATGCTTTGAATAGGAATACACTAGATAAGTCCTGATAAAAAGGAAGAAAAAGAGAGAACAGAACTTGAAATCCTGAAGGAATCTTGATTTACTGGACCTACTGAGGCTGGAGGAATCCCCATCACCATGGCCCTGTAGTTGTTCCTTGAACTTTGTGTGAAACTATCCCCTGACGTCTTATTAAAACTCAGTAATTGTTTAGCCCAATGAGTACAGATTGTCAACCTTGAGTACTAAGTTTAAAAACATTATTGACAGGGAATCCAGGACAGATGACCCCTCAGGACCAGTGGTGAGAGTGGTGATACTGGGAGGGAGGTAGGAAGGGGGGCGTGTAGAAAGGGGAAACCAATGACAAGGATCTACATATAACCTCCTCGCTGGAGGATGGACAACAGAAAAGTGGGTGAAGGGAGACATTTGGCAGTGTAAGCTATGATAAAATAATAATTTATAAATTATCAAGGGTTCATGAGGGAGGGGGGAGCGGGGAGGGAGGGGAAAAAAAAAGAAAAATAAGGAGCTGATTCCAGGAGCCCAAGCGGAAAGCGAGTGTTTTGAGAATGATGAGGGCAACGAATGTATAAGTGCTTTACATAATTGAGGTATGTATGGATTGTGTTAAGAGTTGTATGAGCCCAATAAAATGATTTAAAAAAACCATTATTGACACAAGACCAAAGAACCAGCAGCTGTTTTAAAGTCTCGATGAAAAGGTCAGTGGGCAGGGAAAACCAAGAGCCACAGTGAACCAACCAGCACAGAAAGAATGAGGATGCGGACACAATGGCAACAATGTAAGCAATGGAACTGCTCAGTGTCTAGGGAGTCTCGCAAAAAATAAGCTTAAAGACAAAAAGAATAACTGTAACCGAGGGCCTGGTATAATTACTTCTATGATTCCAATGGAGAAACTGAGGCTTAGAGAAGTCAAGGGAATCACTCAGAGTCCTGTAATAAACCAGTGAATTTATTGAAGGAGAAGTCCCCTGGGGGCACTGTGGTTACAGTGCTTGGTTGAGAACTGAAAGGTCAGCCACTCTTGGGAGAAAGATGGGCAGCCTGCTTCTGTAAAGATTTACAGCTGGAAACCCTCTGGGGAAGTACTGCTCTATCCCATAGGGTTTCCATGAATTGGAATGACTCTATAACAATGGATTTTGGTTGTAAGGTCTACTCAAGGGTTCCCTTGCCCCACCAAGGACATTTTCCATCAGTATTATGATAGCGAACAAGAAAATCCTTTCTACAGTTGGTTGAAGTGAATTGGAAAGAAAGAAAGAAAAGAGAAAAACAGAAAGAGGACCTTGTGGAGCACAATTCTATTCTGACAAGTATGAGTTATCATGAGTTGGAAACAATGCTACAACAACTTAAAAAAACAAATTTAAAAAATGGTGTCAGGATTACATCAGTGAAGACAAAGTCCTTGTCCTCTTCAAATTTCTATTCAAATGAGGGAGAGGGGATGAACAGGTAATCAGATATACATATTTCAGGTAGTGATGTATCTGAGTCTATGAATGAAGTAAAGTAGGGTAAGGAGTGTCTAGGCCAGGGGTCCTGAAACTACGGCCTGTGGGCCACATGCGGCCCACCAAGGACATTTACCCGTCCCGCTGGGTGTTTTTGGCCTGTTTTGTTTTTTACGTCAAAATAAGATATGTGCAGTGTGCATAGGAATTTGTTCATAGTTGTTTTTTTTTTTTTAACTATAGTCTGGCCCTCTGAGGGACAGTGAACTGGCCTCCTGTTTAACAAATTTGAGGACCCCCTGGTCTAGGCTAAGCATTTTTGAGAGAGAGAGAGAGAGAGAGAGAGAGAGAGAGAGAGAGAGAGAGAGAGAGAGAGAGAGAAAGAGAGAGATACTGATTGATTTACTTCAAGGAAATGGCCCAGCAACTGTCAGATCTAGAAAGTACTGTGGGTCAAGTCACAGGGTGGTTGGTTCATGTGGTTGTGGGATTGACAAACTCAAAATCTGCAGGTCAGGTGGCAGTTTGGAGATCTCTGCTGGCTAACAGGATTGCTATGATTGGGGAATAAAAAATCTGCAAGTCAAACAGCAGGCTGGAAGTATATGCAGGCTCATGTCTCAAGAATTGATGATGAGAAGAGTGTTGGATGGTGAGAGAGAGGGAGTTAGAGATGGAAAGGGAGGGGGAGAGGAAGAGAAAGAGAAAGAAGGAGGAGGGGGAGGTGGAGGAGAAGGAGAAGAAGGAAAGGGAGGGGGATAGGAGATGGAAGAGGGAGTAGAGGGAGTTGAAAGCCACCCAATATTCAGGGGAGGGGAGGGGAAGAGAGAGAGGAGGGGTGTGTAGAGGAAAGGAAAGGAAAGACGCGAGGGAGGGACAGCTTTGTCAGAACATCCATTCAGAAACTGGAGGCAGGCCACATCCTCAGGGAAACTCCTCTTTCAACTGATTTTTGATCATGTCATGCAAGGTGATTACATTTTATTACATTGTGGAAGAGCTCTCACTTCCGTATCAGCTAAACCACCGAGAATGATGGCTTATGCAAACTGACACATAACCTTGGCTATCACAAACAACAACAAAAATCCAAACCTGCTGCCATCGAGGCGATTCCGATCCACAGTAACCCTATATAGAGTTTCCGAGGCTGTGAATTTCTATGGGTACTGACAGCCTCATCTTTCTTCTTTGGATGGGGTTGATGGGTGTGAACTGCTACCCTTGCAATTGGGAGTCCAATGACTACCCGATAGAGTAAAGAGAACTGGAAGTTCTCTTGTCCATCATGTATGGAAGAAAGGCTTCTCTTGGGAGGAGACTGAAGAAGGACCGGGAGGCACTGATTCTAAGCAGAAGGACCAGGACGTGGGAAAGGACCAAAGCCAGGTGAGCTCAGCTGCTGGAGGGGCGGCAAGAAGTGGAATGATGGAGGTGAAACCTAGCAGAGGGAAGGCCTGAGAAGGCCCTATGAAAGGCCCTGTCTTAGTCCATGAGCTGCACACTGGACCCCGCAGAAGAGAGCACAGTGGCTAACAGTGAAGTGAGGCTCTTCCAAAAAGCATTGGTCAATAGGTGTATGAGTTACTTACATGTGTGTATTCCTGCAGCATGGACAGTGTTCCAGGCACCAGTGTTGTTCATATGGACGATCTCATTTATAACTTTAAAGCTCATTTTTACCTTGCAATCAGAAAAACAAAATGCTGCCTCCACCAACCTCTAGTCTTTTTCAATAGATACAACGACTTCCAGCTCTGTAAGTGGCTTTTTTGTGTGGAATATTTTCCTCCTTATTAACAAAACATGTGAGTTAGTCCTTATCTATGGATTTGCTTTTGTGTGTGTGTGTGGGGAGGGTGAGGGTGTGATTTTGCCTTTTTGCTCCCTTCTCACCTACATCATTAGATATATTGATGCCACAATTTTAGTTCAATTAATAGTCAGTGTTTACCTTGTTATGACTGTTAATAGTGTTCATTGTCTAGTCAATAATATAAAATAATTTTTAAGTAAATGATTGCCTTTTAAAATTTGCTCAGCCCTAAGTTCCTCTCATTACTTCCTTGTTGAGGTCCCCATTTCCATTTGCCCATCTTTCTGTCTCTTCCTGCCATCTAAACCATGGTTTGGGGCAAACGCAGCATTGTTGGTCTTGTATAGTTGATTATTCAAAGAAACAAATTCCTCACAGGCAATACTGTTCTCTTGGCCTTGTCTACCTGTTGGACTGCTAACCAAAGGTCAGTGGTTCAAACCCACCAGCTGATACTTGGGAGAAAATTGAGGCTACTTCCTCCCATCAAAATGTACTGGTGCAGAAACCCTATATTGTGCCACTATGAGTTGGAACAGACTTGATGGCGTTGGGTTGGCTTTTATTTATTGCCTGGCTGAGAGGTGAGCCCCAGGAGTGGGTTCAATTTCACGTTTGAAGGGTGTCTGAGGGTCATACTCTTAGGGCTTCCACCAGTCTCTACCAGAGCAGGAGGGAAAATTGTGATCTAAGCTGTAGCCAGGTCTCCAGCTAAAGGCAGTGCCTCCACTTCCACTCAGTGTTCTTGTTTCTTCCTGCCAGTCTTCCTTCGAATGGTGAGACCTGAAATGGTTGCATTCCATGCATGCAGACTTAACGCATATACATGCTCACAAACCAGGTGTGCCTGTGCGTGCCCACCCCCAACACACACAACATTCAAGACGCTGCTCTCCTCCAGCATCCCTTTCTTGATTCAGGCAAAGCCTCTTGTCTACCCTCTCCTGCCCCAGATCTATACAGAACCATGGCACCTGGGCTGCAACAATTAGTCACGTTTCCACCTTCCCGCCTTCCTGAGAATGAGCAAGCAGGGGGAGGAAGGAAGGAATAGGAGATGGTCCAGCCAGCCACAGAGGCCACTGGGAAGGGCAGGAGCAGGAACATTCCCAGTCTGCTTCCTGAGGTCCAAGGTGTTGACTTGGGGTGAGGCAGAGAGGGGACATCCTCTTGACGGCAGGTCACCCCAGCCAAGGTCAGAGTGCTTGGATTTGCTGAGGTATGGTGAAAGCTGTTGTGAAAGCCAAGGCTTTATCATACATTTTGAGGTTTAAAAGAATAATTTTATGGAAAATATTTTTTTAAAAACCAAAAAGTAATGTATTATTTTGAAATTTAGTTTTGATAGGTGTGGTAGTTACACAATTTCATGTCAACTTGATAAATAAGAATGAAGGGTGGAGTCTAGCCTGTTGATCAGGTCACAGCCTCGTGATCCCTCCTGGTGGGCATGGCCTTCTCAAGAGGATTCTGGGATTTCTTGTCTTCCTCTCTGGAGGTGGGACACTCTCTCTGGTTCACTTTCCTATTGACAAGCCACATGGAGCCACGCTGATGGCAACCAGAGCCCTGGAGATGTGTCCACTGCCATTGAACCCACAGGACTTTGCACCCACCAGCCTGTGATCTTCCTGCATTAGGCATCATTGCATGTGCTGCCAAGTCTAAAGTGGGATTCATGGGCCAATATTGGACTTATAGGCTAATATTGACCTTATGGACTTTATCTGGACTGGGCTAGGATGTTTTATTAATGCATAATTATTTCTTGATGTCAAGTTCTCTCTTACATATATGTGAGTGTCTCTGGATTTGTTTTTCTAGTCAACCTGGACTAACACAACAGGCAAGCCCAGTGCATGTTGACAAAAAAACAAAAGCAGGTTTGAGTGTAATGGGAGTTTGCAAAGGACCCCTTTTGCTTTGAACTTGGAACGGCACCAAGGAACACAACTGCCCTGGAGCAAAGGTTCCTCAACATTTCGGCCACCAAGAGGTGGGGTGAAGAGTCCCTTGCTTAGTGGCACTTTGGACTGAAGGACTTGGGCTTGTGGGCATCCTAGGCCAGAGACTAGCTTCGGTATAATTTCTACCTAGATGGTGAGGAACGGAGTCTGAGCATATGGTGATGGTGAACCGAGAATGCAGAAAACGTAGGAACCAATCCTGGGGTTTCTTTCCTGCAGAAGTAAAGTGAGGGCTGTCAGTTGCAAAGTATATTTTTGTTATTAAAGAAGCAAATTAAAATGGTAAGAAAACAATGGAGTGATCAGTTTGCAAAAGTTATATGCTTTGATTAAAAGCACCAATAATTGTGCCTCGGTTCCCTAACTGCTTCATTTAGCACTTGACAGAGAATAGATTTTTTTCCCTGCAGCATAATATCTCCATTGAAATATAATTATTTTGCAGATTGCTCAACTGAATACTCTTATAAACATGCTGTTGGGGGGATTACCCCTGGTGATCATCAGGATATCATGACAATGTGCACAATTGATGGATACGGGAGGGATGTGGCAGCCAAGCTCGGAGCAGAGAAGGTGATTTGTTGCAGAGCAATTACCCTAATGCATTTTTAAAAGCATAAAATAAAGAATCATTTCAATTGCTGAAAAGATATTTTAGACACTTTGGTAAAGCAGTGACAGAATATTTTGATTGTCAGGGATTTCTCCCCCCCCCCCCTTTTCTTTCTTTCTTTTAAGTTAGATAATTGCATTTACCAGTTAAAGAATTGCCATTTAAAAATAATATTTTGTCTAAATGTTTAAAGATGTCTATTAAAAATGTATACTGAACATGACAGCGGCCTTTTCATGCTGTAATTCTAGTCAGCGGTCTGAAAACAATTAGGATGGAAAAATGTACATTTATTCAGGTGGAGCTGCAGAGTTGGGAATCTGGAGAGGGCAGCGAGGCTCGCGTTCTGACTTCTAAGCTATTTCGAGGCCTGCCCGGGGTCCTGGTTCCCTAGCGTTGTTGTCACACATATATTACAAGCGGGTGGCTTTAAAGAACAGACATGTACTCTCTTGGAGTTTAGGAAGGGAGACGTCTGAGTTTAGGAGACAGCTCGAGGGGGAGGTCCTCCCTGGTCTACTGTAGCTTCCAGTAGCTGTGGCAATCCCTGGAATGCCCAGGCTGTGGGTGGCTCCGCGTCATCGTCTGTCCTCCCCTCTCCCGTGCGTGTGTGCACTTGGGCACGCGCTGCTCTCTAAGTGACGCAGTCCTCCCCTCTCCTGTGCGTGTGTACGTGACGCAGAAGTGCTGAGGTTTAGGAGCCACCCGACAAGCGTCTTACTGAGTTTCCTTCGATTGCACCGTGGAAGATGAGGACTTCAGCCGAAACCAAACCCATTTCCCGGCGTCGATTCTGACTCAAGGGCAGAGAAGAACTGCTCCCCCTGGCTTGCAAGGCTGTTACCGTTCAGAAGTAGATTGCCAGGCCTCAAACTGCTAACCTTTTAGTTAGGTGTGGAGTGCTTTCCCTCTGGGCTATTCAGGAATTCCTGCATTATATTAGCTGTTAGGCCATTTCACCCCATGGCACTATATTACACCCACAGACAGGCACAGGCACTAAGATTCCGGCAGAGCTTTTGCAGAGGGCACAATTTCATCCTGAGCACTCATATAACCCCTGTAAGAAAGGACCCGTGGCCGTGTGTGTCCTGGGTGCTTTAATAATGACGCCAGTGGGGGAAGCCCCCCAGAGGGCTGTGATCTAGGGTGTCATCTGTCTGAGGTACAACAATGGAAAGAAAATGGGAGAGAAATCATATTTTAGCCACTGTGTTCAGCAAACTTTAATAAAGTCTAGGAGCTATCTTATGTGACCTCCTCCCTGGGGGATGGACAACAGAGAAGTGGGTGAAGGGAGATGTGTTAGACAGGGTTCTCTAGAGAGA
>NW_022103900.1:705323-711305 GCF_000313985.2 Echinops telfairi
ACACTGCTTGCAGCTAATGGTCAATGATGGTCAAGTTACTTCCCTGAAGGCAGTCAGTTACCAGACTGCTGTCTGGTCCCACCACAAGAGGGGCCCACTCCCTGCTGTTAAGGACAATGGGCTACTTCTCCCTAAAGGCTTGTGACCATTAGTCTGGTCCCTGTGGGTGGGGTTGAGGCTGAGGTGAGCATGCTACTATGAAATGTGTCTGACTCCATTATTTCACTCTCTCTTCTATCTCTCATGCTGTGTATGACTTTACTAGAATCTTTACTTATTATCGCTGTACACTTGTGCCTCGCGGACCCGTGATGATGTGTTAGGGGCTGGTTAACCCTGACAGTAGATGAAAATCGTAAATCTGACTTAAACGGTTAAAACCTGGTCACTTGATCTCCCCTCTGATACACTTTGGGCTAGATCTGGTTTTCAAGATTTTCAGTGTTTTTCTTCATCTTGGGGTGTATCTGTGATGTATTTTGTCATTGTGGGTAACCTTCTTAAATCATGGTTTGGGGGTGCATGAAACCCAGGGTGGATGAAACTATAGAGACAACAAGTAGAATAAGGGTTCCTGGGTGGGTGGGGGCAGGGTGGTGGTGGTGATGGTGGAGGTGGAGGTGGTTGTGGAGGTGGAGGTGGTGGAGGTGGTGGTGGTGGTGGTGGTGGAGGTGGAGGTGGAGGTGGTGGTGGAGGTGGAGATGGAGGAGGAAGAGGAGGAGGTGTAGCTTGTGGTGATGCTCTCTAGGCCCCTCTCTGACATCTTCCCAATGGTTCCCCAGACCAATGGCCAAAAGATTAAGGTCTGTGTGAGCAGGACTGCCGGGCCGGGCCACACAGGATGGCCTCCAGGATCATGGCCTGGCTCTGGTTAGCGCCTCTATTTTAATGGATCGTTGTCTTTTCATGGGGGACTTTTGGAGCATGCCGAAACAGCCTGTGGAAGTTCCCTGGTCCCCTTCATCTCGGGGATGAAAGGGTGTCTAGTGTTCTTTTTGTAACCTCGGAGTGGCTAGCTGGAGGGTGGAGCCCTCTCTGGGGAGGAGCTGGAGCCCAGATCTGTGCTCTAGATGCGCGATGGGCTCTGGGCCTGGACCTTGCTGCTTCCACTGTGCGTCCCTGAGTGTTGCACGCAGTCTACAGCGCCTACTTAAGGGAGAGTCCACACATTGTCGTTGTTGAGCCATCAGACAGGAGGCCCAAGGTGCAGCCTCTCTCCGGTCAGAGCAGAGAGGGGGCAGACTTGGCTTAAAAACCCACAGCAAAGGCAGGGATAAAGCAATTCGGTCAGAATTAGGGCCTGGACTCTTAAGCAAACAAGTTTGGAAGCAAAGTCTGAGGAAAACGTGGCATCGCAGCGCCGATGCGAGGCTGGTTGTTGACCAGTATGTCTCTACTTCGATAAGCGCTCAGCATCTAGGACCTTCTTCACCTCTGCGGGACACGCTTTCCAACCCAGTCCACGTGTGGCAAAACCAGCAGCTCTCTCCACCTTTCTTCTTGCCCAACTCCAATCTACCTGCTCAGGATCGTCTGACTCAATCTGATCAGGACCCTCCAGCCATAAAGCCCTTCAACGTTTCCCTGTTGCCAGAACTGGCATCTCCAAACCTTTCTGGGCACTCACTCCCTGTTTATGTATAAGTTATATAGGGTCATATTGCATCGTTATAGTTTGACCAATAATAATAATAATAATAACAACAACAACACAGCCTCCACACTCGCTGCCCTCAGATTGAGGCTGACTCCTCGTGATCCTGTAAGACAGGGTGGAGCTGCCCCTGTGAGTTCTCCAGACTATAACTGCTTATGAGAGTAGAAAGCCCAGACTTTTTCCCTTGAAACTGCCTGTGGTTTTGAACTGCTGACCCTGTGGATTGCAGCCCAGTGAGTGACCACTACGATACCAGGGCTCTAATTATATGATGACAGTGGATCCTACCAGCTGCTCCTTGGGCGAACGATAAGGCTGACTGCTTCTGTAAATACGCACAGCTTCAGAAGCCCTATATTTGGGAGAATTACGAGCCGGAATCTACACAGTAGCAGTGTGTAAAATACAAAGCCTAAATTGTTTACTATCTGGCCCTTCACCAAAAAAGTTTGCCACTCCGTGGTCTGGTGGATGAAGCTGTTAACATGTGTCGACAGTGGATGGGCCTCACTTTCAGTCTGCTGACCACCACGGCGTGTCCAACTATGGTAATGAAACTAAAGTCACTGCGTTGGTGACAGCTTTCTTCCTTAGACATAGCTGGACACACAGTTGACCGGAAGAAAGATGGCATTTCCAGCCCCTTTTGGCCGGATGTCAATTCCTGATCAGTTGAGTGTAAGCAGTGTTGTGTACAGCTTCCAGAAGGTGTGTGTGTAAAGGCATGGCTGTGCGCTCTGCCCTTCTTTTTGCTAATTGAAATATGGATGAGATGGCTGGAGTTCAAGCAGCCACCTTGCATCATGAGGTGGGTCATGCTGTGGGCAGTGGATCAGCAGGCTCGGAAGAGGCTGGCTTCCTGAGAAGGACATGAAGCTATCAAACCAGCTCTGAATGGCTGCTTCCATATTCTTACACATGCCAGAAACAGAGGGCTCACCGTAAGCCAGAATTGACTTGGACGTGATGGATTTTAAAAATTGTTGTAGGCCAGCTTTGGGGTCAAATGACCCTTTTACAGCGGTCGCCCGATTCATAACAGTAGCAAAATGACAGTTATGAAGTAGCAACGAAAATAATTTTATGGTTGGGGGTCACCACAACCTGAGGAACTGTCTTCAAGGGTCGCAGCATTGGGAAGGTCGAGGACCACTGGTGCAGGCCATTGCTAAATACGGATCCTCAAGGGCTTCTTTTCACTCACTGTTGGCTATACCCCTGTTACAGATGGATTTACAGCAGAGCGAGTCCCCACATTTCTCACTTCCGGATCTGTGCCAGGTCTTCCCGGGAGTGCCTTTCTCAAACAAATCTGAGTCATTCTGACTCAAGAGTGAAGGCCCTCCTCCGTGTGAACATTCCTAAGGCAGCCACGTAGCAGAAACATAAGTCGGGGCCATCGGGAAGGGCGATGCCGGGGCTGTAATCGTGCAGGGACCCAGATCAGTTCTGTGTGACAATTAGGCTTTTATTGTTTCCTTAAAAGATAAAGGTTCCTCATCGACAGGTATATTCCTGTGTATTTTCCCTTGTTTTCTGAGATTTGACTTTTATGAATAATCCTCTAGTCTTTCCTTGTTTTCCCCTTTGAACTTTTAGAATGTTTTCTAAGTTCATATTCTAATTACTTAGCGCAATGATACATGTTTCCCTAGCACTGCCTAACTTTATTCTGCGGTACCCAAGAACAGTGGCTTTTGATTTTCCAACACCGTTAATAAAGAATTAATTGAGTACACCTTTTTCTTTTTCTTTTTTGACTAGAGTAATCTATTTCGAGTTAGAATTTTTGAAGAGAGTAATTTTCATTTGTGCTCACAACCAAGTCGTTAGTGAGAGTCATTTTACTTCAAAGACGGGTTTTGGAAGGCTTTTATTTTTTTTTTAAGGTATCCTCTATTGTGGTATAGCATATGAGAGAAATTCTTTGTCCAGGACAATAGTCTTTTAGCCTTGTTAGTGTCTTATTCTGCATAAATGTGCCTAATTGTTGCCGTCGCTAAACAGAACCCATCTTACTGAGTGTGATCATTGAGCCGTGAGGAGGCATAATAGCAGTCGCATCCAAAATTTGCAGCAATTTTACATATTCTTTCTGTAGGAGGAAAAAAAATTTTTTTTTTTCCCTTCTTGTTGCCAAAGACGCTGAGGAAGCGCTGCTGTTTCTCCCATTGTCGGGGCAGCTGTCTCTGTGCTGAGGCTGCGCACCCACCGACGGACAGATGGTGGCGGGAGGCTGAGACAGGCCTTCTGTGTGCGGTGCCGCTTTGCTGGCTGGGGGAGCACAGCTGCCATGCTCCAGGATGGTGGCAGCGAGGCACCGTCTGCGCAGCGCACACAGGAGCCCTTGTTCAGGCCATGTGCTCTGAAAGGGTGCTGGGGGCTTCGGAGCATTGACTAGGCACTTGCATATTCAAATCGCCAGAGCTGTGTGAAAATATGGATTCCTCCTCATTAGAATTTTGCATAGGAGTCAGGCAGGAGGTGTGTGGCAAGGACTCGGGGAAAGCGCTCTGCCAGCTCCGCGTGTTAATATATTCCCGATTGGGTGGGGCCGGGAGGAGGGGCCAGGCGCACGGAGCTCAGGGGCCTGCCTCAGTGCCACCAGGTTTCTAAGAACGGATTCAGGCCTTGTATGGGTGCAGATGCTAACCGGCTTCATTCTGAGGGAAAGCTCCGACTGAGCGTTCCATTGCCTCTGCAGAGGATGGGACAATGGCCCGGGTCCTGGATGCTGTAGGAGGGCTTGGACTTTCAGAGAGCTGTGGGTGGTTTGGTGAGTTGATGTCCTCACTGATGGCCATGTGTAGGGAAGCGAAGACAACATCAGTCAAGCAAAACAGAACCCCAATCATTTAAGTTTCGTGCAGGACTGGGCAGTCTGTCTTCTGCATTCTGTTATCTGGCGAGTCACTATGCGTCAGGGTCCATGCGTCAGTGCCTAACACAACAAGGTTAGCCGACAATGAGAGGCTTCAGCTAGCTCATGCCTTCCCTCCTCCTTCCCTTTCTTTCCCCTACAGATCCAAGACAGTACCAGTGGCTGTTGAGCTGATGCTGACGCTCGGGCGACCCCATCCCGTGGGGTTGTCAGTGGCTGATTTTTCAGAAGTGGATTGTTAGGCCTTTCTGCCATGGCTCTGGTAGACTCGGACCTCAACCTTGACAGCGAGCAGCCAAGCAAACCCTTTACACTGCCCAGGGACTCCCTCAAGCCCTGAGTAACCACTCACTGTCCCTGGTCTCCATAGAAGTGCATGAAAGTTCTGGACTTTGATGCTATGTGGGAAAAGTTTGCAAGTATCATGGAGAGTGTATGTGTGGGTCGGTACATCGGGTAGGGGTGAGAGGGGATCATCAGGAAAACGTAAGAGCAGAAAAGCAACCCCACCTATAAAGATAGCAAGCTCGACCCCTATCTCTGTAAAAGCATAGTGACCCCACCAACTTTGACCACTTCAAACTGAGCCTGTGCTCAACCGGACCCTCCCCTAATCAATCTCCATTGTTTTCTTAATCAAAACCGTAACTCACTTCACACGTGTTAGAGAAACGTTAATTTTACATCTTCGCGTGAAGCAGGGTCACACACACACAGGCATAAAATGCCATGTGCAGACGCACACATGTCCACGAGCAGCCTTCGGGAACCTTCGGAAGTGGCGGGAGGGGTCGTGGGGATGAGGAGTTGGGCTGCAAGGTCAGCACTTGGCAACCACTTGGCGCTCCGGAGAAAGATGGGACCCTCTGCCCCCATCCAGAGTGACAGCCTCAGAAACCCACAGGGCAGCTCTGCCTTTGCCCCGAGGGCGAGGGCCGCTGTGAATCAGAATGGGCTCGGCAGAGTGAGCTGATTGGAAGCGGAGCAGCTCATTTCCAGAACCCTTTGAAGGAATCCACGTGGCTGGTAAGAAACTAAAGTCACGGCTTTAAAGCTGCTCATTTTGTGGGGTTCTGCTCCGTACACCTCGGAAACCAAGTCCTACAACGAGGAGCTGACACCAAGGGCTCAAGTATAAAGCAACTGTTTGGAGAATGATGATGGCAACAAATGTACAAAAGTACTTGACACAATGGATGGATGGATGGATTGTGATAAGAGTTTTATGAGCCCCCAATAAATGATTAAATAAAAAATAAAATCCGTTTAAACTTTAAAAAAAAGAAAGAAAGAAACCAAGTCCTAGTGGCACAGTGGTTAAGCACTCAGTTGCTAAGCAAACGATAAGCAGTTTGAAGCCACCAGCTGTCCCAAGAGAGAAAGGTGTGGCAGTCTGCTCCAATAAAAATTTATAGTTGAGAGAGTGGACTGCATCCTGGGCCAC
>NW_022103900.1:713206-720653 GCF_000313985.2 Echinops telfairi
CATGTACACTGGTACAGATAAGAGCTCTCGATACACAACACACAGAATCCAGGACAGATAAACCCTCAGGAACAGTAATGGGAGTAGCAATACCATGAAGGTAGGGGGAAGATGGGCAGAGGAGGAGGAGAAAGGGGGAAGGGATCACAGTGATCAACATATAAACTGCCCTCGCCCCGCCCCAGGATAAACAATAGAAACGTGGGTGAAGGGAGACAGCAGGCAGTATAAGATATGAAAATAATAATAATTTATAATTTATCAAGGGGTCATGAGGGTGGGAGGATGGGGTGGGAAGGAAAAGAGAGGAGCTGATACCAAGGGCTGAAGGGGAAAGAAAATGTTTAGAAAATTATGATGGCAACATATGCACAAATGTGCTTGGTACAACTGATGTATGGATTGTTGTAAGAGCCCCCAATAAAATGATTTATTTTTTAAAAATTGCAGTCTTGGAAACTCATGGGGCAATTTGACTCGGTCCTATTGGGTCATTGTGGGTCAAAATGGACTTGATGGCCATGGGTGGGAAACTAAGACAATACCCTTCAAGGTAAAACACAGGTCTCATCTTAGTGCTTACGGAAATTACTACATGGGGATATGTGAACCACAGTTTACTGTTCATAACTAAATTCGACATAACCAGGATTCTCAGTAAGAGGGTGATGAGATCATCTACTTTAGGATTTGAATTTAGGGTTGTTTTTTTGGTGTGTGTGTACGTGTGTGTGCTTTAACATTTTGGTTTATTTGATATCTGAAACATATTTATTTATGTAAAAGATACACAAAGCAAACATTGATTACTTAACAGAGGATGAATTTCAATATAGCATAGAGCTCTCTGGCTGTGTGCATATATAATTTATTTGGCAAAGATGAAATTAGCACAGACCTTGTGAGGTCATATCTCCGGGAACAGTGGGTGCACTTCCTCTGTGTGGACACCAGCAATGGCAACCCTCCATTTACTGACAAAGAGAAGAGGAGGGACAAACAGGTGTAATAGCAGGTGCTAATGGTTGAATTGTGACAACACTGACCATGAGAAACCTTAGAGGCAGGGTATTGGTCCTTGAGAATCAATAACATTTTCTCTCCACTTGTGCCCTTGGTCTCAGCTCCTCATTTTATTGGGGGCTCTTACAGCTCTTATATCAATCCATACATCAATTGCATTAAGCATATTTGTACATATGTTGCCATCATTATTTTCAAAACATTTTCTTTCTGTTTGAGCCCTTGGTATCAGTTCTATTCCCCCCCTCCCCCCACATGACCCCTTGATAAATTATAAATTATTATTATTTTAATATCTTACACTGAC
The DNA here is from genome assembly GCF_000313985.2 of Echinops telfairi. Taxonomy (NCBI): domain Eukaryota; kingdom Metazoa; phylum Chordata; class Mammalia; order Afrosoricida; family Tenrecidae; genus Echinops; species Echinops telfairi. Next base: position 714,537 of record NW_022103900.1, read on the forward strand.
TGTTGTCTCCCTTCCCCCATGGTTTCTGTCGTTTGTCTGCCTGTGTATGTGTGTGTGTGTGTATGTGGTTATGTGTCTATCATCGCAACCCCCTTCCTCCCCTCCGCTCCTCCTGCTATTGCTACTTGCATTTCTGTCCCTGGATTCCAAGTGTTGTGAGCTCTCCTCTCTTCTCTGCAGCTGTGCACGTGCTCGCTCTAGCCCGCAGTGAAAGGCAGGACTGGGGTCGTGATAGCGGGGCTGAGGAGGCCTCGAGGATGATCATTACTGTTTGTGCCTCTTGCTGCAACCACTGTTTCAATCTGTCTCATGGAGGAGCTTCGTCTTTCACCAGCTCTCTACTTTATCCAGTGTGGATCCCTTTTCCAGGGTGGTCCCCACAAAATACAGGAGTGATACTCTCATCATCCTTACTTCTAAGGTGCCTTCTGGCTGGACTTTTCCCAAACAGATTTGCTGGTTCTCCTGGAAGTCTATGCCATATTTAATTTCTTGACTAACACCACAGTTCAGAGTCACCACTTCTTCTGTGTTCTTCCTTACTCACTGCCCGGCTTAACAGACTGCAGATACAGACACACAACACTCTTTAAATATTGCCTCTTACGTTGAATAAGAAAACTATTCACTTGTTAGCTTTATTACCAAAATGTCCGGTTAATTTAATTTTTGTTTGGCTCAGGCAATGGACCCTGCCTGTCACATGACCACATGCCTGGTTTGGAAGCGGCTATTTTCTTTATATTCAAATGGACCTAAGCCAACCCTCCACGCTGTCTTCTTATTTCCCGTCAGAAGGAGATGGTTGTGGGGGGTGTGGGGGGCGGAGGGGAAGGGTAACCTGGTGTTGGGGTGGGGACAGCTTGTGAGTGTGTGTGAGGAAAAAGAGAGATGATTAGAGAAGAGACAGGTTGAGGTGGAAAGAGATCATCCTTGATTCTGTGAGAGGGTTTTTAACTGGTGTTCAAGAGAGCTGTTTATCATTTCCCTGACTTTAGTTTTATTTTTTAAACTCTGTTTTCATGCTTGAATGGGTGTGCCGGTTTTGTTCTTGCTCAGCTCCATGGAAACACTGGCAGATCCGACAAGACGGTGCCGCCAGAAGTTCTCGAGGAAAATCTCCTCGTGTGTTGCATAAGCGCCTTTTTCTTTTGGTTTTCTGTTAAAACTCCCCAAAACATGTTCTGAAAAAGCAGTATGAACGTTTTCTACTTAAGAATGATGATCACATATTATCTACGGTGGGCAACAAAGTGGAGTTCAATGTCATGAGGCATAAGGATGAATAACATGTATGCAACATGGTGTTGTTGTTATTGGTTTGCATGGTTCCAAAAGGATTTAGAGTGGTGATTTCATGCAACAATTGGGTGCACCTTTGTTAGTGCATTCTATGGTATGTGTGTGGCTGTGGATATGAGGGTGAGTATAAAAATGATGGCTATAACATTATAGAAATCATTCTTAAACAAAAGTCTCGAAACATGAAGTTGCTGTAGCTTGCCATAGTGTTCCTTCAGATCAGTGGTTCTCAACCTGTGGGTCGCGACCCTTTTGGGGGGGGTGTCAAATGACCCTTTCACAGGGGTCTCCCGATTCATAACAGTAGCAAAATTACAGTTATGAAGTAGCAACGGAAATAATTTTATGGCTGGGGGGTCACCACCACATGAGGAACTGTGTTAAAGGGTTGCGGTATTAGGGAGGTGGAGCACCACTGCTTGAGATCATACACTTCAGAACATCTCTTCAACTCTTCCCCAAAGAATTCTGCACTCCTACAGGTTAAAGCAGCCGCTCTGGCACTCTCGAGGGACTGAAGTCATGTTTCTTTTAAAAGCTCTTTGCATTTGGGAAACAAAAATGAGCCTGAAGGGGCAAGGTGAGGGCTGCAGGATGGATGACCCGAGGCTTCCCACTGACACTCTCCAAGGACCACCCTTGATATCCTCGGAGAATGAGCAAGTGCGTTGTCACAATGGAAGAAAATTCCTTGGCACAACATTCCTGCCTTTTTCATACCAGTACAGTTTTCAATTTTCTGAAGCTTTCTTTCCAGTCAGCTCCATAATTGTCCTATGCTCGTTGAGAAAATCTCTGAAAACCACCCCTTTGGAGTCCCAAGAAATTGTCACCATCACCTTCTGAGTTGACCTTTCTGCCTTGAATGTCACTGGCCAGCAGATCCCCTTGGAAGCCACCTTCTGACTGGACTGACTTAAAAAAAATTATTTCATTGATGGCTCAGACAACGCTTATCACAATCCATCCATCCATCCCTTGTGTCAGGCACATTTGTACATTTGTTGCCATCATCATTCTCAAAATATTTGCTTTCTACTTGAGCCCTTGGTATCAGCTCATTTCCCCCCTCCTTCTCCGCCCCCTCCCTTGCGAACTCTTGATGATTTATAGATTATTATTATTTTGTCATACTGTCTGATGCTCCCCTCACCCATTTTTCTGTTGTCTGTCCCCCTGGGATGGGGTTGAATGTAGATCCTTGTAACTGGTCCCCCCCTTTCTACCCCACCTTCCCTCCACCCTCCCGGTATCACCACTCTCACCACTGGTTCTGAGGGGTTCGTCTGTCCTGGATTCCCTGTGTTTCCAGTTCCTATCTGTACCAGTGTACATCCTCTGGTCTAGCCAGATTTGTAAGGTACAATTGGGATCATGATAGTGCGGTGGGGTGGTGGTGGTGAGGAAGCATGATAGTGGGTGGATGAGGGGAGGAAGAACTAGAGTAAAGTTGTATGTTTCATCATGGCTACACTGCACCCTGACTGGCTCCTCTCCTCCCCGTGACCCTTCTGCAAGGGGATGTCCAGTTGCCTACAGATGGGCTTAGGGTTCCCACTCCGCACTCCCCCTCATTCACAATGATATGATTTTTTTGTTCTTTGATGCCTGATACCTGGTCCCATCAACACCTCATGATCACACAGGCTGGTGTGCTTCTTCCATGTGGGCTTAGCTGTTTCTCAGCTAGATGGCCGCTTGTTTATCTTCAAGACCCCAGATGCTATATCTTTTGATAGCCAGGCACCATCATCTTTCTTCATCAATTTGCTTATGCACCCTTTTGTCTTCAGCGATTGTGTTGGGAAAGTGAGCATCATGGACTGGACTGGACTGATTTTTAAAGGCGTCCTGATGCGACTTAGGCAAGTATATTCCTGAGAGAATTCGGGTACAGCCACCCAATGATGGCAGAGATATGTGGAGATATGTTTGATTTGAGATCAATTTGTTATATACATGTGGAAAATTCTATTACCTTTAACTCCATTTCCCCACAAACTTCTTTAAGCTCCCCCACAGAGGTCACTATATTTCATCTCCACTTTAGGATGTGTGGGGTTCCAAGAATTAATTCAAGACTTAGTTGTGTTTTTTTTTGACTTAGTTGTTTGATGACCAGACGCATTTCTCTTTACTAATAGTTTTATGTGGGGCAGATTCTTAAACTGTCTGTAAGAATGTATGTGACTCATAGATTTAACCCCAAGCTAGAATAGAAATGAACATTATAATGGTTAAAAGAGTATTTAATCTGCTTTCATAACATTTAATTGATTCAGTAATGGGGGAGGGGGTGTCTGCTCCTCAGTTTTAAGGAGGCCCAGGCTTTTTTGTGTGTCACCGCTCTACGTGGGCAATTGCATTCACTCCAAATCAGTGTGTTAGCACCTCTCGGATGCCTCAGTATCATGTAATCATATGACAAAATGCTACCTCGGCTGAAATGGATTCTGACTCATAACAACCCTATAGGAGAGTGTAGAACTACCTTATAGAATTTCCAAGCCTGCACTCTTCATGGGAGGAGATTGCCAGATCTAGCCTCCCATGGACCGGCTGGAGGAATGTAGACAAGCTCTGAGCCCTTTGTGCCATCAGAAACTCTGGACCACCTCCACGGATCCTATCTACTCTGGCTAGCAAGGCACACCTGTTAGCCTGCCTTCTGGGAACTGGAGGCCAACATAGGAGCCATCAACAGACTCCTGGAAGTCCTTAGGGTGTCTGGTCAACCCCACAGTATGGAAAACCAGGAGAGCAGGCAGGGGAGGGTTGGAGAGTTCATGAAGGTGAGAAATGGGCTTGGGGTGCCTGCCTGGTAGCCCTGCTGTTACCATGTTGGTGCTGGGAAACTACGAATCAAATTCTAGGTGTTCTTTGCTTCCTTGCAATCCCTTCTGCTTTAAGCCAAAAACCAAACTCGCTCCCATGGTGCCAATTCTGATGCACAGCAACCTTGTAGTACAGGGGAGAACTTCCCCTGTGGGTTTCCAACACTGTAACTCTTTATGGGAGTAGAAAGCCTCGTCTTTATCCCTCAGAGCTGCTGGTGCTTTCGAACTGCCGGCCTGTGGTTAACAGCCCCACTGGTAACTACCACACCACCAGGACTCCTCACCTGCTGCATTGCCATGCGCCAAAATTAAGATAAGTGGCGTGCCATCCAAAGCTCACGGCCCTTAGAAAGAGAGGTTCTGGTCACGCTCCCATGTGAAGAGCTCCAATCAGTTGAAGGGACTGCTTTGATATAAAATTCTCTTACACACATATGAGTGTCAATGAATTTGTTTCTCGAGTCCACCTGGACTAACACAGGTAGGATCATCTGGAAGCCAGATTCATTTCTTGCTTCACAGCATATGAGTGTGTATGTATGTACGTGGCCGCAGCTGGTGTATCTAGTTTCCATTGTCTTGGGTCAGCTGATTGATTTGTGGATATGTGTAAACATTCCTGGGAATTGCTGGGACTATCTGGAGCACCATCCTGGAAAAGGTCAGGTTTCTAGCTAATTAGGTGCCAAACCTTACAAATGTTCAATAGATTTTTGTTGATTATTACATACAATGATAATGCATGTCTTAGTATGATAATTTAAGAATTGCAGGACATGTAGCTTTTGGGGGGAGCTACATACATGGGTGAGGACTGAACATTTAGAACTTACAAGAGACAATGATCCTCTGATATATGTGATAATTAGGTTTTTTTTAAAATAGTAAGTACAGACTATTTTATATGACTGTTTCCTTTCTTGTAATGACCTTAAATCAAAACTCAACTCTCTGATTAGCTCACGGCCATTGAGTCGATGCCAAGTCTTAGCAACCAGAAGCTGCTCCTGTGGGGTTCCAAGGCTGTAACTCTTTATGGGAGTAGAAAGCCCACCTTTCCCCTGTGGTTTTGAACAGCTGATCTTGCAGTTAGCAGCCCAATATGTAACCACAATACCACCAGGGTTCCTGCCAAATCAAAACTAGAGCTTAGTATTTTAGTTGAGTGAAGGTGATAATTTTCAGGGTTGAATTCAAGTGCCCAGGTTCTTATCCTGCTGACTTACTAATTCGATCCAAGGATAAGTAAGGAGGGTCCTTAGTAAAGGCATCGATTTTACAGTCCTTGGGCAGTCTGCACTGAATATTCTTCATCACAGCCAAACTTTTGGTAGGAGTTGGATAGACGACTAGGCTGTCTGAAGAAAATGCTGAAACATATCTTGCTGGATGAAGTAGAATTCTTAGATTCTGGCAACTATGAGAACAGGTGATGGTGGGTGAGTGTAGGAACCAGAGTGGGTTATAGGACATGCACCCTACAAGGAAAGGGGTCCCAGGGGCCGGGGCTGGCCCAGCCAGCAGTCTCTTTAGTAAGCCACCTTGAGTTTGCTCCAAACTTGAACAAATGGTCCTTTGTCTCCAGACTCTCATACCATAACACAGTGATTTTCCAAACAAAACAAAGATTTTTTCCACCAGGGGAGTTTGTGTTCAAACGAACTCGTACATAGAATACCCTTGGGTATGAAGTCGGTAAGAACAGCTGTTTTTGTTGAAGCCAGATGGAGAGCCCAGTCCAGAGGAAGTGTGGGAATGAAATTCAGCTGACTAGGTCTATCATCTACCCGCCGCAACCAGGAAAGCTTAGTGGTGCTCTCACGGACAGTTCCTATTATGTGTTCACAGAGCAAGCTAGGAAACAGAATGGCATGCCCTGGGGTTAGTTGAATGGCAATTTAGTGAATTTTATGAATTATCGAGTTAAAATGATTTGTTTTTATTAAAGGTAGGAGTTAATTAACTTTGCAGTGAAGTG
>NW_022103900.1:721755-729870 GCF_000313985.2 Echinops telfairi
AGTGAAGGCTGAGCATGATAGTGGGACAAGAGGAAAGTAAAAGGAAATAGAGGAAAGAACTAGGAGGCAAAGGGTATTTCTAGAAGTCCAAATAGAGGCATGTACATATGTACATATATTTATATATGATGGGGAAATAGATTTATGTGCATGTATTTATAGGTTTAGTACTAACACAGCAGATGGACATTGGGCCTCCACTCAAGTACTCCCTCAATGCAAGAACACTTTGTTGTATTAAACTGGCATTCTGTGATGCTCACCTTCCTGACATGATCCTTGAAAAAAAGGGTTCATAAACAAATGTGGTGAAGAAAGCTGATGGTGCCCAGCTATCAAAAGATACAGCATCTGGGGTCTTAAAGGCTTGAAGATAAACAAGTGGCCATCTAGCTGAGAAGCAACAAAGCCCACATGGAAGAAGCACTCCAGCCTGTATGATGACGAGGTGTCGAAGGAATCAGGTATCAGGCTATCAACAAAAAATCATATCATTGTGAATGAGGGGGAGTGTGGAATAGAGACCCAAAGCCCATCTGTAGGCAACTGGACATCCCCTTACAGAAGGGTCTCAGGGAGGAGATGACTAGTCAGTGCAGTGTAGCTTCCTCCACCCCACTATCATGATCCCAATTCTACCTTACAGATCCAGCTAGACCAGAGGATGTATACCGGTACAGACAGGAACTGGAAACACAAGGAATCCAGGACAGATGATCCCCTCAGGACCAGTGGTGAGAGTGGTGATACCGGGAGGGTGGAGGGAAGGTGGGGTAGAAAGAGGGAACTGATTACAAGGATCTACATATAACCCCCTCCCTGCAGGATTGACAACTGAAAAGTGGGTGAAGGGAGATGTCGGACAGTGTAAGACATGACAAAATAATTTATAAATTATTAAGGGTTCATGAGGGAGTGGGGAATAGGGAGGGAAGGGGAAAATGAGGAGCTGATATCGAGGGCTCAAGTAGAAAGCAAATGTTTTGAGAATGATGGCAACAAATGTGCAAATGTGTTTGACACAATGGATGGATGTATGGATTGTGATAAGGGTTGTACGACCCCCCAATAAATGATTTTAAAAAACAGAGTTGTGTAATCAATGTTAGCATATTTGAGCATATTTTCTTCATTCTCATATCATTATTAGGTTCCCCATTCCCCACCTGCCCCGTATCCCCTGTCATAACCCTAAGGGCCTATTCATCTACTTGCTGTCTCTACAGACTCATCAATGCTGAAGTTCATAGAAAGAACACCTTATCAAATAAAATACAATAAACACACCCCACAACAGCAACAACAAAACACTGAACACAGCAATCCAAAAGAAGGTGGAAAATAAAAACCTAGAACAGGTTGAAAAATAATTCAAAAAGGAAAACAAATGCTGAGATGTTAACATTTTAACCTAACCCTCTGCAGTCACCCACTTTCTAATGTACTCTGAGATTAAGACTGTTCGTATCCTTGGTCAATGGAGGCTTAATTCATGGTGGGGCATGGGCAAGTGGATTTTGGACATTCACTGTCATTTATAGCCTTCTGCTGCAGATTTTAGAAAGAAGTCTAAATTAGTGTGGGAGAAAATAAATCATCAACAAATGATGGTGGTAATTAACCCTCCATTTGGAAAAAAGTAAATAGGAGTCGAGTTTTCCCTATCAAAATATGCAGCAGTTAAAATAAACGGCAAATGGATGAAGGAATTTCTTGGAGGGGGAAAAAAAAGCCCAAAGCTACCAAAGTAATGGAATAAAATATAGGAGCGCTGAAAGGAAACACACATTTTAAAATTATTGCTAACCTCACTATTATTCTGGAAAATAAAAATTAAAATAATGAAACACCATTTCCCACCACTAGATTTAATGAAAAACAAATAAGGTCCAGGGCTGGGGACAGGCCACTCATTTACTACAGGTGTGAATTTACTGAGGGTGTGAATTGGCATGGCCTTGGGGGACTGATAATCTTGTTGAAGCTGGTAGAATTTACAGCAGTTGCACTTAAAGCCACCCCCACCCACCCCACCCCCGCCAAGAAAGACTTGGACATGTGCCCAAAGTTTTATATGAAGAACATTCATTACCACATTATTAGTAATACAGTGAAAAATGAAAGCAGTAGAGGGAGCGGTAAAAACAGACGATGACCCCGCAGGCCATAGCACTTTCACTGCAAACAACTCACCCGATTAAAGCCCATCAGAATATGCTGCCATGGAAACATTTCTGACACAGCCTTTTCTCTTTATTAAAAAAATGAGATGTTATATGCACAGCCCATCTGATTCAACAACTCGACCATCAGAACACGCGTGTAATCCAGTGAACACTGATCATGTTCTTCAAGTTGTGTAGCTGTTCTTGCCCACCTTTTCTGGATTATTTCTCCACCCATAGCACAAACCCACAGCCTGTGAAGCTGTGTTCTTTTTTTGGTATTAGTAGCTGGGATTTAATACTTATATCATTCCAAATGTCAATCACATCCAGTAGAATGTATAATTGCTACCACAATCTGTTTCCAAACATCCTTTTTCTACATGGACTCCTTGACATGGTCTCCCTTTTACCCCACCCACCTCCACCACTGTACCCCTTCCCCCCCAACCCCTTATTCTACTTGCTATCCCTGTAAGCTCATCAGTCTTGGGTTTCACATACCGAAAAAAAAATAAGCATGTAACCCAGAGGGTGGCCTCCATTGACATAACATCTCTGAGATTCACTCTACTTTGAACGAACATAAACCAAACCAAAAATACAGAAAATGTTGGCAACCAAATCAGGTCCAGCCTACAGCATGGAAGGGGGAGGGAGGGTGTCTACTAACAAAGTTTTAGCTGTTCAAGTCAGATTTATGCCTTTGATCTTCTATACTCCTCTCTCCCAAGCATGCTGTTTAGTGACCACTTTCCTCCCTTCCTTCAATTTTAGTTAAGTGGAGAGTTCTCTAGAGACTTATTTTCTGGGTCGTTCTACAAATGAATCTTGGGCTCCCACTGTCATCCATTGCCTCCGGCACCCCAGATTCTCACAGTTTAGGCTCTGATACTGGTCCCTCCAACTTCGGGTTATATGCATCCCAATCTTTCAGTGACTGATGATGTGCTTCTTCTATGTGCACTTAGTTGGCATCTGACTTAGATGGCTGCTTTTTGAAGACAAGCCTTTAAGACCCCAGATGCTATTTTATCTGATAGCTGGGCACCATCTAAATTCTTCTGCCACATTTTGTTATAGCACCTGTGTCTTCTGTGTTCCCTTCCTGAGGGCAAGTATTGAGCAGGGTCATGACATAAGAATTGTTCTTAAGTTGGCATTAGGAATTAATGTGAGCCCCAAACCCATTCCTGGATCTTTGTTATTTTTTAAAATTTATTACTACTTGGGGGTTAATACATATGTTATATCATGACATTCAATCACGTCAAGCAGAATTGTACAATTGCTTCCGCAGTCAGTTTACAAGCATGCCTTTCCTTCCTGGACTCCTTGACATCTTCATGACCTTATCTTTCCTTCCCCTCTACATCTCCCTTCCCCCTGAAACCTTGTTATATTTGCTTTCCCTATAGGCTCACCATCCCTGAGTTTCACTTATTGAAAAACAGAGACACAAAATACACCGTAGTATGAACAAGCATAAACAAAATATAACAGAATGACCATCCCAGGATTTCCGGAATAATACATATCTTAATAGACCATACGGAGCTTTGATGTATCAAGACCTTGTCTGTTAACCAACAGTGCATCGTTCTTGGTACTTCTGCTTCTGCTTGGTGCTTCTGTCTTCAGACACCAGGTATTTCCTGGCTTAGGGTCTCCAGTTTCAAGTGTGTCTGAGGTTGAGTCCAGTTCACCCGGTGGAGTTCCCCTATGGGGTCTCATCCAGTCAGCCTCTGGAGCATGCCGTGTATCCTGAAGACCAGGATTCAGTGTCCTAGCATTTCACGGCACCCAGCCTGGGTTCTTGGATACCCCCAGATGCCTTAATTCTGCCCACCTGCTGCACACCACTAAAGACCCTCCCCACTTCATGTTCCCAAGAGCATCCTCAGTCTTTCCTCCCCCGCCCTGGAGGTCAGCCCTTCCTCCCCTCCCCAATACAGACATGCACCAATATTCCCCCAAATATGATGGGTCCCTGTCCCAGATCCTGCGCTGCCCCTCCCATCAGTGGGCCTCATCCCTCTGACAGGACTGTGTCCCTCTCTGGGGGAACCTCACCCAGATCCACATGGCTACCACTGAGCACAGCCCAAATTCTAAAGTTGCTATTGTCAATAGTGGCACATAGAAAAATGAAATCAAAGAGCTGAACAGAAAATCTTAAAGTGCAGTGCAAGAAGTCATTATAGTGAAATGTGTGATGACCTAGAGTTAGAAAATTAAACAGGAAGAGCATGCCCAGCATATCTTAAACTGAAAGAACTGAAGAAGAACTTCAAGCCTCAAATTGCAATATTGAAAGATTCTATGAATTTAATATCGAATTATACAGTATGCCTCAAAAGAAGATGCAAAGAATACATAGTCATTGTACCAAAAAGAACTGGTAGATATTCAACCATTTCAGGAAGTAGCATAAGATCAAGAACCAATTTTACTGAAGAAGCCCAAGTGGCACTGAAGGCATTCGCCAAAAATATATTGAGGGAATATCAATCAAAATGTTTCAACAAACTGATGAAGCACTGGAAGCACTTATTCAAATATGCCAGTAAATTTGGAAGACAGCTTCTTGGCCAACTATATGGAAGAGATTTAGATTTGCCCCCATTCTAAAGAAAGGTAACCCAATAGAGTGCTTAAATGACAGAACACTATCAGTAATATCCCATGCAACTAAAATTTTACTGAGCTTCATCTAACCCCAGTTGCAGCAATACACTGACAGGCTCAGGCTGGATTCAGAAGAGGACGTGGAACAAGGGATATCATTGCTGATTTCAGATGACATCTTGGCTCAAAGCAGAGAATACCAAAAGCAAGCTGTGTTTGGTTATGCAAGAGCATAGACTGTGTGGACAATAACAAACTATAGGTAGCCTTGAAAAGAATGGGAATTCTGGAACACTTCATTGTGTGCATTTGGAACCTGTGCATGGATTGAGAGCAGTTGTAAGAACAGAGCAAGGGACTGCTGCATGGCTTAAAAATCAAGAAAGGTGGTTCTTCAGGGTTGATCTTCTCACCATGCTTACTCCATTGGCAGACTGAGAAAAGCATCAGAGAAGCTGGATTCTGTGAAGAAGAGCGTGGCGCCAGGACTGGCATGCAGATGGCACAACTTTGCTTGATGAAAGTGAGGAGGAGTTGAAGGACTTGCTGAGGAAGAAGATTAAGGATTGTAGCCTTCAGTATGGGCTACAGCTCAACGTCAAGAATGCTAAGATCCTCACAAAGTGGACCAATCGATGATATGATAAATGAAGCTTCACATTGTCAAGGGTTTTGTCTGACTTGTCTCTACAATCCAGGCTCATGAAAGCAGCTGTCAAGAGACCCAAAACCACCGCTGCCTTCAGGACATCTGGGGAACAAAACCCGCGTAAAGTGTTGAAAAGCGAAGATGTTACTTTGAGGACTAAGGTGCGCCTGACCGAAGCAGTGGTGTGTTTCAATCACCTCATTTGCATGTGAAAGCTAGACATTGAATAAGGAAGACCAAAAAAGCACAGAAGCCTTTCCCTTCTATGGACTGCCAAAATAGACAAATCTGTCTTGGAAGCAGCACAGCCGGACTGCTCCTTGAAAGCAAAGATGGAGAGACTTCATCTCACATACTTTGGACATGGACCAGTGTCTGGAGAAGGCCATCATGCTGGGTAAAATAGAAGAGCCCCCCCAACAAGCAAGACTCTCCACAAGCTAGGTTGACACAGTGGCTGCAGCAATGGGCTCCATGGACATCCTCCAATCGTGAGGATGTCCTAAGACCGGGGGGTGTTGTGTTCTGTGGCATGTAGGGTTTCTTTGAATAGAAACTAACCCAATTGCACCAAACACCACCAACACCAACCCTAACAACCTCTTTGTAAGGCTGTTGTGGTTGCACAACTCCAAGATATATAATCATAGAACGAATTAAATCCTCTGCTGTGCCAATTGGAGGCCCCTCAATTCCGTGGTAACAGTCTTTCTTGAATTGTGACTCTGATTACATTCATTACACAACATTCATCTGGGGAAGAAGGTGTGGGGGCCACAGCAGACCTCCTCCAGCTACACAAGGGAGGAGAATCCAACTCCAGTATCTGCCTAAAGAGGACTCCTTTGAGGCAGGTGCCAGTCATCCCTCCACCCTCTAACCCAGTGGTTCTCAACCTTCCTCATGCCGAGACCCTTGAATACAGTTCCTCATGTTGTAGTGACCCCCCAACCATAACATTATTTTCATTGCTACTTTGTGTCATTTTGCTACTGTTATGAATAGGGTGACCCTTGTGAAAGGGTTGTTCCACCTCCAAAGGGGTCTCCACCCATAGGTTGAGAACCGCTGCTCTAACCGTTTTTTTACCCGATTCAGATACCAACTGCCCCCTCCCATTAACACTCCTCTGCTGAGTTTAACAATCCATTTCAATGACCACACAGACTGGGAGTGCATTAGGGAAGTTAACAGGTTACTCTGCGTTAGGATCAGAAAGCATTATAATAATGTAGTCCTTCTGTCCCCCGAAAGTACATTTTCTCAGCTGTACTGGCAGGCACAGCACTTTCTAGTTGTTTTATCAGCAACTCAGTCTCTTAACCCTGACCTTGCTTAGGTATGTCATGGAACCCTTTATCATAACAGAAAAATGTCCGAAGGGAACCCCACCCTGCAAGCCAGGTTTCTGCCTGAAAGAGAGCTGCTCTCTTCTTGTGGTCTCTGCTGCTGTGCTGCTTCTCCACACAGGGACCTTGGATGTGCTTGGCTTTTCTTGCTGGTTGTGGAGTTGTGTTTCCACTTCTGAGCTGACTCACTTTATACTCAGTGGAATGGCAAAACTGACCAATCCCTGAGAGCCAGAGCCCTCTACACCTTATTTGCATATTCCCCCGAAGACGATTGGTGGGAGTTACAAAGACTATGGCTAGGCGACTCATACCCAGCAACATCACTTCACCCACTTTTAGCCTTCCTCCCTTTACCACGTTCTTCTGACAAACGCCTGGGCCGGAAGCTGTTTAGTGATGGTTCCTCCTGGGATTTTGACATTCAGGATGCTGAAAGGGTAATGCCATAGTTCCTCGTCTCGTGACGTATATTCTATGGCTTCATGACCATCGGGAACTGGAAGGGCCAAGGACACCTGGCCAACTTACTCATTTTACAAAGAAGTGTCCGGTCAGTGAAGGCACACAGGTTTTCGCGTCACACACTTGAATTCAAATCTCTGTTCAACTACTAACTGGGGGACCTTAGGCAAATCCTTTACCTTCTCTAACGTAGCTTACATCCACGTTGATACATAAAATCAGAGTTCCTACCGAGAGAAGCAGAGGGGGGCTAGAGGCCCCAGGTTTTTAGGGGTCTTGAGTCTGTGGATTATCTGGGGCCCCAGCTGTAGCCCTTTTGTCCTGGGGGAAACCAGAGTCCTCTTGCAGCGACAGCTCTGCCCCGCCTTGGCCTTGAAGGAGGGAGGAGTCCTGTGCCCAGAGGGGCCTGGGGGCCAGCGGCAGTCTCGGGCTGCTCTCCGCAGGCTGCCTGCTGGGTCTCTGGATCCAACCCTGCCTGCCGGCCGCGAAGCCCCCACCACTGTCTCCGGGGACGTGGCGCCTTTCGCCGGGGGTCCTCTAGGGCCGAGAAGGTGGGCCTGAGTGGACAGAACACCGTGGACTCTGGACGTCCGTGCAGCCAGGACCTGGGGCGACGGACCGCTCGGTCTCCTTGGGCTCCGTGCAGTGGGCCGAGCCCCGAGGACGCCGGGGGAATTGGTTTGTCAGTGGCCGTTGATCCAAAGGACTGTCCGTTGGCCGTTGGTCGAATCGACCTCGACCTCGCTGTTGGAAGGGAGACCCGGTAGAATAACGTGCCACATCGGGCCTGTAAGAAGTGCCTCCCACCACTGGTCCTATAGGGCTCATCCGTCCTGGATTCCCTGTATTTTCAGTTCCT
>NW_022103900.1:730269-741665 GCF_000313985.2 Echinops telfairi
AAAAAAAAAAAAAGAAGTGCCTCCCACCACGTGTAGATCACAGGAAAGGCTGCTCTCCGCTTTCCTTGCAGCCTTTTAGAAGAAAACCGTTGCCCTTTCTAAATGTCAAGAGGTTACCGACCCACGTGTGACAAAAAGGAGGGGGTTGAACACCTCACAACTTGGAAATATCCATTTGTTTAAAAATACATATACACAATGAGTTCTGGACATGACCTTAAATGGAAGAGTCAGACCACTCCCCAGGAGCCACATTAGTTACGCTGGGCTAGAAGAAAACATGGGACAGGTGGCCACGAGGAAGCAGTGCAGAAGGCTCTATGCCAGACTGGAAGACATTTTCGTATTATAACCATTGTTATGTGTGTGCATTTTAATTCCACTGCTGTCTATCTAGTTGACCGTAATAAGTACTTAAATTTTCTAGTCTTCCAGGATGCCCTTAAATACCTGATACACATGAAAAAACATCAAAACACATTTTGCAAAATTTTCTGTTAAAATTCACATGAACTATTGGGTTTTGTTGTTGTTTGGGCTTTTAAAAATGAATGGCTAGATGATGTCTCTGGACAGTACATATTGTGGATGTTGTGCACTGGTTCTGTGGAGGAGGGAGGGAAAGGAAGGGCAAAAGGCTCGATATGCCAATGTGCTACCAGTGAGGCCAGACGAACCATCGTCTCAATGTGTTTGCATGCTGCTTTGCTCTTCTGTGTAGTTCCTTAAGTGTTCCATAACTGCTAACATCTAGATGTTAAAGAGGTTGCCAGTGTATGACGAAAGTAGCCTTAGCAAAGCGAATACATTTTTTGTGTTAAAATGCTTAGAATTATCTTTTGAAATCTGAACATTAATAGCTCACTAGCTTATGGAGGAGGGAGAAAGGGGGAAGCTTCTACAGGCCAGAATGTTCCTATTTCAAAGACACTTTCACATTTTAACTGTTTTATGTGTATAGTTTTTACCGCCCTCCAAACTGATCGATGTGGTGTAGATCTAGTGGACTAAGAGTCCTTATTTGAAACATCTAGTCTATCTGGATGCTTAGAAGTGTCTGACATGTTAAAGTTGAAGTAGTCAACTGTCACTTTTATATAAACCTCTTTGCTTAAATTCATAGGAAATGCTGTCTTTGGGGAACGGGCTTGTTAAACCACTTCTGGGCAGTATAGGAAGGTCTGTTTTCATGCATGGTTTGGAAGAGGTGGGAGAGAAGGAAGTACAAAAGAGAAGACATTAATATGTTCATACTTGACAGTCTCAGATAAAACCATTTTCTTAGGTTACAAGCATTTTGCTTTGCAGTGTATAGTGCATATTATGGACAAGCAAGTCCTAATTTTGCAACAGCTAGTCTCTAGCTATTAAAGAGGTTGACAATGTGTGACAATGTAGAGTTAGTTAAAATAACATATTTTGTATACTTTGTCAATTCATGGGAAACTTTCTCTTCCTTAAATGACTTTTGGATATGAATTTGTTTAACCACCTCTAATCATTACATATATACCTGTCACCTGGATTGGTGGTGGAAAGAAGGAAGTGAGGATAAGACCAAAAGGTCATATTTAGTAGATATCCCAGATTATAATGATATGCATGTCTAATTTTAACAGTACTGTGTGTGTATAGTGGGCAAGTATATTCTTATTTGATATATCGAGTCTTTTGAGATGTTCATGTGCTTGGTGTATTTAATCAGGCTATCACTTTGTGAAACGTTTTTTAGGATTAATAGAAAATACTATCTTTTGGAATGGAATTGCAAAACACTTCTGTGAACTCTGTACTTGTTTATTGCTTTTTTCACTGGGTTTAGGGGAGGGCAGAAATGGCAAACAGTGTTGGAGCATACCAGAAGATTCCAGGTGATCCCTTGCCCTGTATGTTACATGCTTTTCATTTAACTTTGCTGTACTGTATATGCTGTGTGTAAATATTGGACCAACGAATCTTACTTTTATATCTAGTCTCTAGATATTAAAGAGGTTGCCAATGTAAGATGAAAGTAGAGCTAATAAACACACTTTGTATGCTGTGCCAAAAATCACAGAAAGGCTGTCTTCTGGGAATGAAAGAGTAAAACCACACCCTAGTGGCCCATGTGCCCATCCTTGTCCACCAGGTTGAGGTGGAGAGGAGCTGGAAGAAATGAATGGTGCTAGACCAGCAGGTTCCTACTGAGAAGACGCTTTCAGATACAACCTTTGTTACACGTGTGTAGTTTATTCAACACTACTGTGCAGATAGTGGACAAACAAGTCCTTATTGAACATCTCTAGCCTTTGTTACAAATGTGCAGTTGATTCAAGACTGCTGTGCTGATAGTGGACAAACTTAAGTCCTTATTGGAAACCTCTAGAAATAGTCCTAGATGTTTAGAAGTACACAGTATAGTAAGAGGATGTAAAATAAACCCCTTTAAAGACTTTTTTTGGGGGGTCTTAATTCATAGGAATAGCTGCATTTGAGGGTGGAATTGTTCATTTTGATTTCTTGGAGGCAGTATATTGGGGGTGGGGGTGGGGTGGGGGTGGAGGAGCAGAGGGAAGGGCTCTATGCCCAGAGCTAGACAAGTTCTGACTGTCTACACATGGTTTCATATGCGCAATTTAGTCACGTTTGCTGTGTGTTGAGGGAGAAATATGTTCTAATGCCCAAAGTGTGTTAAAAGTAGAGGTGGAAAAACAGTGTCCTAGAAGGATCGTTTTCAGCACGGTGCCCTATGTTACTCCGCCTCTTGGATCTGGCCATTCTGTGCTTAGTCACCGAAGGGGGTGGAAGGAGAAGGGGCCGAGCGGAGGGAAAGGCTGTTGGCTAGTATCTCCATACCCAGGAAACTGTGTTAGATTATAACCATAAGTCTGTATGTGCGTTTTTAAAATAAAATACATGTGCTTATTCTGGACAATGTTTCTTATTTTACAGCATCTAAGCTTTTTAGATGTCCGGAGGTGACAACGTATGATTAAAAAGTCGTGCTAGTGAGTTAGCCAATCTGTTGATCCCTTTTTGTTGTAATCTGGAAAAGCATCTTGGACCTGGCATCATGAACTCACCATTGAGCGGTGCACATAAAGATTAGTTAGGTTGGTGGCCGCTGGGCCACAGGACGTGCAAGGGGAGGAGTGTATGTTGGTGTGTTCCCGTATTTACATATTGATGAGAACTATGGATGGATGTGTGCCTCTCCTGACTGTACTACAGAAAGACATGAAGCTCAGTGGAAACACCTGGGTAAAATTTTAATGATTTAAACTCTGATAATTCTCTCGGAAGCACTGTACTTAGTGTCCTCTTGCTTTATGTCTCATTTTACGTTGAGCCTGAAGGGCGCGCAGCGCTTTCAGTGTAACGCTGCCCGTACCCTTGTCTCCAGGGCTGTTAACCACTTTTGTCTTTTATCAGTGTTTTTCCTCCACCCCCAAGAGATTTTGTTTGGTTGGTTCGTTCTTTTTCTGGTAGCATCAGCATATTATATTCTTGCTGGCCAAAATAACTCATGGCTTTGGGACTTTGAATTGGTAAATATCCTTGATGTGTTAAAAAAAAACAAATTCATGAGTCATATTGTGTGACCTGAACCACCTAAAATTGTGAGCTCAGTCATTCACAGACAGATGGAGAGTGCAGAAAGACATGCCAAACTATAACTATCCAATCCTCAAATTATTTTCAATGCCTTTTGTGTCCTTTTTGCTCTTAACTTTTCAGTTTTCTAAAATACATACCCAAAAAAGCTTGAAGAGGAAAAACAGGTGGTTTTTAAAACTTGCATGGAGTCCCCATTGCTTGTATAATAAAGTTCGCTTACTGACACCTCAAAAGAAAAAAAGAATCCTATGTGCGTTAGGTTGATAGAGAAACAAATCCAGTGACATTCATATATGAGTAAGAAAGAGCTGTACACCAAGTGTGTAAGGCCGGGTTGACTAGAGAATAAAACCCAGACACATTCATGTGTGTAAGAGAGAGCTTTATATCAAAGAGCAGTTGTATATTGAGGAAACATTTCAGCCCAGTCCAGAACGAGTCCATAAGTCCAATACTAGTCCATAAATCCTTCTTTCGACTCATGCAGCACATGCAATGATCAGAGTGCAGGAAGATCGCAGTCTGGTGGGTAGGAAAGGCAAAGAGAAGAGAGGGAGGTTCCCCTCGGCCCTTCTTATGAGAAGGCCATGTCCCCAAGGAGGTACCATCCCACTGTGAACTGATTGACAGATACCACCCCTCTACCTTTATTCATCTCCAAGTTGGCAGGAAATTATGTATCCATCACACGATGCATTCCCTTAGGAGGAAGGGAAATCAGTTCATTTCCTGCCATTCCCCATTTTGCTTTGTTCTCTGATATCCTTTCCTGTTTAGCCAGAGAGCATTTCTTTTTTCCCTCCCTGTCACACCCCTCCCTTCCCGCCAGAGGCAATCTGTGTCCTGAATTTTGTGTTCATTACATCCTTGCTTTTCTTGATTATTTTGCTACCATTTATTATACCCATCTACTGTGGGTCGAATGTGTCCCTCCAATGTATAAGCATGTTGAAATTGTAACCCCTCTCTCTGTGAATATGACTTTTGGGGAAACATAGTCTTAGCCCATGTGCTTGGTGAACCTAACCCGAGGTCATCCTGGCGGAGGGTGGGTCGTACACCAGTGGGACACCTGTGCGCGGATGAAGAGCCACAGAGATGGAGAGACACCAGGGGAAGACAGCCAGGCGAGATGGAGGCAGAGACTGAAGCAATACCCATAAGCCAAGGCATGCCAAGGGCTGCCAGGAGCCACCAGAAGGAAGAAATGGAGGTAAGGAAGAGCTTCTCCTAGTGAGTCGGAGACAAGATAGACCTGCCAACATCTAGGTTTCAGACAACCGGGTGGCAGTGGGCTTGATTTCTGTTTTGTTTGTTTTGGTCCTCTAGGGCTCTGGGACAAGAAGGGTTCATTGTTTAAGTCACCCCAATTACAGCGATTTGTTACAACAGCCCCAGGAAACGAAAGTCCACCCCCTCTCCTCCGGAGACACTGCGCTCTCAGCCCTCACACTCAACCCCTCTCTGTTGTCAGGCCTGACACCACCGCCCCACCGGAAACTGCTGTCACCGAGGCCTGGGCTCGGGTGCTTGGCCGGGACCTCAAGTGGAACCAGGTTTCCTGATTCCTGGAGACCCTTTTTGCTCTAACATGTAGCCTCTCCGTGTGAAGTTGCCTAATTACAACTCTTTACACTCTTTTCCTGGCTCCCGGGATGGTGATAACCTGTATGTTTTGTTTTGTGTTTATGATAAAATGGAGATTTCCTTTGGAAAGGCTGTTAATTAAAGAATGATTTCTGCTGATTAAATTAGAAAACTGGTAAAAGGCCTGCCTGGACTGGTTTCCTGAACCTAAATACTGAATCATTTACTAGGATTGGTCAAGTATTCCTTCAGAAGTGATTCTTGACTCTTTTTTTTTCAAGTAAATCCATAACTCCATAACGCATACTTTTTAGGTCAGCTAAATTGTTACTAAGAAATGGGCATTAAATAGTATTTTGAGTGATCATAAAAATAGTACATAACCATGTAAAATAAATAAACATCAAGAAGAAAACAATTCCCCAAATCAATCATCTGGAGATGACCCACTATTAGCACTCTGGTGATTATCATTTTTTATAATTTGCGTTTCCACAACAGCAACATATTTTATGAAGTGAAACCTATTTTGCAAATGCATTTCTTAAAACTAGTTTTTCTAATATAGTATCAACATGTTTTAATGTCACTAACAATTCTTTAGTAGCATGAGCTGAATAAAATTCACATGGTAACTATAGACTCATTTATTTAGCTTTTAGACTTAAGAAAATTTGGACTTAAATTTTTGACATGTAGATGGTTTAAATATGACCATCTTTGTATTTAGCATGAAATTTTCCATAAGAAAAAAAAATCCAGGAAGTAAAATGAATGCATAAAACAGAAAAATTATATTTAAGGTTTAAAAACCTAGGATCCAATTAACCCTCTTCCTCCTACTGGAATTATTAAAAAAAATAGCACAACCGTTGCCATCAGGTTGATTCTGCCTCATGGTCACCCTGTGCATGTCAGCGGAGAACTGTGCTCCGCACTGTTTCCAAGGTTGATTTTTCAGAAGTGGATCATCAGGCCGTTCCTGTGAGGTAGCTCAGGGTGGACTCAAGGAGCCAACCTTTCAGTTAGCAGCCAACCCATGCTCACATTTTGCACCATGCAGGCATTTCACTAGCAATGTGTACAGTACCTGGGTCTTTTATCGAAAATCGGCATTATCATGAACTTTTCTTTAAGGTTTTAAAAAACAGCTGTAATCTACCTATACTTTGTCTTTATATGTAATGCAATGTAAGTATCCAGGTTTCCTCTCTAAATGTCCTAATATTTTCTCGATCATATAACATTCTTATTATAAATAATCTTATTCTAGTTCCTTAGCATATTTGCCTATTTTTGTATCAACATCTCACTATTTAAATTTTTGTTGTGTAAAGGATTTCAATATTTGGCAGTTGAAAATTCTGCTCATTACTCTGTTTTTGAAAGTCTAGGTTCTACTTATGAATTGTTTATGGGTAATTTTTAACATAGCATGGTCACAGTATGCTGGAGACCTCCCCTGCATTTCCTTAAATTAAGCCTCGTGTCAATTCATTTGATTAACGTGAACACACGAATGTAACCATCCCCATCAGGGAACAGTAGGATGCACGCTCTAGACCTGCCTGGCCGCTCCTCAAAGGCCTTTCTTCGCCACCTTCAGCCTTCACAGGTTAGCACTATTCTTTTCCACCCGAGTTTAGCTATTTTTGAACTTCATGTACAATCACCTTATAGTATGTGTCCTTTGTATCTAGCTCCTTTTGCTCAGCATTTCCGTTGTGAGATGTATCCTGATGGCACAGTGGGCATGCACTGGGCTGCTAACCAGAAGGTCAGCAGTTTGAAGCCACCAGCAGCTCCAGGGGATAAGACGAGACTTTCTACTCCAGTAGAGTTACATTCTTGGAAACCCATCAGGACAGTTCTATCCTACCCTACACGGCCACTGTGTGCTGGAATCGACTCAATGGCAGGGAGTTATTTGGCAGTAGCTTGTCTACTCTGTAGCTAGACCAATACTCACTTATCCATTGTGCCATTGTTGAATATTTTTGGCTATTATGAATAAAACGAATTGGAACATTATTGTAAAAATGCATCTCTTTGGGTTCTCATAGGTACAGGTTTTTATTGGCTCTATATATACACCTAGTAATAGGGGTGCTGGTCCAGCTTTCCTGAATACTGCCAACTTCCCAAAGTGGTTGTTCCCATTTACGCTCCCACCAGAAATGATGAGCATTTTCATTGCCCTTGAAAATACTAGTTTTGTCAGTATCTCACTCAGGGTTCTCTACAGAAATATTCCTTTACATGTGTTTTTGTAGACCTATGATTTCATTTCATTTGAATAAATACCCAAGAGTGGAATCACTGACTCATAAGGTAGCTATCTGTTTATTTAAAAAATCAATTACTAGATTTTCCACCGACTGCCAATGTTAGGGATTGACTCGTGCACCCAAACGATATCTTAAAATCCTAGTAAGGTCTTGGAATGGTTCTCAATTAACATGAGCTCACCAGAACAAGTAAGGTTCTAATTCCATCCCAGGGTGACTTATAAAAGAAGAAAACAGGTCCAGAGGGCTAGGGAGTGACCACAGATGTAAGCCAAGAGATGTCAAGGATTGCTTGTCGCATCCAGAAGCTGGGAGAGAGAGGAGGGGCAGTCTCTCCGTGCAGATCTTCAGGAGGAATCAATAATCCTGGTTTGGACTTCTAGCTTCCATAACTCTGAGTTACGTAGTAAGTATCTATTCTTTAGCCCCACCCACTTTGTGATAGATGGTTATGGCATCCTTGGGAGCCAAGCTAGTCAGTTAGGTCATGTTGAGTCATAGATCTTCCATATAACGGCTGATTTTTATTTTTGTCTAGCTGTCTATCAACTCCTTAGAGAAAGGTGTTAAGAATCTCCAACTCTGGATGTGAATTGGCCGAGCTTTGTTTTAGTTCTGTCAGCTATAGGCTTCAAGTATTCTGAAACGTCAGTGGGTATGCAGTCAGGCCTTTATGATGAATAACCTCTTTTATCATGATGAAGTCTTTCCTCTTTCTCCCTGTCAAAGCTCCTCATCTAGAAATGGAAGCATTATGTGGACCGAATTTTTTCTTATACCTCCTAATGTAGGAATATGTTAAACCCTGTTTCCATTGGTAGGCATGGAAGGAACCCTGGGAGTTCTTAGAGATGTGGCTTTTGGTAGACAGCAAAGCCAACAATTCTCAGATGGAATAACAAAGCCAAGTGACTTCTTGGAAGACGAGCTGCCAATGTGGTAGTTACTGATAGAAGAATTCCCCGAGGGCCACGTTGGGGGGTGGGGCTGCTCGTGAATACCACCTTGCAGGAGGTTCAAGTCTCGTGATTTATTGGATAACTAGATCAAAATTAATGGAGGAGACTGTGATAAGGAGGAAAGCATGTTGTTGGATGTAGTCTTGTCCTAGCTTGCTGATTTCCCTCGTTTAATTAATTAATTCAGGAACCGTCTGATTGACTAATTGTATATCCTTAATTTTACAGTTGGCATTGCTGATGAGATGATGTATGTTGAATTACTGCAAGCAAAAAGTTGCTTTGCTTTTGATTCTGATTCATCCTAATGATACATGTTCATGTTTTACTGGGCTGGAGCTAAATCATTACATTAGTGGAACTGCCATCGGAGATTGCTATAAACATTTCCGTTATACTAATTGCCATGATTTAGTCCAATTCTATGAAAAAAATAAAGAGCAAAATGACCCTCTTTTACACATTAGTGTTTTTTCCCCCAGAACACAAAAATATACCCCTAATTGCCTGATAGACAGAGTGCTTAATCTACACAAACAGAATTTTAAAATAAAATGATAGCAGTAGTTTGACATGAAGGAAGCACTTGATTTAAAGAACGTTATGATTTACGCTTGGATTGCCATGCATTTCTGTTATTGTTTGTTGCTGCTGCTCTTTAACCCATGGGCTTATGTAGAAAGCGTAACTAAGATCCCAAGGCCCAGATTTGTGCTGGGAAGTGTGTGTGTGCTGCATGCAGCTTGCCCTGGAGAGCCCGGGCCTTTCTCAGGGACTCGGGGAACATGAGAAGGTCACCGCCAATCCCTTTGGAAGAATCTTAGAAATTGGTCCAGTAGAACCTGATGCCATTGCTGTTGAGTAGATTCTGTCTCAGAGCGTCCCCCCAGGACTGAGTAGAACTGCCCCACAGGGTTTCTGAGGGACGGAATCAGACTGCTCAGTGAGCAGTTGGTGGGTTTAAACCTCCAACCTTTAGGTTAGAAGCCCAGTGCTTAATAAACCTTTGTTAATGATCTACTAAGCCTGGTGGGGTGAGCTTGGGAGTTAGGGATTGACTGGACTATTGTCAAAACAGAGATGTCTACATCAGTTAGGATTTTCTTGTTCTCAGAGAAGGTTATCTATACTTTGAGTAAACATGATTGGGTGTATGTACCCATTTTAGCAAACTACTCCCTTGCATAAATACGGAAAACCAAACTCACTGCTATTGGGCCAATACTGACTCACAGTGACACTGAAGGACAGGGTAGAACTACTCCTGAGTTTCTGAGACTGGAACTCTTCATGGAAGTAGAAAGCCCCGTCTTTCTCCTGGGGAGCAGCTGGTGGTTTCAAACTGCTGACCTTGAGGATTGCAGCTCAGTGCGTAAACCATTATGCCATCAGTACAGAAGGAACCTCTTAATCCCACTCTTTCTTCCTTTCTTCCCCCCACCTCCCTTCCTCCCCTTCTTCCATCCCTCACTCTGTCCTTTCTCCAAGTCCCTACTTATCTGAGTGTTCTTCCTTTACAGTCTCTTATTTATAGAATCCCTCATTTATTCAAGTTGCTTTTTGTTCCTGTTTCAATGTCTGATGTGCTCCTTTGTTTGCTCATATTTGAGAACAGGCAGTAAGAGCTGTGAATGATGGCAAGGGCTTACCCCCTGGGAACTTCACACCAGGACAGGGGGTTCCAAGCTGACTGTCCACAGTACCCTTGGCACATTTATCATGGCAGCCCAAGCTGCAGGGAAATACCGAGCATAGGTTTTATTTCTTCTATGTCTTTGTTAGTTAAGGGGATCTGGCTCTTCGGCTGCTAATTGCCAGGTCAGTGGTTCAAATCCACAAGCATTTTCTCAGGAGAAAGATAAGGCTGTCTGTTTCTGTAAAGACTTGGAGTCTCAGAAACCCTATACAGGGCTGTTATGAATCAGTATCATAGAACCCTATAGGACCGCGTGGAACTGCCTCTCTAGGTTTCTGAGATTGTAGCTTTTTATGGGAGTAGAAAGCCTCCTCTCTCTCCCACAGGATGGCTGATGGCTTCCAACGCTGACCCTGTGGTTAATAGCCGAACCCATAACCCCCTCTGGCACTATAGGGTCGCCGTGAGTCAGAATTCACTCCATGGCAGTGAGTGGCTTTGGTTTTTATGAATCAGAATAATTTGTTTGGGGCTTTTGATATTAAGTCTAAGCTACTTAATAGCCGTCATTTGTGTGGGTGACAATAGAAGTCACCGTTTCCCTTGAAAACTTAAAATATCTCGATAGCAACCTGTAAGGTCACTGTGGTTTCTCCAAGGTGCCTTAGTGCACAGTTTGGGAAATACAGCTATAGAATATGTTTGCTAATTGTGACTTCCAATTTGGGTCATTTCGCTGGGAATTTTGTCTGAGTTTTGAGGGCCTAAGACCTTTAGTTTACTTAACTGACTTTTCGAAACAATATGGAAATCCATCAGGTAGCTTTCCAAAAAAATGATCCAAGTCAAAACTGTTCAGTGTATCTAAACTTTCCTGTAGCATACACGCCAACCTCCACACTCACGGTCTCCCCATGAGGGGTCGGCACAGTGGTCACGTGGTGTGCTGACTGCAAGGTCTGCGGTTTGAAACCACCAGCTGCTCTGCGGAGAAAAACGGGCTTTCTACTCCCCTAAAGAGGTACAGTCTCGGGACCCACAGAGGCACTCCTCCCCGGTCCTACAGGCTCGCTTTGAGTGCGCATCCACATGGCAGTGCGTTCTTGTTTTGAGGAGCGCACCGCCCTTTTTGGTGGTGTCTACATTGGCACATTAGTCACCTTGTTAGACACGGATGATCTCTCAAAGCCATCGCTGTGCACTGTAGCAATTTAGACCCACCCTAGGAGGTAGGCATGGGACCGCCAGGGTTAAAATCTGTTTCGCAATTCTACCTTACATATCTGGCTGGACTGGAGGATGTACACTGGCACAGATAGGAACTGGAAA
>NW_022103900.1:741981-743614 GCF_000313985.2 Echinops telfairi
AAATGAGGAGCTGACACCAAGGGCTCAAGTGGAAAGCGGGTGTTGTGAGAATGATGAAGTCAACATATGTACTAATGTGCTGGACACAAATGATGTATGTACGGATTGTGATGAGTTATATGAGCCCCTAATAAAATGATTATTTTTAAAAAATCTGTGTCGCTGTAAAACAACAATGACAGTAGCAAGTTCAAGATAAGGAGTTTGGGCGTCAGTCAGAACTAGATGATTTCTCACCTGAGCAAAGGCATTTAAGGCATCAAAGAATAACGGGGTTGGGGGTGGGGTGGGAGGGGGCGGCAGGTGGGGGTGGGGAACTACTTTTTACATGTGGAAGCCTGGTCCCCTCCTTGTCTGTTTGTTTGTTTTTGAGAGATTTTATCCCAACTCCAGGGAGAGGTTTCCATCAGTGCTGCTCTTTCCCCTTTGGTCCATTTCCTTTCCGATTCCAGCATCCCAGATGGCAGAGAGGACAGCAGGCTGGTTCGCCTCCTTTGCTTTCTCTACTTGGAGCCCAACAGTGAGAAAAAGATCTTGTGTCATGCGAGCGCCTTCCACTTTCCCACTCCCAAGTTCCCCGGAAACAGAGCCAAAGCCTAGCAGCACAAGTCAGTCGAGTTATTCTAACATATGCTTCTCGCGACTGAAGATGCTGAAAAGCCTCACACAATTGCACTGAATTGAACACAGTCAGCAAATCCCAGGGTCACCGGCATGTGTCCTTTGGACAAGTGGATCAGTCAACCTGGGCCTAGGCACCTTCGCGCATGAAACTGGGTGCTGGTTGCCAAGGCCCCCTCACGAATGTCCTATGTGCCCACTGGAGCAGGAATCCAAATGAGAAAAGTGCAAATGGCTCTTGTATGTGTGCACAGTGGAAGGATGGGCTCTTGCCAATTCAGTCAGCTCCCTTCTAAAGCCCAAGGCTTGGAGTTTCCGCAAAGTGAGGAAACTGTAGGAGAAAACAGCAGGAGATGAGCACAAATTCAGATAAGAGAAAAAAAAATCCACATTTACAAAACTACCGTGAGTTCTTTGGAAGGAGCTAGTGTATGAGTTGAAACCGACTAATGAGGGGATGGGTGTGGTAGACAAGAAAGAACCATTCCTCAGAGAGAAGGACCTGTCTGATCAGAGCACACGGGAGCAAATGAAGGGGGAGAAAGAGAGAGTGGAGCACATCCTAGCCCACCAAGCCTTGACGACAATATCCCCACTCAGAGCAGCCAATTCAGAGAGAAGACCCCATGGCCGGCCCCACTATGAGACATGGCAGCCCTCACTGACCCATAGCTGTACAGAGGACAACACTGGAGACACAGTGTGGGAATTGCACCCGATCTGACCCCACTACACCAAGGCAAAACACTAAGGGCATGGAACAGAACAGCCAGGGGAACAGAGCAACAAAGTCCCCAGGGAATACCAAAAACAGACTTTGGGGCCAGGACTTGGCACCCCATCAGACTTGACCAGAAAACACTCCTAAAGGCCAATGAACAGTCCTTGAACAAACTACAGTCTTTCTTTTGTTGTTGTTGTTGTTTGTCATTGACATTTTGTTGTTTTGTTTTCATTTGCTGCTTGGTTTTGCTCTGTCTTGTTTTGGTGCACATTATTATCTCTGCAGGTC
>NW_022103900.1:745191-747188 GCF_000313985.2 Echinops telfairi
AATAGGTGGGTGCCGGTGGGGCACTCCGTGTGATACAGCCTCTAGACATTCATAGGGGTGCTGAAAAAGCCCACCCACACAGGCTGCTAGTTGCTTCAGACCATGGTCTCCTTGGTCTCAGATCCAGTGCTTTGAGCAGGTTTTCTTGAACTCTTGGCCTAGAGCTTTCTAAGCACATCCGATAGGATTTTGTGATTTTTGGCGGTCTAACTCCAAGCCTAGACTCATAGACATTTAATCCAATCAGGCCCCCTGCCAAGAAAGGCTTCAATTTTTGTTTACATGGATTTGATAGGAACAATCCCCCAAATTCTATGTGGTTTTATTTTTTCTGGAGAACCTGAGTTCACAAAGATAGCGCTCAGTCTCCCGATCCCTCAGTCCCCATACACACACACAGGGGATGGCTACACGGATGATGCAGCTGTGTGGACGGACTCTTCAGCTCTTCTGTGCAGTTGCCACCTACGGAGAGTGTTGAACACGAAAGTTTAGGATGCTCTACAAAAGAAGCCCAAAGAGGTAGAAAGACCTGAATGAGATCAAACAACAGTGATTCATGTCAGGAATCCGTTTGTAAGAAACTAGCCTTTAAAAAAGGTGTCCTTGTGGCCTACTTGTGCTGTGGGAGTCCCGGATTTTATAGTCCCTGCCCCCCTGTCCCATCACGTGCTTTAACCTGAATGACAACAGGAAAAAGCCCCGGGTGATTCTTCTATACGATATTTCAGAAAATCGTCTGCAGGGATAAGAAATCAATTCTTTTTATAAATGACAAGGTCCGCACACGGAGTGGGTCCCTAAAATGACTTAGCTAATTGGAACTATTCGTTTACCTGTGCTGCTTTTCTTTTCCCTATGCAATGTCGTGCTAAGATTGGCCAAAACTGTAAGATGCCTCTCCCTGCCCATGCAGCTAGTGAGATTCGGTTAACACAACCCATCGCGGATTTCTACTGCCATGTATAACCTTAGCACCTGCCTTGTAAGTGTTTTCAGATCTCGGGGAGATGGACACACACATAGAGGATTTTCCGTAGTGTGGCACCTGCAGCTAAAGTTGTGTACTACAGGGTCTGTGGGATACACAGCCAGCCAATGGGGGTCAGAATTTTTGGGGAAACAATAGCAAACAAAACAAAATAAAAACAATGAAAAACAGAGCCCAGATAGTAAATGTTTTTGTTTGTACATTTTGGGAGAATAAACATTTTTTTTTTAATTTGCAAAAGTAATCCATGATCAGTTGAGCAGTGCATCAATGTGTGAAGCAAAAGGTGAGACTAGATGGACCACAAAGGCTGGATAGCTATGGGCATCCTTTCTGTCTAGGAAGAACTTACTTAGGGAGGCAGATACTTGAATGTGTTTTCTAGGCTGCGGGGAAGAAGTCAGGAAAGAGGAAGCGGGAAGAGGGCAAAGACCACAGGGAGGGAAAGAGTAACTGGAGAGAAAGGAACTGGGCCAAAGGGACAAGGGGTAGGATTGGCTTCCAACAGGTTGCACAAGCAGCACTTCGATGAGATCACAGGCAGAGTGGCTGTGACGGTCACTGAGCTGTGTGTGTCAGTGTGTGTGTGCATGTCTGTAAAAACATGAGTGTGAAGAGCGATGAAGGGTTATATCTGACCGTAATCCTAACCAGCATTCATAAAATAGCTCTCCACCAAGCACCTATTAATTGCCAGGCGTGTAGGTTCAGTGATGAAGAGAGCAGCCGAAATCCTTCCTCTCCGGGGCCACAGGGAAGAGGTGTGCTATGTGGACATGGGCCCCCAGAATGGATTGTAGCACCCTAACTGATAGGATTACAGCACCCATTTGACAAAGCTTAACATCTCGTGACCTCTTATTGCTAAGAATTCGTTGCAAGATCTAACTAGGAATATTTCACCCTTGATCTTTTGACATGTGTAAGTGAATAAAGTGGATACTAGGTGTATTAGTCTGGGTACTTTGGAGAAACAAATCCACAGCAACTCATGTATAAGAGAGAG
>NW_022103900.1:747898-749410 GCF_000313985.2 Echinops telfairi
AGGGGGGCCTTGCTTAGCTCTCTGTACAGCGCAGGAGTACATAAATGCAGGGAGAAAGCGAGTCATGACATTAGGAGTGCAAAAGAGGACAGAAATGGTTAGCCCCAGAGAAAGGGAGAGAGCACTGGTTGATTTACTCACCAGCCATTCCAGTGCCTACTCTACGTTAAGCACTATTTAGATATTGTGTTAGGACATGCATCTTGGCTTTGGACAGCTTTTCTGATTCTTGGTCCTGGCCCAACTCTTCCTGATGCCCTGCGTTCCCATCTAACTTGTTCCTTGTGCAATAGCCCATTGTTCTTTATGAGTTTGAGTGTCTCTGTTACTTGTCCTGGAAGGGTCTTGATCCAAGAGAACTTTGTGAGTTTTAATATTTTGACTCCCTCCAGCCCCAAACTGAAATCTTTCCAGATAGTTACGAGACTCCAGCTCGGCTCTCTGTTGACGGTGATGCATTTGTAGCCCACACCATAGCAACTTGCGGTGGGTTTGTGGCCATTGCGTTCATGTTCCTGTGTGTCTCAGATGGTGTGGATTGAGTTTTAACAGGTTATGTGGAATGACCAGTTGCTCAGGAAGCATTTACATTTTTTGACTGTGGATCAATGTATACAAGGAAAAAACCCTGCCATTCAAACCATTTTTCAGTGGACAATGCAGTGGCACGTTGTTTCACCATGTCGTACAACCCTCACCGCCACCCATTTCTGACAGCTTTTCCTCACCCCCAAGCAGACACTCGCTGCTCTTAAAGCACCCGCTCCCCCTGCCTTCTGCCTGGCCCATTGTTTGTTTTTGTGATGGTCCCTGCTGTCCAGTGGGTTGCGACTCATAGAAACTTCACACACATGTCAATCCATCTGGTTGAGGGTCTTCTTCTTTTTATGGACCCTCCACTTCACCAAGCACGATGTCATTCTTCAGGGACCGGTCCCTCCTGATAACAAGTTCAAAGAACATGAGATGAAGTCTCGCCATCCTCTTCTCCAAGGACCGCTGTCTGTACAGATTTGTTTGTGGCAGTCTGTGGTCTAATTCAGCACTCGTTGACAGCGGCATACTCCCCCCCACCCCACACACACATACACAACTGGTTTTCTTATTCACGGACCAGCTTGCGCACGCGTATGAAGTGATCGCAGATACCAGGACTTGGGGCAGACTCCTCAGTGTCTGAGTTCTCACAGTGTCATCGTTGCTCTTCAAACGCTTTAAGGAGATTAGAGTCGTTGATAGCCATGCACAAACGTTGGTCTCTATTTGTCCATGTTGTATAAGTAGGAACACAAAATATTTGGCCTTTCAGGTCTTTCATTCAACTTGATGTCTTTAAAGTTCATCGTTTGACTCTATTACGGAGCAATAGCGTGTTGTGTGTGTGTATGCCACATTTTTGTGCACCTGTGCTTCCGTTGATGAGCTCTTGGCTGATATCCATTACTTGGTGTTGTGAAGAATGCTTCAGTAAGTATTGGTGCATGAGGTTCTGTTTAGGTCCCCGATTGAACA
>NW_022103900.1:749975-802338 GCF_000313985.2 Echinops telfairi
CATGAGCCCTTGATAGTTTATAAATGGGTATTTTGTCATATCGGTTCTTACCAATCTTATAACAATCCATCATTCAATTGTATTAAGCACACTTGTACATACGTTGCCATCAACATTTCCAAAACATTTTCTTTCTACTTGAGCCCTTGATATCAGCTCCTCTTTTCCCTTCTTCCCCCTCCCCAACTCTCATGAATCCCTGATCAGTTATATATTATTATTGTTATTTCATACCTTAGACTGTCCATTGTCTCCCTTTACCTACATTTCTGTCATTCTTCCCCCTGGGGTGGTATATATCCAACGTTGTGATGGGTTCCCCCTTTCTCCCCCAGAACCCCCTAACCTCATGATATCGCTATTCCCACTACAGTTCCCGAGCAGTTTATCTGTTCTGTATTCCATGTGTCAAGAGCTCTTATCTGTACCGGTGTGTGTACTCTGGTCTAGCCAGATTTGTAAGATAGAACTGGGTCATGGTAGTGGGGAGGAGGAAGCATTCAGGAACTAGAGGAATGATGTGTGTTTCGTGGGTGCTATACTGCACCCTGGTTGAATTGCTCCTTCCTTGTAAATCTTCAGTGGGTGGGTGGGGATGCCCAATTGTCTACAGATAGACTGTGGGTCTCTACTCCACCCCTCCTCACTGGCATCGATATAAGTGTTTGCTTTGGATCTTTTGATACCTGATCCCTGATCCTGTCAACACCTCATGATTACACAGGTTGGTGTGCTTCTTCCATGTGGGTTTAGTTACTTTCCTGCTAGATGGCCGCTTGTTTAACTTCAAGCCTTTAAGACCCCAGACGCTATATCTTTTGATAGCTGGGAACCACCCGATTTCTTCACCACATTTGCTTATGCACCCATTTTGTCTTCAGTGATTGTGTCAGGAAGGTGAGCATCAAACAGTGCCAGGTTATTAGAACAAAGTGCTCTTGTGTTTAGGGAGGCCTTGAGTAGAGGCCCAATGTCCATCGGCTCTTAATACTTAACATATAAATATATGTACATTGACCTCTACCCCTTTCATTATAAATTAATATATTTACATATATACATGCCTATAGCTATACCATCTCTAAATAACTTTTGCTTCCTACTTCTTTCCTCTATTTCCTTTCACCTTCCTCCTGTCCCACTATCATGCTAACCTTCTATTTGGCTCTCAGTAATTCCTCTCAGATACATTGCACTTGATCAAATTCCACCAGGCATTGTACACCCTCCTCAACAACCAATTTTAGATCTCTTGTTGTTCCCTTATCCTTGAGTGTGTTGGTTCCCTACTCCCCCTCCCTGCCCCCTCCTCTCCCCTGTCCCCTGGAACCACTGGTCCCATTGTTTTCTCCTGAGGATTGTTTGTCCTGCCTATCTTATATAGATAGATGTGGAACGAAAGAAAACCCCCAACAAAACAAAGCAAAAAACCCAATAACTCTGTCTGCTGACCCTTATGAGTGTTTTCCAGTCAGGTCTGATGAGCTGCCAAGCCCTGTCCCTGGAGTCAGAAGTCTATTATCAGGATTCCTCGGGGACTTTGTTACTTTGCTCCACTTGCTGCCCTGTTGCACTCCCTTTGTGTTTTGCCCCACTGTGTGTGTGTGTCAGACTGGGCACACTTTCCGCACAGAGTCTCCAGTGCTGTCCCTTGTGGCACTCTGGGTCAGTGAGGGGACATCGTGTATCGTGGTGGGGCTGGCCCTACAGTCCTCCTCTGTGCATTGAGTATTTCTTCTTAAAAGTACAAAAACTGAATCTGTCTTTCTCTTCCTCCCTATCTCTCTGTTTATTGGGGTGAGCCCATGTCGACTGAATAGAATGGCTCCATAGGGTTTTTAAGGCTCAGATTCTCAGGAAGCAGATCACCAGGCCTGTCTTGTGAGGCTCCTCTGGGTGTGCTTGAACTGCCAACCTTGGTTGTTGTTGTTGTGAGATGCCATCGAATTGGTTCCAACTCATAGTGACCTTATGTACAACAAAACTAAACACTGCCTGGTCCTGCACCATCCTACTTGTTTCTATGTTTGAGTCCATTCTTGCAGCCATGGTGTCAATCCATTTCCTTGAGAAACGTTCTCGGTTTTTGCTGCCCGTCCACTTTACAAAACATGGTATCCTTCTCCACAGACTGGTCTCTCCTGACAGTGTAGCTAAAGTATGTAAGACGAAGTCTCATCATCCTTGCCTCCAAGGTGCCCTCTGGCCATACTTCTTCCAAGACAGAGGAGTATATCCTTTTGGCAGTCCTTGGCACCCTCGATGTTCTTCTCCAGCACCAATATTAAAACGCATCGATTCTCCCTCAGTCTTCCGTATTCAATGCCCACGTTTCACACACAAGGAGGCAATTGAAAATACCATGACTTGGATCAGGTGCACCTCAGTCCTCAAAGTAGCATCCTTGCTTTTCAATGTTATAAAAAGGTCTTATGCTGCAGATTTATCTAATGCAATGCATTTTTTGATCTCTTGAGTGCTGCTTCCGTGAGCAGTGATTGTGGGTCCAAGCAAGACAAAATCCTTGACCACTTCAACTTTTCCTCCATGTATCATGATGTCACCTATCGGTCCCATTGTGAAGATTTCAGTTTTCTTGACATGGAGTTGTAATTCATACTGAAGGCTGTACTCCTTGATGTTCATCAGCAAGTCATCCTCACTTTCAGGAAGCAAGGTTGTGTTATATGCACATTGCAGTTGTTAATAAACCTTCCTCTAATCCAGTTTGAATAAGTATGGTAAGAGGCTGCAATCCTGGTGCACACGTTTCCTGATTTTAAACCATGCAGCATTTCCTTGTTCTGTTGTGTGAATCTTTGGCTAGTAGTGTTTAACTGTTTATGCTATCCAGGGACTCGTGTGTATGAGGGTAGGCATTTTATGGTCATTTATTACTACCTGAGAAAGAAAGAGTGGGTGCAGACAAGCAATTCTTCATCATGTCATTAGTGCATAAGTGGGCTCTAGTTCCTGTGTGTTCTAAAATTATGACCAACACTTAGCTCCACCAAGTTTATACCCCACAAGATCTGTAAGGACTGTATTGTTTGGTGTCGATGAGCCAGTTCCCACTCGTAGGGACCCAATGTCCAACAGAACAAACACTGCCTGGTCCTGTGCCATCCTCTCCATCAAGACCATGCTTGTGCTCATTGCTTCAATGTCTGTGTCAGTCTATCTCGTTGAAGCTCTTCCTCTGTTTTCAATGACTTGTGTTAGGATGGATTCTCTAGAGAAGCACAACCAATGATGCTTCTATGTACCTACAGAAATTTATATCAAAGAAGCGACTCATGCATTTGTAGAAGCAGATCAGCCCAGCCCAGTTCAGGTCTGTGGGTCAGATATTATGCTGGAGGCTTTTCCTGCCTGGGGCTGATCAACCAGGAAGCAGAGAAATAAACCATGAAGTAGGCAGACCACAGGCTGGTGGAGGCAGAGGCAGATGAATCCGAGGTCAGCAGCTCATGCGTGTGGCTTCAGAAGTGAACAAATCCCAGGTCAACAGGCAATACATCAGGCCATGGATAACTCCCAGGGCTGCCAGACAACATGGTGAGCCTCTGGCTCAAGTTCAGCGAACAGGAGGTTGATGCAACAAATGCAAGATCAGTACCAACAAGAAGAGACAAACTTTCCCATAAATCCTGCTTAAATAGGAGTAGGCCATACTCCCACGGAAAGTTCCTATCAATTACATCAGGGCTGTGACCTAAGTAAGAAGGGTACATTCCTCCATACTCCTCTTTCAATCATCTTGCTGCTCATCTGTAATGGAGTTCACTAAAATGTTAGGTTATATCATGGAGGGAGCCTCAACTGCCAAACTACTGAGAACCCTGCCCCAGTCAAGTTGACACAAAATCTATCACAATAATGCTCTATCAAGTAGGAAGTCCTTCTTCAGGGACTGGTCTCTTCTGATGACATGCTCAAAGTTTGTGAGACAAAGTCTTGTCATCTCACTTCTGAGGAGCATTCTAGCTACACTTCCAACACAATTTTTTCTATTCACTGGCAGTCTAAGGCGTATTTAATATTCTTCACCATCACGAATTCAAAGACATCAATTCTTTGATCTTCCTTATTAATTGCCCAGCTTTCACATGCATATGAGACACTAGAATCCGGCACACCTTAGTCTTCAAAGTGGCACGTTTGCTTTCCAACTTTTTGTTTGTTTGTTTTGTTTTAAAGAGAGTAGAGTGGCCCATATTTCTCACAAGGAGCAGCTGGTGTTGTAGAACTGCAGACCTTGCAGTTAGCAACCCAGCACATAAACAACTAAGCCACCAGGGTCCTACCTTTTTAACTTTTAAAGAGCAGTTTGCCCAGTGCACTATGTCACTTGATTTCCTGACTGCTGCTTTCACGGGCATTGGTTATAGACCCAAGTGAAATGAAGTCATGACGACTTCCCTCTTTCTTCTTTGTGTGTGTGTTTCATGTTGAGATGTAAGCCATACTATAGTCTTTGGTCATCAGTGTTTCTCTCCGATGAAGTCATTTGATTTCCGTGTTCTTCCTTTAACAAGGTCCAAGTGTCTGTTCACTCACTACATTGGTGAAAATGTATTTGCAATGATGCAGTTGTTGATCATGTGATCTCTGGGGCCACTTCTATCACCAAGGCCCTATTTTTCAACTACTACTTCTTCGTTGTTGCCAGCATTTCCATTCCAATCACCGATACTTATCATTGCATCTTGATCACATATTTGATCAACTTTAGGCACAGAAATTGTTAAAAATGCTCAACTTCCTCATTTTAGGCATTGGTGTTTGGTACTAAAATTGAATAATACTTGTATTAAACTGGTCTTCACTGTAGATGCATAGGTATTATATTATCAGTGAACACATTGTACTTTAGGTTAGAACTTGAAATTGTCTTTTTTACAATAAATTTGATGGTGCTCTTCCTCTTCAACTTGTCATTCTTGTAAATATAGGCCATATAATTGGCTGATTCAAAATGGCCAATATCAATCCATTTCAGCTCACTAATGCCTAGGGCACCAATGTTTATGCATTCCATTTCATTTTTGTCAACTTTCAATTTTCCCAGATTCATACTTTATATATTCCATTATCTGATTATTAATAGATGTCCATAGCTGTTTCTTCTGATTTTGAGTGAAGATCCTTCAGCAAATGAAGGTTTGGAATATGCTCACATTAAGATCAACTCTACTTTGAGGCGGTAGCTCTTTCCTAGTAGTATTTTAAGTGCCTTCCAATCTGAGGGATTTATCTTCTCTGTTTTCATTGGCCATTCTGCCCCCCAGAAGTGAATTACCAAGTTCTTCTTCCTAGTCTGTTTTATTCTAGAAGCTTCATTGAAACCTGTGTACTGTGAATGACCCTGCTGGCATTTGAAATATCAGTGGCAAAGCTTCCAAATCACAGGAACATACCAGCCACCATAGCACATCAAACTGACAGACCAGTGGTGGTAAGCACTATAGTGAATAGATTTAGTTTGGAATGTGAAATTAATGCTTTGAATATAATAAAATGAAAGCCACTATACTCATGAAGTGAATTATGAAAATATATTTCATAAAACAAAGCCTTTGCAAGTTCCTCTATGCACACCTTGTCAACAACAGAAAGCATTTTTAAATACTAATCACAGTTGATAAATCATTCATTTCTTCAGTTAAAAAATTTTTTAGGAGAAACTATAGTGTTGAAAGCTACAGTGGGCATATTTATAACCTTTAATCCTTCATATGTGGGAAAGCATTAAACTTTCAGAGAAACTTAAAGCTCTATTTTGGGTGAGAATTGAATAGAATTTAGATTTTTCTAATGGCCCATTAAATGTGCATTTTTCATTTTATTGATGATCAGCCGGTCAAATAGAAAAGGCAATTATTCTTTTTAAAATCTCTGAATAAAAAAATCATACATATTTCAAGAATATCTATAAATTGTAGTGGGGTTCATACCATTAGCTAACTTTAAAGGCAGAAAAAACTCTGCAAATAGAATTTCAGGGTCAGGAACAAAGTTGGGTCTAAGAATAAGTTCTTCCTTTTATTTCAAGGTTTTCCCTTAACATTTTTCTTTCTTCAATCTCAAGAAGTTAAAGGAGACTTGTAGCTTTTTACTACGAAGAATTCCATCTGAAAAATGAAGAGAAGCGTGCAGTCTCACAGAGCCACCACCCAGCAGACATTTCTATTCTGCAGTGTGCGCTTTCGCAGCCTTACCATGCGGAGACAGTCTAAAGAAACCCACAAACATCGTGACTTCACCCCAAGAAACTTTCACATGCATTGCTCTGCAAATCAGGGTACTTTCTTGTGTAATCGCGATGCCTCGATTTTACAGAAACAAGAGCAAAATCCACAGTACCTGTTAAACCTGATCCACATTCCATTCTTTCCAATTGTCCTCCTAAGTTTTTTTGGTCTTTCCGTTGTTTGGCTCAAATCAGGATTCAAAACTGGCCCATCAGTCGTACTTGGTGGTTAGTTTTTGTGTTGTTAAACCTAGAGCCGTTTTCTTCCCCTGTGAGAGGCTGGCTGTATTATAGCATGCACCACGTTTGGGTCTGTCTCATGTTGTCCTCATCTATTCTAGCACTTTCTTTTATCCCAGAGGCTTTAAGATAGTTTGGGTGCAACGTTTTGGCTTTTGCTTCCTGTTGCTTCACAAACCCTGGGCACTCCAAGCGTGGGCAGGGAGCTCAGCCGGTGACAGCTAAAACCCTCCTGAAGGGGACTTGTTTTTCCCCAAAATGTATTCCTAGAGGTCATTCCACCCCCTCTCCCCCCCGAATATCTATTTCTTCATCACTCTCTCATTCTGAGCATTTGTTGATTGTTGCTTGAATTAATTATTGCATTCAGGGTCATACAATGCTGACTTTAAAGTTCTATCTTTCCTTTATTATATTTTCATTGATATTCTTTTAGATAGATACTCTGAAATACTCATTTAGTAAAAACAGGATAAAGAAATATTTCCTTCAATTATACATTTTCAGACTCGTAGGCCATTGTTTTAAGCACCGACTGTTACAACTGCCTGTTGTTTTTGTGAGGTGTTGACAAGTTGGTTTTGCTCGATGGGGCCGTATGCACAACAGAACTGCACACCACCCAGTCCTGCGCCATCCTCACAACCGTCCTTAAGTTGGAGCCCGTCAAGGCAGCACTGCGTCATCCCTCTTGCCGAGGGCCTTCCTCTTTTCCACTGCCCCTCCACGTCACCAAGCGCGGTGTCCTTCTCCAGGGTCCAGTCTCTTCTGTTAGCATGTCCCAAGTAAGTGATAAGGTTAATGCTATGTGCTCTGCCATCAAATTGACTCTGACTCATGACAATCTTGTGTAACAGAAGCCATGCTGCCTGCCCCATCTTCATGACGGCTGTTCTGCTGGAGTCCAATGTTGCAGCTACTCTGTCCACCCATCTCAGTGAGGGCTGGTCTCATTTTGACTAGCTCTCCGCTTTACGAAACAGGAGGCCCTTTCCTACTGACTGGCCTTCCCTGGTCATGTGTCTCAAGTAAGAGGGGTGAAGTCGTGCTATTCTCACTTCCGAGGAAGCTTGTGATATTTTTTTCCTCCTAAGATGGTTTTGCTCTTTGTTTGGGCAGTCTGCGGTCTACTCAATAGTCCTCCTCCACACCACAGTTCCGTTCTTCTGTCTTCTTACTATCACACTTTCTTATACAGATAAAGTGAGTGAAAAGAACATAGAGGGAATCGGACAGAGCCTAATTACCAAAATGACATCTTTGCTTTTTAAGACTTTAAAGAGGCCTTTTTGTAGACAATTTGCCTAATGTAATACGAGGGGTTGCCCTCCCTCCCCCGAAAAAAAACTAGAATTAAAAAAAAAAACTTTTGTATTTAATTTTGTTCTACAACAATCTATTTAAATCCTATTTTGCAACAATTTAAAATAAACTTATCACCCTCAAAGTACTCTCCATTACACTCAATACATTTGCCAAATCTGTGATCCTATTCTTGGAAACATTTTGTAAACTCATCCCTCATTTTTTTCTTCACCTCTCCTATGTTGTCAAATCGCTGCCCTTTCATGTCCCTCTTCATTTGAGGAAACAAAAAGTCACACGGAGAGAGGTAAGGTGTGTAAAGTGTGTGGGGCAAGAGAAGCATACTGTTTTTTATCAAAAAAATGGCACATCGAGATGGCTATATGAGCAGGTGCATTGTTGTGGTGGCAAAATCAGTCCCCTGTCTGCCACAAATCAGGCTTTTATTTATCATTCACTGTTACACAATCTTTTCAGAACATCTAAATAGAAAGAATATTAGCAGTCTGACCTGGTGGAAGGAACTCAAAATGCATTAATTACCCCCCTCACATTAAAAAAAACCAACCCCCCAAAATCAGCATTTGTGGGGGATACCCCCCTTGTACACTGCTTCATTTCTGAATGCTGCTTCTATGAATGTTGATCCAAGTAGAATAAAATTGTTGACACATTTTAAAATATTCTCCAGCTTAAATAGTGGTGAGTGGTTACCCATTGGGCCACTAACTGCTTGGCTCATCGTTTGAAACCACCAGCTGCTCTATGGGAGGGAGGTGAGGCTTTCTACTCCCTTAGAGAGTTACAGTCTAGGAAACCCATAAGGGCAGTTTTCTGTTCATCCTACAGCCTCACTGTGAGTTAAAATAGACTTGATGGCAGCGAGTTTAATTTTTTGGAAGAAAGAAGCAGAGTCTTCAACTTTGGGGCCAGAATTCAACCTGTCAAGGATGAACTTCTCTTGAAGACAATGTTTTACCTAACAATAGCTAGGAGGCTAAGTACTTTTACCCTTTTAAACCACAAGCTAAGAAGATTATGTTCTTCATACAGTAGTACAATAATAAGAGGTATATAGCAGCTAAGG
Source organism: Echinops telfairi (assembly GCF_000313985.2). Classification (NCBI taxonomy): domain Eukaryota; kingdom Metazoa; phylum Chordata; class Mammalia; order Afrosoricida; family Tenrecidae; genus Echinops; species Echinops telfairi. The sequence goes on from NW_022103900.1 coordinate 758,861, forward strand.
TGTCTATGTTAGTACGGGTAGACTAGAGAAACAAATTCATGGACACTCATGTGTATAAGAAAGAGCTTTATATAAAAGAGCAACTGTACATTGAGAAACATCCCAGCCCAGTCCAGATCAAGTCCATAAGTCCACTATTAGCCCATATGTCCAATACTAGTCCATACATTCCTCTTTAGATTCACACAGCCATGCAATAATGCCGAATGCAGGAAGATTGCAGGCCAGTGGATGGAAAGTCTTGTGGATCCAGTGGTGGTAGAGGCATCTCAGCATCGTGTGGGTCTCCACGTGGCTCCTCCAGCTCCAGGGCTCTGACTCCATCAGCTGAGCTCCATCAGTCTCATTGTCAGTAAGGTCTTGCAGGGAGTGAACCCGTGTCTGCCTCCAGTGAGCTATTTATCTCCTTAGTGCCTGCGACCTGATTGGCAGGCTAAAATCCACCCCATTCACTCTTAAGAATCTCAAATTGACAACAGATTATGTAACTGTGACAGTGGCCCTCAAGGAGGTGGATTGACACTGTGGCTGCAACAATGGGCTCAAGCACAGGAACAGTTGTGAGATCAGTGCAGGGCCGTGCAGTGTATCCTTCTATTGTTCATAAGGTTGTCTTGGGTTAGAACCAACCTGGTGGCATCTGACAGCAGCAGCAGCAGCAGCAGCGGTGGCAGCGGGAAGGTGAAGTGGTAGGGGTAGGGAAATAAAGATGGTTTGAATTTTTGGTGGTGGTGTTGGGGGCTTGACTGGTTCTCGGTTTGAATATGTTCTATAAGCAATGAGCCACATGGCCTTTTACTATTTCAGTTATTTAACTCAACCAAACCCCATGTACTGAGCTGATTCCAAATCACAGCGACCCTAAAGAACAGAGTAACACTGCTCCTTGGAATTCGGGGACTGCAAATCCGTGGGAGCAGGTGGTGTGACCTTTCTCCCTTAGAATGTGCTGGAACTGTGGATCTTAGGGATCACGGCTCAGTGCTTAACCAACTCCATCACTTCAGCTCCTTTTAACTTGGTCAGGGGGCTTAAATTAGAAGGTTTCTTCAGTTACTAATCATGTTATCAATGTTAAATAATATCAAAATAGTTTCTCTACGTATGCCCAATTCTAATGGCCTCTACGAAGCAGCAAACCTTCAGCATTTCCTCTTCCCCACTGTGTTCTTCAGTACAGACGTGATTTGATGATTCTGTGATTCCAAGCGCTGAGGCTTCATGGGAAAGGTTCCTGCTGCGGAGGGCCTGTGGGGCTCCAGGATGCTTGTCAAGATGCTTCTCCGACTCCGTGCACTTTGCTGACAATCGCCTCCTTAGCAGGTGACAGGTGTGACCTCTTGTGGATCCCTGCCTTTTATCAAGTTTTGTAGAGCCCTGAGAGTGCTTTCTCAGCAGGACTGCAGCAAGCTCCAAGGATGTCTAGCTCCAAGGAGGGTTATTTGCATTGGACACGACAGCTCCAATCACTTCGTGACCAGTTATCCCACATGGCGTGCTGAGAAGCTCCAGGAGAGCACACGTGGCTTCTTGTGGCGTGTGGGGAGAGGATCAGGAAGCCCATCCGCCTCTCCCTGGGAAACGGCCCGTGAGCGCCATGTGCTCAGTCTGGGAAGATAGTCCTTCCCCTTGGAGCAGTCATGGCAGAAGTGACATTTTGTAGCGTCGGGACAGAATGGCAATGGGAGACAACAGGCCTCTTCACTCTTCTTTTTTTCTAAAATAACACATTTTATTGTGGTAAGATATGCACACTAGCCCTTCACCTGCACAACCCGCACATATATAGTTCAATGGCTTCCTCTGCGGCGCCACTCCCCTTGGACGTGAGGGCGCTCCCAAAAGTGTGCGGAAAAAACGGTATTGAGACATAGTGGGATTTTATTCCCCACCAACTTTTTGAAGCCTCACACTTTTCCCAAATATTCCACCATCACCAACATGAATTCAATGTCCCCCGAACAAAACACTTCTTTTGCTCTCTCTTTCACCCCTACTAACGACGAATCCTTTTTTGTTGGCTTTGTATATGTGTCCTTAAGGAGTCCTGGTAGTGCACTGGTTCAACGCTTGGCTGCTAACCCACAGGTTAGCAGTTCGAACCTCCTAGTCTTTTTTCAGGAGCAGAGATGTGGCAATCTGCTCCCATGAAGACACTAGTCCAGGAAATCCTATGTTATATGGGGTCATCATGAGTCCAAGCAAGCTCAACAACACCTTCTTATCAGTGAGATCGTATAATATGTGTTCTTGTCTAGATGGACTTATTTTGCTCAGCAGAAAGTTTCAGGTCCATACATAATGTGGCATACATGAGAATTCCGTTTCTCTTTATGACTGGGGGATACTCAACTGCATCTATGCATCTTATTTTGTTTATCTGTTCATGTGTCGATGGGCGTTTCAGGTGTTTCCACCCTTTGGCTACTGTGGAATGAAGAGTAGCAATGCACACTGCTTTACAGCCCATTGTGTGGATTTGAGAGTTGCATCACGCTCTTGGCCATGCATGGATTCTTACTTTTGTTAAAGGCAGAAGAGGTGCCTGAAAGGCTTTTTAGGGCACTTAAAAGTTATCATTTCCATGGTAACGTAGCAAAGTGAGAAAAATAGTATTTTTAGGTATAAGTCGTGTATATATGCTGATACAGGGAGCCTTGGTGACACTGTGCTTTGGGCGTTAGATCACAAGGTCAGCATTTCAAACCCACCAGGCTCTCTAGGGGAGGACGTTGAGGCTATCTATCTGATCCCTTAAAGATTTACAGCCTCAGAAATCCTACCCTGGCTCAGAATCCACCCATGAGTCAGAATCGACCTATGAATCAGAATCGACCCATGACAGTGAGATTTGGATATTCTGATGCAAGAAGCCTTGGTCTTGTGTTAAGCATTGCGCTGTTGCCTGCAGGGTTGGTAGTTCAAACTCACCTGCTGCTCTGTGGGTAAAAGATGAGGCTGTCTGTTTTCATTAACATTTATAGTGTCGGATGCCTTATATAGTATAGATATATGTGGAGTTAACTTGATGGCAGTGTTTTTAAACTTATATGATTTTAATGTAGCCCGGTCTCAACTTAGGTCATGCGCAGGAATGGGAACAGAAATATTCAGCATTCCTTGTGCCCCACCCCTGCCTCCCCAGCACTCTGTCATCTCAGAAGGGCGGCAAAGAAGAGGAAGCTCCTTGATGAGAGGGATTGACATGGTGGCCGAAGCAATGCGCTCAGACGTAGCAACAATGGTGAGGCTGGGGCAGGACCCACGGCTTCATTTCCATTCTCTTGTGCACTGGGCCATTATGAGTCCGATTGACTGGACAACATAGAACAACAACATGACAACCACATTCCCTATTTTTCCCAGGGTAATTTTCATAGAGGACCCCTGGCAGCATAATGGTTATGCATTGGGCTGCTAACAGCAAGGTCAGCAGTTCAAAACCACCAGCTGTTCCACCGGAGAAAGAGGGGGCTTTCTGCTCCTGTAAAGAGTGACAGTCTTGGAAAGTCATAGGGTCAGTTCTACCTTGTCCTATAGGGTCACTGTGAGTTGGCATGGACTTGATGGCAGGGAGGGGTTGTTTTTGTTTTTACTTTTTCACTGCAGGTGTGTGTGTGTGTGTGTGTGGATAACCCAGGTTCTTCCAGATTAAGAGCAGGTCTCAGCAACCGCTTAGTTGTTGGTGCTGTTTTAAAACCTTTCTTGGAGCAATTAAACTCCCAATGATGTTTCCAGAATGAAAGTTCTCTGATCATTTAGTGAGCATACGCTAGCACTGTGTTAGGCCTGTAGAATTTATTTAATTGTCACATGTCCACACACGATAGACATTACTGTCACTCCCATTTCATGGGCAAGGAGACTGAGGTAAGTTACATAACTGACTCAAGATCAACAACAATAACCTCGGTAGATATTGTTGCTCCCATTTCAGGGGTGATGAAACTGATATTTCTGTAAACCATGTAGCGGACTCAGGATCTGGTGAGCTCGGTAAGCGGTAAGGCCTCAAAAGTGCCACTGGTGTTTTTATTATGTAAAGATCCATGTTTCCTCCAGAGGACTGGTTTATTTAAAAAAATAGTTTTATTGATACATAATTCACAAATCATACCATTCCTCCCTCAGCCACATCAAGAAGAGGTGTGCAACCACTGCCACATTCCATTTGAGAACAGTTCCCCCCTGCTCGTGCTCAATGTTGTTAGCTCCCCTTGACCCCCAACCTCCCCTGCCAGGCACTAGGTAATCATTCAACCAGCGACCGTCTCTGTCAAACTCTTTAGGGGAGAGAAAGTCCCATGTTTCTCCCACAAAGCTGGCTGGTGGTTTTGAACTGCCAACCTTGCGGTTAGCTGCCCAACACGTAACCAGTACGCCACCAGGGCTCCTACTATCTGAACAGATTTACCTATTTGAGTTTGGTGCCAACTTATTGTCCCCTCGCCGGTAAAAGTACGGAGAGCAGCCTCTCTCCGGATGGCCTGCTGTCCAAAGCTGGAGTAGGACGAAGGAAAGACACGTGACCGTGGAATGACGAAGGAGAGCATTGTTCGGAAGGCGCCAGTGTCGAAGCACAGACAGCAGCAGTCTTCCCGCTGGATCTGGTGCACAGAACTTAGGTGGACACAGGCCACCTTCGATTGGATCTGAGATTTACGCAGACACCAAATAAATGGTGACTACATTGCCTTTCACATTTCATTTTCTCATTTACAAAAGTAAGTGATTACATCCGAGTGTGTGTGTGTGTGTGTGTGTGTGTGTGTGAGCTCCAACCTTGACTAAGCAGTATGCTTTGATGTTACTACAGGTAACAGATTGAGTTTAACAAGCCATATGGGTTGTAATTGTCTAAGTATGATTAATTAATAATATTTGTTCATTTTATGCCTTGTATTATGATTATTTCTTTTAATCTCAGGGCAAGTTCCCTTTTCTTGGCATTCCAGAAAACACTTTGGGGTTTTAATATCCAACCCCACACCGTTACAAGTGATATCCTGTATTTTTGGACACTATTCGGGACTCATTTCTCCCTGTGGAAGCACCACAGAGGAGCAACGTGAACTTGGAACAGATGGTGCATCTGTCCGTGGCACAACCCCGCTCGCAGCCCGAGGAAGACTTTATACCAAAGGTGGAAATAATGACTTTCTGCTCAGTTTGTTGTAAATTCTAAATGGGGTGACTGAAGGCTGTAATGACTGCTGTGGTTGGCGGCCCGCTGGGCTTCAACATCTGGCGAGGGCTTTTACTAACTGACAGCCGTTAGCCTTGGCATTGCCGCCGAGCAGCCTAGGGCTTTTGTTGTAAGCATGCTTGGGATTATGTTGGAAGCAGGTACCAGGATTTCATGTATCAAGACCAAAAAAAACAACCCCCAAGACGAACAACTTTGTTTTCAGGATTAACTTCACCACAGTACATTTAGTAAAGACAGAGTTGTTCCCACATTGCTATGGAAATGACCCAGACACGTATGCTCAAAGCCCTGGGTTCTCACGACCTTGTTTTAAACTCAACCCCCAATCCCACAACCAGAGCCACTGCCACCGGGTCTGTTTGAGGACTCATCACAAACCTGTAGGATTGCCCTGCAGAGTTCCCAAGTCGGCCAGTCTTTACCGAAACAGCCACATGCTCTTGTTTAAGCTCAAGAGCTTAAATGAATATTCTAAGCCCTACTTGGCCTCTGTCAAAGACAAATCCAAATCGCAAGCAAGCTGAAGATAAATTTAGGAAAACTGGCTTATGCCCTGAGACCTGGTTCAAGCTGAATTTGTAAAACGGATACAGCGAAGAAGAGGCTTTGCACGGTGGAGAGAGTGCCAAGCGCAGAGGTGGTGCTGGGAGCGCCACACTTCACATGGGAACCCGCCATGTGTCCATCATGGGAACATATGGACTCAAATCAGTCATGATATAGGGAGGGTGTTTAGGGTAAATATTAACATCACTAATTATGGTAAGAACACTATTTAGGCTTTGGAAGATTCATCCGTTTTAAGTAAGAACAAGAGTAACATTTGGGGAAAATATAGTCACTTGAGGTGCTTTTCAAAACATGATTTAGACAGTGTTCTTCCTTTTGCTCTGTGGAAGCTGTGCCTGCAAGGATCAGCGAGAGAGCGCCAGACAGACAGACTGAAACGGCAGGCAGCATGATCAACTGAGACTGTCCAGTCTACAGCTGTATTTTCTTGAAGAAAATGATGGTGAGAGGCTCTGAGGTGAAGGAAGAGGAGGCGGTGTCTCCTTTAGAAACTTTTCAGAGAGAGAGAGAAGGATTACTTGTTGGTGCTAACCACTGAAGCCTCTTGGGAGAGTAGAAGAAACTATAATACGCAGCAATGCTGTCCATTTGCTACCTGGGAAGGCAAGAGTCTCCAGCCCTCTAATTGTCACTGTCTCTGCCGTGTTTCCTACAAGGAGTTTTACAACTTGTGTTCCTCACTTGGTAAAAATCCTGGACATCACCCATGAGCTGGACTTACCCGCATGGCCGCTGGACCAGTGCTGGGAACTCAGTTGAGGACAATGCTGTTGAGGGCGATGATGCTGTTGAGAAGAACAGCTAACTCTTTTGGACATGATGTGAAAATCTTTTTTCAAAAAGATCCCAGTGTTTAGGCACAACTGAGAGGTGCCTTGGTGGTGCAGTATGCTAATTGTTGGGCTACTAACTGCAAGATCAATGGTTCAAACCCATCAGCTGCTCCACAGGAGAAAGATGAAGCTGTCTGTTCCCATAAAGCAGTGGTTCTCAACCTTCCTAATGCCGCCACCTTTTCACGCAGTTCCTCATGTTATGGTGACTCCCCAACCATAAAATTGTTTTTGTTGCTACTTCATTTTCCTGCTGTTATTAATTGGGCAGCCCCTGTGAAAGGGTCATTCGATGCCCAAAGGGGTCACAACCCACAGGTTGAGAACCACTGCCATAAAGATTCACAGTCTCGGAAACCTTATAGGACAGTTCTATTGTTTTATGGGGTTCGCTGTGAGTCTGAACCAACGTCATGGCTGTAGATTTATAAGTGTTGATAAGCATTTTAGAAATTCTGCCAGTATGATGTGAGTCTCTTTGATATGGCTAATAAGTGGGACTGTTGGATGGGAAGTTGAAAGCTGAGATCACACAGAAGTAAGACCTGGGCATCCTTGAAACGCTATGGAGCATGGCCCTGCACTGCCCCACGTGATGTCCCCATGAGTCGGAGTCAACATAGTAGCAACTGGACCAGGGTGAGTCCTCTATCAGGTCAGGTGCCTCCAGAAAGCAACCGTGATTGCATTCAGAGTTGATGCCTTTGTGAATACAGCATCGGCTGTGTGCATGTGTAAAAACAAACAAGCAAAAAAGAGCCGAAAAATGAAAGAGGAAACTCAGTAGGCAAATAAGCAATCGGCACAGGGTAAGCATCTTTAATGTCATGTCTCATTTAATCCTTAGGATGACGCAGTGAAAGAGGTGCAATTTTTATCTCTGAGATTTAGCAAGATTAAGGAACCTCTCAAAGTCATTCCATTCTTAAGTGGTAAATTCAGGATTTGAACTCATTCTCTTTAACTACAATAGGTAATTATACTTTGTTGTACCTATTATAACTGTCTTTGAGTTCCAGCAAAAGAAGATGACAGGAAAATCATTGTCTCTTTTGCCTTCTGGTCATTCACCACCCCCCACCCCCGAAATCCAATGCCATCGAGTTGGGTTCTGACTCATAGTAACCCTATAGGACAGAGCGGAACTGCTCCATTGGGCTTCTCAGATTGGAATTCTCTAGAAATCTTTCTCCCAAAGAGTGGCCGGTGTGTGTAAACACCATCTTTGTGGTTAACAGTCCAATGCTTAACCCACAGCCACACCAGGGCTTCTGTAAGCATTCAAGTCATTACTGCTTTGCTCCGACTCTCCAGGCCATCGCTGTCTGTTTGGTAGCAGGCGCAGAATGTGGGACTCTGGGAGATCACCGTGTGTTGCCTGGACGATGGATACAGTCTTAAAAAAAAAATTGAAATTTGGATATTCCTCATTTTCGGGGCGTTTAATGCCTGTGAATGTCCCAGGCAGCTCTGAACAAATCAAGGATGTTACCTGGAAATCACAGCAGCAGCTCCACCACTCAGGAGTGCTGTGACCTTGTCCAGCCTTGGAGCTCTTGGGGCTCTTTCTCTCAACGCTAACATGACAGTAAGTCATGCCCAAGTTCCCCTGGGTTGTGTGATGGCTAACGCGCTCGAGTGCTGATAAGTGGAGGTTTGAATCCATCCAGAGCACCTTGGAAGAAAACCATGTTGCTCTACACCTGGAAACTTAGTCATTGCAAATCCTTTGGGGCATAGGTTTGCTCTGACTCAGACAGGGTAACCATGAATTGGGGTTGACTTCAACGAAAAAATGGTGCTGGTATGATTTTTTTAAGTTAAAAAAATTTTTTTTCATACTTTTATTGGGGGCTCTTATGTCTCTTATCACAATCCATACATTCATTCAGTGTGTCAAGCACATTTGCACATATGCCGCCATCATCATTTTCAAAGCATTCTCTCCCCACGAGCCCGATATCAGCTCCCTATTTCTTCCCCCTCCCTACCCCGCCCGCCCTCCTTCATGAACCCTTGATAAGTTATAGATTATTATTTTCATATTTTACATCGTCCTCCCATTGCCCCGCATCCACTTTTCCATTATTCACCCCCCTGGGAGGGGATTCTAGGTTGATCCTTGTGATTGATTCCCGCTTTCTCCCCCCACCCTCCCCTAATGCTCCTGGTACTCACTCTCTGAGAAAAAATTTTAATTGTGTTTTCTGTGAAGGTTTACACAACCACTTTGGTTCCCACGCAACAATCACTACACCAATTGTTCAGTGACACTGTTTAGAGTCTTCACAAGGAGTGACCAGTCTCCCTATCTCTGTTCTGGTTATTGTGTCTCCACTCATCTAGTTTCCCTTTCCCTTCTCATCTTTGTGTGTGTGTGTGTGTGTGTGTGTGTACACATATAAACCCACTCCTCTAAGGGTGGAAGTTCTGTTCTTTTTTTTTTTTAATAAATGATTTTATTGGGGCCTCTCACAGCTCTTATAGCAACCCATACATCAATTATATCAAGCACATTTGTACATATGTTGCCATCATCATTTTTTAAACATTTTCTTTCTACTTGAGCCCTTGGTATCAGTTCCTCTTTTTTCTCTCTCTCCCCCACCCTCCCATACTCATGGACCCCTTGATAAATTATAAATTATTATTATTTTCATTTTTTACACCATCTGCTGTATCCCTTCACCCACGTTTTTATTCTGTCCACCCCCTCATTGAGGAGAAGGGGGAGGTTACATGTCGATCATTGTGATCAGTTCCCCCTTCTCCCCCTTTCTCCCTATCTTCCCCCTACCCTCATAGTATTGCTACTCCCCTTGTTACTGAGGGGATTATCTGTCCTGGATTCCGTGTGTGGAGAGCTCTTGTCTGTACCAGTGTACATGCTCCGGTGTAGCTGGATTTGTAAGGTAGACCAGAGTCATGAGAGTGCAGGGAGGTAGGATTAAAGAAGAAGCGGAATGTTTTGTCGGTGCTATACTGCACCCTCATCTTTGTTTTAAGGTCATCGTTGGCTGGCCTCATGGTGATACTTTGTTAAAGGAGCACAGTATGCCTGGATATGACTCCTTTATTTATTTATTTGTTTGTTTGTTTGTTTATATAGGGAGAAATGTTCAATCATACTCATTTACAACGGCATCACTTGTTGGGGGAGAGAGCCCCCAACAAATCATCATGGGTCCAGTAGGCATAATTGTACGGCGATAATAAGTAAAGATTATAGTGAAGTCATAGAAAGCATGAGAGATAGAAGAAAGAGTGAAGTCATGGAGTCAGACACAATTCATGGTAGCATGCTCACCTCAGCCCCACTTAATGGTCCACGTGGAGAGAGCCAGAGAGTGAGAGCAGTGGGCCAACTTTATTACTAGCCAGTGCTTATAACTACTTAGGGGGGCAAGGTTACAGGTAACCACACGTCACAGGAAGGGGCAGTACAATAGGCATATACATCATAGGAAGGGGATGTACAATAGGCATAAGCGTGACAGGAAGGGGATGAGCTAGGGGTGTGCACATAGGAAGGGGAGGGACTAGAGGTATACATGTGACAAGATGGGTGGACCCTAGATTCATGATGGGAGCCTAGCCTTGGTCACTCTTGGGTGGGCTTGACCTCCCTGGGCAGTCCTTCAAGGAGAGAAATCCTTCTGTTTCCCACAATCACTCATGGGTGTTATTTTTACGTTGTGAGCCAACCTGTTACGTAACTACAAGGGGACTACTGGGGCTTGTTAGGGTTCAAGGTTTAAAGAGGACCTCATGGAAATAGCCTCCAGCCTTTAAAAATCCAAACCCTTACATTTGGATTTTTAAAAAGCATTTGAAGTTGTGTTCCACATTTTCTCTCTGTTTATCAGGATTCATCTATTATGACCTTAATCAGCGTGGTTGATAGTGGGAGATGGACCTGGCTGGTATGCTATTTATGGAGGCTAAAGTGCCAAGGCGTAAGGAGGGCATGGGTCTTATTACTTCCGTGCCATGCCTCTTATTAATGCGGAAGCACGTTTCATGATGAGATCCAAGCGAGCCAGTCTGATTTGACTTAGCTTGAGAAGAGAGGAAAATGGCTTTGCTTGTTACGTTCTCCTTTTCCAGAGAAGAGCTGAAATTTGCCACCTTGAGAAGGGCTGGCATGGGCTGGAAGCTCGCTGCTTCTACTGGAAAAGGGTGGCAATGTGGTGGCGCCAAGGACTCTGAGCGTCAGTCTGGGCCCAGTACCATGCTGCTGGTTAGGGTCCGCTCTTGCCAATTGCTGCTTGGAGCTCCAGCTGTTTGGAATCCAGACCTGGCATTCTGAGGGAGGCCTTGGCATGCTGTCTGCATGTGCCCGCGTGTGTCAGTAGCATGGTAGAATGGAGCAAGGGCAGCAACCATGCTCCAAAGTATGCTTAGTGATGTAACCCAGGCTGTGCTCAGACAAAGGAACCAGAGTAATGAAACAAAGAAACTATAGACTGTTTTAAGTGAGCTTATGGCTCAGTCTATGTGGTCCTGTGAATCTCGGTGCATTCAAAGAACTACATGAGTAACTCACACCTGCTCTCAGATATTTTGTCTCCTGGGGTGAGTCAGTGGTACTAAGACATGCGTGGTTCACCAGCTCTTCTTGAATGTTTCTGTGTGTGTGTGTGTGTGTGTATGTGTGTGTGTGTGGTGGAGTGTTCTTCTATGTATTGGGCCAGAACGCAGAAACAGGACTGGCTCAGGAGGTGGATGGGGATGCAGTAACCACTTCTATATCTGCCCACATCTTCTGTCTGCTGCAGGCTGGTTAATACAATTAAACACAGAGTCTTTGGGCCCATGGGTTTTTAGATGGCAATGACAAACAGTGGTCGCCTCAAAGAGCACAAGCCAGGCTCACTTGCTTGGGAGAAGCGTGCTCTATAGACAATGATACTGCCTATGAAACTGTGACGTCACTGAGGATTTTCCCCACTGTCTTCTTATCCTTTTTTATATGTTCCCTTTGATGTTTTTAAACACTATCTTGATACTTCTTTATAAACCCTCCGACCTTCTACTTATAGCTTTGATGGGCGTTTGAGTCATTGCAAATATTCTAAGTAACTGTGCTGTCACTGTATGTCTTTCTTCAGTAAGTGTGCTCAGTTCAGTGGTTTCTAGGAATACAATGATAACCATAAAGACCTAATTACAGGATGGAATTTCTACTCCATAAGAGAAGATACAGTGTGATCACAGGGAAGTGTGCGAAGTCCCACGGGAGAGGAGACCAGGAAGCAAATAAGGTAACACAGTAGGAATCTGGGAATATAGTCTTTACCAAGAGCCCCTCTTCACCCGACACTGTGCTAGACATTGAGCTGTCTGATGTGAAAGATACGTTCCTATCTTCAGAGACCTCAGGGTCTGGCTGAAGTGACCAGAGGAAGGTATGGAGACGGAATTACTGAGGGCTAAGCTGGGGAGCGCTAGTTCAATATTGAGTAGGGTTTCGGAGAGGTGGTATTATACGGAGTGCCAACAATAGTCAACTAATAAAATCTAAGATTTGTTCCACTTGCTTGAATCTTGTGAAGCTACGTGATTATTTATGACTTGCATCATTATACCTGGACTGCCAGAAGAACAAGCAAATCTGTCTATGAAGAGATATGCTTCTTAGAAGGGAGGTTGGAGAGACTTTATCTCACTTACTTTGGACATGTTTTAAGGAGGGACCAATTTTTAGTGAAAGACATTGTGTTATTGTGGGTTGAGTAGAAAAACAAATATAGGGAGACACTCATGTGTGCATAAGAAAGAGCGTTATATAAAGAGTAATTGTACATTAAGAAAACATCTCAGCCCAGTCTAGATCATGTCCATAAGTCCAATATTACCCCATATGCTGATACTAGTCCAAAAATTCCTCTTCAGACTCACGCAACACATGCAGTGATGCCGCCGAATGCAGGAAGATCACAGGCCAGTGGGTGGAAAGTCTTGTGGATCCAGTGAAAGCATCTCAGGGCTGGCACGGGTCTCCACGTGGCTCCTCCAGCTCCAGGGTTCTGGCTCCATCAGCATAGCTCCATGTGTGGCTTGTCAAGAGGAGTGTTTTGCAGGGAGTGAGTGTATCTGGCCTCCAGTGAGCTATTTATATCTGTTGTGCCTCCAAATGAGGTCATCAAGCTGTGACCTGATTAACAGGCTAAACTCCACCTTTTTACTCTTAATAGTCTCAAGTTGACACCAGATCAAGTAACTACCACAGACATCATGCTTGGTAAAAGAGAGGATCAGTGCAAAAGAGGAAGACCCTTAACATGGGATGACACGGTCACTACAGCAACGATGGCAGACATATCACTGATTGTGAGGATGGCACAGTGTCTCACAGGATTGCTATGATTTGGAAGTGGCTCTTTGGCACCTGACAACAATGGTATATTACATTATTATGTAATTTACTTTGTATACGGGTGTGTAGCTTCTCTTAACTAGCTCATAATTCAATGAATTCTATTGCTTTGCATTATCCATAACATTCAGCTTTTGCTAATACTCACTGAACAGTGGTCAAATATGTGCCAAGCACCATGCATTCTTACTGTTTTTTTGTGAGTAATTCTAGAGCATGAAAATGATTAGAGGCTAGAACTGGAAGTTCTAGAGTCCATGCATGACCCTCAGGTGACAGTTTTCTCCCAAGACACCATCTATTTATTATTCAGGACCTTCTTTCACCCCATTTGGAACTGGGAGAAGTGAGGGCCACCCCTCCCACTTGTAACATTCTCAGTATCAGGATAACGTCTTATGTATTTGAGAAGATGGACAGTGACAGCCAGCGGAAGGGCACCTTGGCAAGTGTGTTCCCTGGTAGTACTCCTGTCACACCTAAATTATTCTGTCACTGGTGCTGTCATCACATTGGGCTGATCCAAGGAATGGAAAGAAGAGCATTTGTAGTGACTTTTCATCACAGAGGGAAATGGCTCTGTGAACTTATACTTTCTCTGAAAGGGACTGGCTTCATTATTTTCTGGGAGTGGGGAGAGGGGACACAAGAAGAGCAGAATATGAGAAAAGAAGCTGATTGTGGTGGTGATGTTATGTTGAATTACCTCCTGCGTTTGGCCTGCATTTGTTTTTCTGATATCTGTCTCCTGCATCCTGTCCATCTATAAGGAGCCCAGTGTAGGAGCGGGAGCTCAGGAACTGTGTTGGACTACAGGCCTCCACAGCCAGCCAGAATGTCACTGCATCTGTCCTTGGGACCTTCACCTACCAGACTCTGTCTGACCTTGTGAGGAGGGGCCAGGCCTATGTTTGCCCAATGAGTGTCTACCCCACATGTTGGGTCAGTCTGCGAGGATAATTCCCTAGGATTCCAGGACACCCATGAGTTGAGGGAGAAGCTTCCATAGGTATACTTTTGGCATCTGATCCTCTGTTATATAAGTTTTTGGAACCCCAAGGGGAAAAAAAGACTTGACTGGAAAAGAGTCTGTTGCAATTCCAATCTAAGAGCGTGTGATCATTTGGGGATATGGGGGAAATGGAGTGCATTATGGTTGCTTAAAGTCAATTCCAGAAAACAAAAGATTTACTAAATATAATAGGAATAATATTTTATTAACTTTTTTTAAACTGGAGAAATATAGTTAGTTTTCTATTCCTCATCACATTTTACATTTTGTTTCTTTTTTCTGATTTATTCCTATAACTTATTTTACCTATTTTATAAACATAGGTATTCTATGACTTGCCAACATGAAGTTTGTTTTGTTCACTACCTCAATAGTCATTTGTTAAGTCCCTACTATATTCCTAAGGTATGGGGATGAATAAGGTCTAATTTTAACTATCAACTATTCACAATCCTTAAGTGAATAGAAAAAAGACATGTCACTGTTAAGAAAGCAATTCACTGTCCAGATCACCTCAGCATCTGTTTGCTGCTCCTACAGAAATGTGTGTCTGCATGTGTGCATGTACATGTGTCTGGGATATCTCAATAGTATATTTTGAACTCAGTTTTTCCGTACTTTGAATTTTAGATATAACCATGAATATATTCTGGCAATATAAAAATAAAACTTTCTTATTTATGATAGCATAAACTTACTATTTATCTTTACTTCTGTGGTCAGGTCAAGATAATATATCACATCTTAAGTCTGATTAAAAAATTAGCAGATGCTAAAAATTGAGAACCTCGTGTACAAACTTTTCCCTGTGTTTTTTCTTTTTTATTTCTGGAAGAATTCAAAGCTCTACAAGAATAAAGAGAATCATGAGATGAAATGTATGCACTTATCACCACCCTCCAAGGATTTCATTTAACTTGGATCCACAATCAACACGCTGGAAAAGCAGCATTAAACACATCATAGGACATATCACCTTGCTAGACAGTCATATGTGTATAGGAAAGAGCTTTACATAAAGAGGAATTTTACATCAAGGAAACATCCCAGCCCAGTCCAGATCAAGTCCATAAATTCCTCTTCAGACTCAAGCAACACATGCAATGACACCGAGTGCAAAAAGATCACAGGCCAGTGGGTGGAAAGTCTTGTGGATCCAGTAGCAGTGGAAACATCTTAGTGCTGGTGTGGGTCTCCCTGTGGCTCCTCCAGCTCCAAGGCTCTGATTGCCATCAGCATAACTCAATGTGGCTTGTTAACAGGTATGTCTTGCAGGGAGGGAGTGTGTCCCACTTCCAGTGAGCTAGTTATCTCCATTGTGCCTCCAAATGAGGTCATCAAGTTGCTATCCGATGACAGGCAAGATTCTACCCCTTCCTCAATTGGACAGATTATGTAATTTCCACCCTATATGCTAAATCTGCTGCAAAAGACCTCTTTAAAGGGCTACAAAGCAAAGATGTCACTTTGATGACTGGGGTGAAACTCACTCAAGCCATAATATCTTCAATAGCCTTATATCCATTTGAAACCTGGAGGGCAAATAAGGAAGACTGAAGAAGAATTGATGCCTTTGCATCATGAATACTGGATCTACCACGGACTGCCAGAAGAACAACCAACTCTCTCTTGGGAGAAGTACTGCCAGCATGTTGCTCAGAACTGAGACTGGTGAGACTTGGTGTCCTGTACTTTGGACATGGTGGCAGGAAGGACCAGTCCCTGGAGAAGGACAGTATGCTTGGTAAAGTCGAACATCCATGAGAAAGAAAAAAGCTATCAAGGAGATGGATGGACACTGTGTTGTAACAATGGTCTCAAACATAGCAGTGGTTGTGAGGCTGGTGCAAAATCAGTCAGTGTTTCCTTCTGTTGCACGTCAAATCACTATGGGTTGGAACTATTCCACAGCACCCAACAACAATATCACCACCCTCAAGAATAGCCAACTTAAAGTCAATTTTGTTTCATCTATAACTTTCAGATATCAGATATCTACAGCTTTGTTTTCCCAGTATGCCCCCCACCCCCACCTTTCCTATTCTGCACTAGATTACTTTGAGGCAAATCTTAGATAGATCGTTTCATCCAAAGTATTTCAGTACTCACAGTATTTATTTTCCCCCCCCAGCTGAATGTCACCATTCGTCATTACTCTGTTCAGTCCCTGTAAGCACCTGGGTTTACAACTTCAAAGTTTTCTATTTTCTTATCCGTTTCTTTCCCCACATCCTGTCATTTGGGTTGCTACTTTCTTAATTCATACTTTATGTTGCTGCCTAAAATATCCAGCCTTATGTACAACTGCATTCTACTGGTATGTGGAATCATTCAACAGTCACTTAATTGGTATCTTTTTGAGAAGTTTGAATTTTTATTTTCTGGGGTCTGATTACATTCCTGACTGACTAATTTTGGGTTTCAACACGGTTCATTTTGCTTTCTCCTGCAACCTGATGAAAATGGCTTTCAGAATCAGCCTCTAAGTTAATGATCCTACATCATGTAACAGCATCACTTTTCTTTGCAATCTTATACATACCTGAGTTTGGGAAGGCAAGTAAACCAGAGTTTATAATAATAGGAAGCAGCTTCTTGAGTCCAAAACTAGTGCTATTACTCCTCCTACTACTGTTACACTCCTTCTCCTACTGTTACTGACCTCCATGACCATAAGTCCCTCCTGACACCCAGACTGAAATCTTTGAGGACTAATAGCCTTTCCCAGAATTTGCAAATCACAGGACTATTTGCTCTTGACAAGCTAGCGTCCTTGGAGAGTGTAGAGAAATTCAAGTGAAGAAAAGATGTCTAAGAACCACTAAACATTTTAAACATATATTCCCTGAATGAGAGACCCACCGAATATGTCAACCAAACACTCCAAAAGATTGAAAAAGAAATCACTGCCTCAACAATTATAGTGGGTGACTTCAACACACCACACTCTGAGAAAGATAGATCACAGGGAAAGAAACCCAACAAGGAGGGTAGAGATCTAAACACTATAATTAGACAATTTGACTTGATAGATATTTATGGAGCTTTTCATCCAAATACAAAAAAAAAATCCACATTCTTCCCAAGCCCACATGGCACATATTTGAAGATAGACCACATGCTGGGGCATAAGGCAAATCTACATAAATTTAAGCACATTAAGATCATACAGACCTCTCTCTGATGACTGTGCCATAAGGCTGGAAATCAACAAATGGAAGATGAAGAAAACAAGAGCAAACAATTGGAGGATGAATAACTCTCTACTGCAAAAGGAGTGCATACTGGCACAGATCAGAGATGAAATTAGGAAATTTCTAGAAACCAACAAGAATGAGTACATGATGTACCAAAACTTATGGGACACAGCAAAGGCAGTTATTAGAGGAAGTTTCATAGCAATACATGCACACCTGAGAAAGGAAGAGAGACACATGATTGATATGCTGGCACAAAATTTACAACAACTAGAACAGAGTCAGCAGGAAAACCCTACTAATAGCAAAATAAAATAAATAATAAAAATCAGGTCTGAGATTCAGGAGGGGAAAAATAAGGAAACTATGGAAAAATACTGCTAAAAGTTGGTTCTTTGAAAGGATAAACAGCATCGACAGACCACTGGCAAGCCTAACCAAAGAAAGGAGGGAACAAATTTCAATAGTAGGAATAAGGGATGAAAGAGGGGATATTACAACAGGCCCTAATGGAATCAAAAGGATAATTACACTGTACTACAAAGGATTGTACCCCAATGAATTAAAAACTTTGGAAGACATGGACAAATTCCTGGAAAAACAATCCCTCCCTAGACTATCCTGGATGGACATCAAGAATCTCAACAGACCCATAGCAATACAAGAAATAGACAAGGTTATCAAGGGATTACCAACAAAAAAATCACCTGGACCAGATGGCTTCACAGGAGAATTCTACAAAGCATTTAGGGAAGAACTAACACCAATTCTACACAAACTCTTCCAGAGCATAGAAAAAGACAGCAAACTCCTGAACTCCTTCTACGAAACTAGTGTAACTCTGATACTCAAACCGGGCAAGGATCCCACAAGAATCCAGAACTACAGATGAATATCCCTAATGAACATCGATGCAAAATTCCTTAACAAAATATTAGCCAACAGAATACAAAAGTATGCAAAACAAATAATTCACCATGACCAAGTGGGATTCATACCAGGGATGCAAGGATGGTTCAACATACGAAAGACCATTAATATCATTCGCCACATTCACATGAAAAATATAAGAACCACATGATAATATCGATAGATGCCGAAAAAGCATTCAACAACATCCAACATCAATTCCTGTTTAAGACACTTGAGAAGATAGGAATGGATGGAAAATTCCTCAAGATAATACAAGCTACATATGAAAAACCAACAGCCAACATGGTAATCAATGGAGAAAAGACTAACACAATCCCACTGAATAAGGGGACCAGACAAGGATGCCCCTTGTCCCCACTCTTATTTAATATCATGCTGGAGGTTTTAGTTAACAGCATAAGGCAAAGAAGAAACATCTAAGCTATTCGTCTGGGGAAGGAAGAGGTGAAACTGTCATTATTTGCAGATGATATGATTTTATATATGGAAAATCCAAAAAAAAAGTTCCACAAGGGGAGTACTGGAAGCAATAGAGGAGTTTGGCAGAGTGGCAGGATACAAGATCAACAAACAGAAGTCCATCGGATTGTTATACACATCAGATAAGACCACAGAAGAAGAGATAAAAAAGGTGGTAATAGTCAAACACAAATCGAAATATCTAGGGATATACCTGACTAAAAGAACAAAAGATCTATACGGGAAAAAATACAGAACACTATTACAAGAAACCAAGAGCGACCTCAACAAATGGAAGAATATCCCATGCTCATTGACTGGAAGACTCAATATACTCAAGAAGTCAGTTCTGCCAAAGGCACTATATAAGTTTAATGCAATCCCGATACAATTACCCCCATCTTTCTTCAAAGAAATGGAAAAATTGATTACCAACTTCATATGGAGAAGGAAGAAGCTCAGAATTAGCAGAGAACTCCTCAAGAAGAAGGACACAGTGGGAGGGCTTGCCTTATCTGACTTTAGCACACACTATACAGCCACAGTTGTCAAAACCGCATGGTATTGGTACAATTACAGATACTCAGACCAATGGAAAATAACTGAAAACCCAGAAATAAAGTCATCAGCATATAGACAACTGATCTTTGATAAGGGCCCCCAACATTTCAAATGGGAAGCAGATGCCCTCTTTAACAAGTCGTGCTGGAAAAAATTTGTATTTACCTGCAGAAAAATGAAGCAAGATCCTTATCTTACTCCATGCACAAGAATAAACTCAAGGTAGATCACAGACCTTGAAGTTAAACCCCAAACGATTAGGGCCATCAATGAGGGAATTGGAACCAACTTGAGAACTTTGGCACAGGGAATACGGAAGGACACAAACACAGAAGAGGCACAAATTGACAAATGGGATATACTGAAGATAAAACACCTGTGTACCTCGAAAGAATTCACCAATAGAGTAATAAGAGAGTCCACGGACTGGGAAAACATCTTTAGCAATGACACATCAGACAAAGGCCTTATTACTAAAATCTACAATACTCTGCTAGCTTCCAAAAAGAAAAAAACTAATTGCCCACTTGAGAGATGGGCAAAAGACTTGAACAGAAGTTTCACAGAGGCAGAAATCCGAATGGCCAACAAACATATGAGAAAATGTTCCCGATCTTTAGCCATAAGAGAAATGCAAATTAAAACAACAATGAGGTACCACTTAACACCCTCAAAGGTAGCCCAATTCAAAAAATCAGAAAGCAACAAGTGTTGGAGGGGGAGTAGGGAGACAAGAACTCTCATCCACTGCTGGTAGACTTCTAAGTATGTATGACCACTATGGAAATTCATCTGGCGATATCTAAAAGAGATGGAAATCGAGTTACCATATGACCCAGCCATCCCCCTACTGGGCATATACCCAGAAGAGGCAAGAAACAAACCAAGGCCAGACATCTGTGCTCCAGTGTTCATTGCAGCACAGTTCACAATTGCAAGGAGTTGGAAGCAATCCAAGTTTCCATCAAATGATGATTGGATTAAAAACTGTGGTATATACATACAATGGAGTACTACACATCGTTAAAAAGCAATGATGAACATATGAAGCACATCACTGCATGGGAAGAACTGGAGGAAATCATGCTAAGCGAAGTAAGTCAAGCACAAAAGGACAAGTACAACATGAGTCCGCTGAGGTAAGCGTTAAAAAAAAATTCAAAAGGGGCATAGGGAAAAAGCTACTGTATACAAACATTCTGGGAGTGAGGGCCAGGTAATATGGCAGGGACCAGATCAAATACAGGGATACACATGGTAGACAACTAAAAAGGAGGTGGGGAAAGGAAAAAAAAAATGGGTAGCGGGGCAGTAAACCACCCAAGGGGAAGGTATTGTTTATATCTCCACAAGGAAGGAGGGACCAGACTTCAACCCAGTGTTCCAAGATGTGAATGCAACAGCCAGCGTGGAGTAGGGAACCAGTGGAGAGGTCTGGGGGCTGGTCCCAATCCCAAATACTAAGTGGACACCTGCCCCTCCCCCCAGAAGAATTCATTTCAAAAGACGGTACTGAATCTGCAGCTCTGGGAGAGGGACATAAAATATTGCATAATACATATTGCACGTAAAGGTAAAAATCATGATTTTAGAGTTATTCAACTGTCCAATCACAGAGACTTTTGTCATACGAATGAAAATATACAGAAACAAGTAAGGAGACTATTTTTAGTCTAGTGTTTAAGGGGCCTAGTTTAGAAACTCCATCAGCATCCCCTCCCAGAAAGCAACTTTGACAGTGTTCATTGCTGACATCTGGGTCAATAAGAGGTCTAGTTCTATGAGCAGGAGAACAATCAGAATTAGGAAAAAGCAGCAGGAGCACACTCCTTAGCTCAGTAAGAGCCGCTGATACGCACGCATTGTTGTTCTAGGTCAGTGAGTCGATTCTGACTCCCAGAACCCAAAAGGACAGTGTGCTTTCCAAGGCTGTCCTCCGCCGACGACTGGCCTGCCCTATCTCTCTCACCAACTTTCCCTTCATAGCCTAGGGCTTCACCACTGCGCTCTCAGGGTTCCCATCAGGTATGAAGGTAGGGCATTTCCCCCTTCCAGAAACAGGTCATTAGCTTGCTAATGATTGTATGGCCTTTATTTTTCATTTATCTATTTCCATTTGTATTTGCCAGTTGTGGTGACCTGTAGGGTCGCTCAGAGTTAGTGTCAACTCTATGGCAGTGAGTTTGACTTGGTGGTCTTTAGAGGGTTGCTCTGGGGTAGTTGGGCTACTAACCTCATAATTAATAGTTCGAAATCAACAGCTGCTCCACAGGGGGAAAGACAGGCTTTCTCCTTCTTAAAGAGTGACAGTCACAGAAACCCACTGGGGCAGTTCTACTCTGTCTTATGGGTCGCCAGGAGTCAGACTGGACTCAATGGCAGTGAGTTTGGTTTTTGTAGAAAGGAGCCCTGGTGGCAGAGGGGGTTACACGTTGGGCTACTAACCACACGGTCATCATATGGAAAACACCACTGGTTCCTCGTGAAAAAGATGAGGCTTTCTGGCCCCGTTAATAGTTAGAGTCCTGGGAACTTACCTGTCCTAGCTATAAGGTCACTATGAGTTAGAATCTACTGGGTGGAAGTTCGTTTGGTTTGGTGGTCTGTGAAGGAGTCCTGGTAGTGTCCTAAGTGAGAAAACGAGCTGCTCACTAAAGTTTCTCAGTTCAAACCCACCAGCCACACTGAGGAAGGCGGCTAAGGCTACCTGATCCTGCGAAGATGCACAGTCTTAGAATGCTTGCGAGCAGTTCTACTCTGTCCTACAGGGTTGAGGTGATTTGTAGTCAACTCGATGGGAGTGAATGAGTGGCTGTTGACATGGGCCACATATCACAGGGGAAAGGACAATCACTCAGGGCCAGGAGCTCTTAGCAATCCTGATTACAAGTGCTGAGATCACAGGAAACTCTTAGGGTTTGATGGTGCCATTTGGTCTTTAGGTAAGAATTAAAATGTTCAGCTCCTGGGGTTCACTTGGAATTTGTTGTTTTTAACAGAATACAAAACTGTGAGAGGCTTAGAACACCATAGATAAAATGCCTAGAGCTTGAAATAAAATATAAGTTAGAGGTAGTAAAGCTTCATAATTACAAGTTTGGACTCTTGCTCAGGCTCTGCACTCTGTCTGATATTGATCAAACCCTTTAACTACTGAGATCTTCCTTCCCAGGATGGAAACAGGGCCTGACCTCATGGGGTTACTGGGAAGGGAGACTGAGATGATTTACGTATGTGTACCTTGGACAAAAATCCATGCTCAGCAAACATTAACTAGATGCACATTCTATCATCCTCTCCATACTGCCTGTACTTTGTGGTGAAAATTGACATTAAAAACCGTAGTTGACTGTTTAAGGGGGAAGAGAGGGCAGGCAATAGTTCCCCCTTGTTCCTTTTCGTTGTCATTCTGTGTCCCCCTCCCCCCATAACCACAACCATCATTAAGGAGCCCAGGTAGTGCCACCATTAAGTACCCACTGCCTGTTGGAGGTTAATAAGTCAAACCCACCCAGTGACCCTCCCAAAGGAAGACATGGAGTTGGGCTTCAGCCAGACGATCACCTGAGCCACCCTCTGGGGAAGCTTTACTCGTGTCACACAGGGTTTGAACCGTGAACCTTGTGGTTTGTAGTCCAATGCTTGGTCCACTACATCACCATGACTCTTTGGACAATAGCAGGATATTTAAATAATGCTGCGTAGTCACACAAGGGCAACAAAGGGCTTGCATACGATCCAAAATGTATCCAGGCTTGGAACCAGCGCATGGGAGGGCACTTCTGGGCTGTCCCCTCTAGCCACCTCCCTTTACCAGGCACGTAGGCTCTGCTACCTGCATGAATCCAAATCCCACCTTTAGTATCATGGCTGGGGCTTCTGAAGGTAAGAGTGAGTGTGTGTTTTGCATAAGTGTTCTTTATAAAGTGTATACACAATCCTCAGTCACTTCTCAGAAGAAAGATAGTAGATATGTATTAATTGAAGTGGAAGGGAAGGCAAAACACAATATAGGCGATGTCAACAGAACATGACAAAGGCAAAGGAAGACATGGAGAAGGATAATTGTGGTAAATTCTATAACATATACAATCCTTCAACAACAGTAACAATGAATAATAATTATGCATGTGAAAAGGTAGATATGTATGCTAAATAAATACGGAAGGTCTGATGAGAGTATATCTGTGAGTATACCATATATAGGAATGATTGTGGATGCTTCTATATACATATTTGTAAATGAGGGTGTACCTTATATACTGGAATATAAGCTGACTCGAATATAAGCCGAGGCACCCAATTTTAACCACAAAAACTGCATTAAAAATGTCCTGAAAACTCGGCTTATCCGTGAGCATATACGGTATAAACATACCAGAGCACATAGAGGACACCGTTATAGAAACTCCTTATCCATAGGCAAGCACCGTGGGGGACTTTCAGGTCACATCTAAGTCACTTAACATAATATAGTTGATGAAGACCATACTACATACGAATGCAGATACACTATCATCAGATCTTCCACATCTATTTAGAATATATACCTACCTTTGCACATGTATAAATTATTGTTTGTTGTTATTGTTATTGAAGGATTGTCTATGTTATCTTAATGTTCTACATTTTAATTTGCGTGCTCTGGGACCTTAAAAGCTCGAGAGCAACCATCTAAGATATAACTATTGTTCTCTTCCTGTCTGGAGCAGAGGAGAATGAAGGAAACAAAGTTAAGGAAGTAATTGGTCCCAAGGACGAAAGGCCCATATGCACCACAACCTCCTTCATCCGGAGACCAGCAGACGTAGATGGTGCCTGGCTGCCTCTACCAAGGACTCTGAGCAGGAGCACAATAGAAGGTTCTGGCTACAGCCGATGAAAAATATAAGACAGAATCAAAATTCATAAAAAGACTAGACTTTCTGTTCTGGAAGACACTAGAGGAACCCCTGAGCCTATTGCTCTAAGACAGGGGTGTCAAACTGGCGGCCTGTGGGCCGCATGCGGCCCCTGAGGTAATTTTTTGAGGCCAACGATGCTCTGAAATAAAATGTAACAAGGGAATTGTGTGTATGGTATTGCCTCAATCTCCCCCAAGCACTATTTTCTTCATAACAATTTTCTCTATTTTCATTTTATTCCAGAGCATCTTGGGCCACAAAAAATTACCTTGGGAGCCGCATGTGGCTCACGGGCTGCCAGTTTGACACCCCTGCTCTAAGACAACCATCTAACTTAGAACTGATGTCTCCCCGGAGACCACCTTTCAATCAAATAATAGACTGACTTATAAAAGAAGGGCACACCATCACCCAGAAGGAATGTGCTCCTTAGAAACACCAACTAAACCAATTATCCACTCTAAGAGAACGATAACTGCAAGAGAGCCCAGAACAAAGATGAGAAGGGGAGGGGGGTCAGGGGAACTTGGGGTGGAGCCGGAGAATGGTGACACTTTGTTGGGGGTTGTAACCAAAGTCATGGAACGATTTGTGCACAAGATATTGAATGGGAAAAAAAACCTCATTTGCTATATAACCTTTCTCCTGAAACAAAACAAAATGCCTGCAAAAGAAAAGAGATGTCCTCACACCAGTGGGCCTAAGGCTAATACGAATGCCTTGACTATGGTGTCCCAGCGACTCTCAGGTGTGCTGTTTGTACCTGCGCAGGAACTCTTTCTGCTTCTCGACCTGCCCCTTTCATTCATCACCCAACTGAGAGGATCGGAACTACATGGGCAGGGCTCAGCCAGGGCCGCCTCTTGCAGTTTTCAACAGGAGAATCACGTACAGGAGGAGCATGGTGCCAGAGCCTCACTGCCAATCCCTCCTGAAGACTGATGTTCTAGTCAGGATTGTGGTCAGCAGAGAACACGGAATACCTCTCTTTGAAAGTGTGTCCTCTTGCCCAGATGTCTACCTCCCTGGCCAGTGAATGCGTTCTTTCCCAAGCCTCTCTGTGAGGCTGGTCAACAGCATCCGTAACATGAACTGTGTTCTCTTCCTTCCCGGCAAGTGTGAGACTCAAAGGGCGTCTGCCTTTCTTACTGAGCGAAATATGTCAGGTGACTGAAAATGGACCGCTGAGACCCGCCACATCCAGTTGGATTCGCATCTGAGTCTTTTTGTCCATCTTCCCTGTCCTGTGCCTGCCCGTGCTGGGTTTCTCTCTTTTTTTTTTTTTTTTAAACATTTTATTAGGGGCTCATACAACTGTTATCCCAATCCATACACACATCAATTGTGTAAAGCGTATTTGTACATGGGCTGGGTTTCTGCTGGCTTCCTTGAAGGCATCGTTCATTGGCTTGGTGCCACCTCTTCGGGGACAGGTCTGAAAGTGGCAACTGCACTTTGTATACAATGAGTGGTACTAGAAGGTAAACATTGCTTCTGCAAAGTGGCATCCGGGATGAGAGGGATGCCCGAGGCCGTTTGCCTACTGTGAGTTGACCCTGCTAGGGGTTGTGAAGGGAATGGGGTTCACAGTGAGAGATGGGATGTGTTCTCTCGGTGTGATGTTTGCCCAAAAGCCCATGGACACAAATCACGAAACTGAGACTTCCTCTAACTCCACTTCCAACTCTTGCTGCCAAGTCCACTCCGACTCACGGCAACCCTATCGGAGCAGGCAAAACCCTCTGCCCCAGAAGGTTTCCGAGACTAAATCTTTAGGGGTAGAATACCTCATCTTTCTCCCATGGAGCAGCTGGTGGTGTTGAACTGCTGACCTTGTGGTTAGCAGCCCAAGGCCTAGACCACGATACCACCAAGGCTCCCCAGACTATCTCTCTCATATGTCCAATCTCATATATTGCTAAGCAAAGTAATGAATTTTCCTGTATTTTTTTAAGTCTCCTGATAGAACAAACATTATTTTGACTAACCGAGGGCCCTCTTTTTAAAAAATCATTTTATTAGGGGCTCATACAACTCTTATCTCAATCCAAGGGCCCTCTTACAGGGGATTTTCCCCTCAAAGATTGGATTGTATGAACCCAGTTGGCAAGAATAATTTTTACTCATTGGCTGTAGAGGGTTTTCAACATGATCAGTACTGTCTACCTAATAGTTTAATTTGGGGGATGGTATTTTACCCCCTCTGGTACCCCGAAATCAATAGTGTTTCATTTCTTCTTTGTTTCTTTAAAATTGGAGCAGCGTCAGAGCCCGGTATCTTGGAACAAATCTGTCGTCGTCCCTTCTGTAAATGACTCATTTTCCTACTTGCCTAATACTTGAACTGAGGAGGTGAGTATAAACATCCAACCAAACTCATTACTCTTGAGTCGATGCCAACTCACAGCGACCCGGTAGCACAGGGTAGAATTGCCCCTGTGGACTTCACCTTTGTCCCACTGAGCAGCTGGGAGATTTCAACTGCTGACCTGGTAGTCAGCCGCCCAAAGCTTCTGACAGTACATGAGCTGAGTACAGGGCACCGTTAACTAGAGAATGAGTCTACAGTACTCTTCGAAAATCACATACAACAAACCCCCCATCTCTGTGCATCATATGTGAAAGCCTGGGGTTCTCTATAGTGCACTCAAGACAGACAAGAGGTTGTTGTTGTTGTTGTTGTTGTTTTAATCCTACATATCTGAAGCCTACCTGGACATAGTCATCAATTTTATTCTGAAGTTGCACCTTTAGTTCATAATCTTGCTGTTAGTGCTATCAAATCCATTCTGATTTATAGTGACCCCTGTGTACAAGAGAGTGAAACAGTCTCATACGGTCCTCAGTCATTGCTATGTTTGAGCCCATGTTGTAGCCACCAGGTCAAATCCATCTCTTTGAAGAAAGCTTCCCCTTTTTGCTGACCCTGTGCTTTTCAGAGCATGATGTCCTTCTCCAGGGACTGGTCCCTTCTGATGACACGCCCAAAGTATGTAAGATGTAGAGTCTCTGTTCTCCCTTCTAAGAGGCATCCCGGCTTCTAATAAAGGTTTGTTCAGTCTTCCGGCAGTCTAGGTAGATTCCTTTGCCGAGGCTATACTTCAAAGGCACCGATTCTTCCTTTGTCTTTGTTCATTGTCCCGCTTGCACATGCATATGAGGCAATTGGAAAGACTGTGGCTTGGGTCAGGTGCATCTTGGTCCTCAAAGTGACATCTGCACTTTTGAACACTCTAAAGAGGTCTTTGGGGGCAGATTTGCCCAATGCAATACTAATGAGGTAATTACCCACCCTGTTATTTTGAGTACTTTTGATGAGCAATCTTCAAAACCTTCTAGAAGAGCTTTACTTATTCTTTCTCATCTTGAAATCTGCTGGCCTCCATCAAGTATGTTGTTTGAATATACACAGTATTTGCCTCAAAAAATAAGATAATAAATAAAGATTTCTGCAAAGTCTTGTGTCGATTTCTTATAGCTGTAGTAAGGTTTTCACCACCACAAGAGGAAATCTGGGTAAAAAAGGATTCCCCATCTAAAGATTCAGATTTTTTATCCTTTTAAAATTAATTCACGCACCTTCATAACAATCCCAATAAAAAAAAACTACATGGAAGTAGCATTAATACAGATATATTTTCATAAGCCCAAGACATTTTACTTTCCTGAATAATTAAGAATACAACATTGAGTACTTTGATTGTGCTCTATCTTCAGGGTCTATTGCTATTTCATCCAACTATTGCTGTATTAAAAATTATTCCAAATTCAGTGACATAAAACAACCATTTTGTCTTCTTCGTCCTTTTCCCTGGGGAAGTTCCCGAGGGGGTGGCTCTCGTTCAGTTGCAATCAGAGGTCAGCTGGAGTTGCCATCATCTGAAAGTACACCTGGGAAGGATGTCCAAGAGGGCTCACTCCCTGGGCTGGCAGTTGGTATAGGCTGTTGGCTGAGAGCTTAGCCAGGCTGCCAGGATGAGCTTGTACAGGTGGCCTTCTGACAGCATGGGAGCTGGCCTCCCAGCGGGAGCCTCCAGAGAGGGAGTGTCCAAAAGGAATGTTTCAGGAGGGCAAGGGACAGCTGTAAGGCTTCACTGGACCTGGCCTCTGAAGTCACATGGCATTGCTTCTGCCCCAGTCTGATTGGTGAAAACAAGTCACCCCATCCAGCCCCTGTACAAGGGGAGAGGATTGGGACCTACTTCTAGATGTCAAAGAATCTGAAGTCATCCTCAGTCCCCTGTCGGGAACCCTGGTGCTCTAGTGGGTGACAGACACATCAAGCTGCTTACGGCAAGGTCAGTGGGTCAAAATGGTGTCCCCGAAAATGAATGTGGATGGTTTTCTACTGCAGGCTTCATCTTCAACACACTGTCTCATCCCTTCTTAAAACCAGCTGTCCATTGGTAAACTGCTCCTGCCTTTTCGATATTGTCCCTTAAGCATTTCCTAAAGGAATGGCCCTTTCACCACTTCCCCACTCAAGCATTACCATTCATTGGATGCTTGGTCCTCCTTCAATGTTATCAGAGTTCATGCTCTTTGATAAGGTCTCTTTTCAGACTAATGTCTTATACTTTTTTGTGCTACAAACTAGATCCCCTTAGACATGTTAATACAGGTTCATTTTGGTTCTAACATTTTTATTTTCCTTGAACTTTTTGAAGCCAATTCACTTCTCTCCGAACTTAGAAACTATATTGGCAATTTCGGTGTTTTTGTTTGCTTGTTTGTTTTGTTGCTGTGAGTGACTGCTAGTAAAAAGAGCTTTTGTGACTGTACCCCTCAAAAAGAGAGAGAAAGTCTAGGCAGGAGAGAACATGACAGGAACAAAAATTTTGAATTATTTTTAGTCAAAAGTGAGTAACATAAAACATTTAACCTGCTCCATTTATAACTTTTGCCTGGAGCCTCACTAGCTTTAGAGATGCCACTGTTTAGATCAATAAAAATTTAACACATCTCAATCCAAGCTCATGAATTCCCCTTCACTATTCCACCATCTTCCGTATCTCTATCTTTTTCTATATTCTCTGTACTTGTGAATGCTCAAACCATCCAACCATTCTCCCAGGTAAGAAGTGTTGGATTCATTCTGGAGACTAAAGTACAAACATTTCACTCTGCCATCTGGGGCCCTTTGCCTTCTGGTCCTTTTCTATACTTCCAGGTTCAGCTTCTGTTACTCGGTTCACACGAGCGGAATGCTTTCAGCTGCAAGTAATACCAAACAGGTACCGGTCTCCAGCCTGTAACCACTTGTCAACCTGTGAATGAGTCATCTTATAATCCGAACATCCCTCCCAGAGGGCTGCCATAGCTGGTGCTGAATGAAACAGAGAGGAACTTTCCCCGGCACGCCTACCTAATGAGCCATTTAAATAATCTTATTTTACTTTATTTGTTTTAAGCCATCAAAGTTTTTTTCCCTAAAATTTCTTTTCAAAATATTAACTTAAATTTTTTTATTGTAGTGTAACAGATATATAATAAGTTGTATATATCTTTGTAAAGTTTTGACATATGTACAATGGTAAGTTAAAACGTATTGCTAGAAAATCATAGAAACCTTTACTAACCCCAAATATGAAAATGTTCACCTATTGTTTCTTGACATACCCTTCACCCAGGTCTGTACACTCCTGAATATAGTATTTCCGTCTCTCTAACTTGTCACTGCGGAATTCTGCACTCTTTGATTCACACCACATCAAATGACAGTTTTGACATTTTTTGAGGGACTCAAATTATGTTCCCTTTATATGTTCTTTGAGTTTGGGGATCAAAAAGAAGTCTGAAAGAGTAAGATCAGAGCTTGGGGTAGATGGAGTATGCTTTTCCAATGTTTTTCTTTATTATTGTTAATTTTTTAAACATCAAGGGGGTCTATTAGGAAAGTTAATAGGTTGCCACAAATCAGGATCAGCAAACAGTAAGAATACAGTCACTGATCCACAGCGACACCTCTGCTCTGCCAGGAGCCCAAATCTCTCTCTGGTCCTCAGTCTCTCAGCCATGTGGTTCCGTGGCCTTTGCCTCTATGGACCAGATGAGGAGAAGACACCCCCAGTCTAAGTCTCCATGCCACAGTCACCGGTGTTTTTTGTCTCAGGGGCTTCTGCTACTTCAGACAGATACCTCGAATGTGTTCTTCCTAACGGAAAGACGTTCCTGGCTTTCTCTGGCTCCTAGTGAAATTCTAATAGGACAGCCCTGGATTCCCTCAAAGAATGAGCAGATACACTGTGGTGATGAAGGGGGTGGGGTGGGGGGAGGGATGCCTCTGTGCAACTTTTCTAGTCATTTCTTTTTAAAACTTTCTTAGTTTTCTATTTTCTTAAAGCCTCTTCCTAATAAGCTGTGATTGTCCCGTGTGCTTCAAGAAAATCTACCAAGGCTATTCCTTGGAATTCCAAGAAAAGCCCTCAGAGCCTTCTAAGCGATCCCTCTGCCTTGAATTTATCTGGCCCAGCAGATCCCATCAGAAGCCACTGTTTTGACGGTGTCTTTTTTCCTAAGGCATCCTAACAAGACTAAGACAGTGTATTACCGAGAGAACTTGCCTGCAGCCATACACTGATCACAGAGACTTGTTTAGACATGATCTGTTGGGAATAAACCTGTGTATGTAAGAACTGGAACCCCAGTAGCGATACTTTTTGACTCACCCTCATCTATCCCTGTAAGCATCACCACCACAATCAAGCTAATGAACATAGCTCTTGCATCTAATGATTTCCTTTGTGTCATGTCATATTTTCTCTTTCTCTGCCCTCTGCTCCTCACCAGGCAAGCACTGATCTGCTTCTTGCCACTATAGATCAGTCTGTATTTTCTAGAACTTTATATAAATGAACTCATAAGGTATGCACTTTTAAAAAAAATCTTGCTTCTTTCATTTGGTAGTGTTGTTTTGAGACTTGCTTATGTTATTATGTGTATGGGTAGTGCACTCATTTTTATTACTGAGCAATATTCCATGTGTGACCATGCCATAATTTGTTTATCGACTTACATTTTGTTTATGTACTTACCTGTGCATAGGCATTTTGGTTATTTCCAGTTTTAGCTATTACAAACAGGAGCCGCTGTGAACATACATATCTAGTTCTTTGCAAGGCTGTATGCTTTTGCACTTGAATGAAAATATGTAGGAACAACAACCTTGCAAATGAATATAAACATAAGCTATTTTTAAGCACTTTTAGAGTTGTATTTGGTGAGGTGTAATAGATACATAATCTCATGTCAACTTGAGGATTTTAAGAGTGAAGGGAGAGGGGGAGGTGGGGGAAAGGAAGTGGGTGTTAACAAACCCAGGGAAAGGGAACAACAAGTGATCTAAAATTTATGACAAGGAGGGGTAGGATGCCTGGTGGGGCATAATCAAAGGCAATGTAGCCGAGAGGAATTACTGAAACCTGAATGAAGGCCAAATATGATAGTGGGACTAGAGGAAAGTAAAAGGAAATAGAGGAAAGAACTAGGAGGCAAAGGACATTTATAGAGGTCAACATACAGGCATGTACATATGTAAATATATTTATATATAACGATAGGGAAATAGATCTATGTACATATTTATGTGTTAAGTATTAAGGTAGCAGACGGACATTAGGCCTCCACTCAAGTACTCCCTCAATGCAGGAACACTTTGCTCTAATAACCCAGCATTCTGTGATGCTCACCTTCCTAACAAGATCGCTGAAGACAAAATGGGTGCATAAGCAAACGTGGTGAAGAAAGCAGATAGTGCCTGGCTATCAAATGATTTAGTGTCTGGGGTTTTAAAGGTTTGAAGATAAATAAGCAGCCATCCAGCTGAGAAGAAACAAAGCCCACATGGAAGAAGCACACCAGCCTGTGTGATCATGAGGTATCAATAGGATCAGGTATCAGGCATCAAAGATCCAGAACAAAAAAATCATATTAATGTGAATGAGGGGGAGCGCAGAGTGGAGACTCAAAGCCTATCTGTAGACAATTGGACATCCCCTTACAGAAGGGTCACAAGGAAGAGATGGGACAATCAGGTGCAGTATAGAACTGAGGAAATGTACAACTTTCCTCTAGTTCTTTAATGTTTCCTCCCCCCAGCTATCATGACCTCAATTCTACCTAACAAATCCGGCTAGACCAGAGCATGTACACTGGTACAGATAAGAGCTTGCAACACAGGGAATCCAGGACAGATAAACCCCTGAAGACCAATAATGAGAGTAGTGATACCAGGAGGGGAAGGGGAAGCTGAGAGGAGAAAGGGGGAACTGATCACAATGATCTATATATAACCCCTTCCCAAGGGGATGGACAACAAAAGTGGGTGAAGGGAGATAGCGGTCAGTGTAAGAAATGAAAAAAAAATTATAAATTATCAAGGGTTCATTAGAGAGGGAGGGTGGGGGAGGGGGAAATGAGGAGCTGATATCAGGGGCTTAAGTAGAAAGAAAATGTTTTGAAAATGATGGTGGCAACATATGTACAAATGTTCTTGACACAATGAATGGGTGGATGGACTGTGATAAGAGGTGTGAGAGCCCCCAATAAATGATTCAAATTTTTAAAAGAGTGAAGGGGTGGACTATAGCCTGTCAATCAGGTCACAGCCAGTTGCCTCCTTGTGGGCGTGGCCTTCTCATGAGAATCCTAGGAACTTTCTCTCTTCCTCCCTGGAGGCATGACACACACTCTCTCTCTCTGCTTCACCTTCCTGTTGACAAGCCAATTTGAGCCATGCTGATGGTAGCCAGAGCCTTGAGATGCTTCCACTGCCACTGAATCCATAAGACCTTTCACCCATAAGCCTGTGATCTTCCTGCATTTGGCATCATTGCATGTGCCATGTGAGTCTGAAGAGGACTTTATAGACTAATATTGAACATATTGGCTAATATTGGACAGATAGACTTGATCTGGACTAGGCTGGGGTGTTTTCTTAATATACAATTACTCTTTGATATTATATATATATATGCCTGAATTTGTTTCTCTAGTCAACCCGGACTAACACATGAGGACTTTTCTTAGTTAAAAACATCAACAATGTAGTTAAGTAGGCAAGTTCAGCGTCAAAAATCCTTATGCTGTACAATGCTACTCAACTATCTTTACAGTTAGAGTTTACATCTATCTTAAACTTCACTTGCAATGAGTCACTGGAAGCTTTGAGATTTAGCAATATGCTTATCCCAATTTTGAAAGCTACAAAAATTGAAGAAAGAAATATCATGACTTACCTAAATATTATAGTCAACCAAAAAGAAAACTAGGAATGTGTCATAAATAGCTCACTGGCTTTTTATCCCAGTTGCTTAGTCAGACCATTAGAAATAGCACTATCCAGCTGACATTTCTGAGTGTCCCCAAAAGATGTCCTTATAAGCAGTCTGAGCATGTCCATTGGACACCTTCCACCAATGAGTCTCTGCCCCAGTGGTAACACTGAGTACCCCCAGAATACTGAAGGCGCCAGGTGTTCATGTAAGAAGGTGGGAAGGAGACCGTTCTCTCCTTCTTGGGTTTGCTACTGCAGAGGTTTTACAAGCAGTGTTGCTTCTGCTAGAGGCATTCATGTTAAGTTCAGTCAAGAGGTTCTTTTGAAGCAACTCATAACTCCTTTCTTCCCCATTCCCCATTAGGATCTAGACATGAGTCAACATTTGGGCCTCATTGGGGAGATGACTACAAATAGCAGACGTAGGCCTGTGTTCATCTTTATGTCTCCTCTCTTTTTTACTGGGTCAGACTCAGTGTGCCTGGATGCTTTTTGCCATTGGATGAATTATTACACAAAAGGCTCTCCAGTCCCTTAAGCAAAGACGTGTCCGGCAAGCCTGCTAGTCTACCTCCTTATCCAATATGTCCAGACACCTTTGACTCTCAGGAAGTGGTTAAACAAAGCTTAAGCTGGAACAAGTCCCACCCGACCCCTGCCACCACCAACATTGGGAAGTCAAAATTATTCTGCTCCATTGTGAGGGAAAGCTGTTTACTCCTTAGGCAAACAGGACAGGACCCACCACCTTCCACGGTTCATGGCCCGTGGGAGAATGCTGATGGCTCAGCCATGGGAGCTGATGAAACAATGGCTGGCCTGTCTCTCCACCTGAGATAAACGGACCCTTGCCTCCTGTTCCCTGACTAAAGCTGCAGAAGACAGTACGCAAACTTACCAGTTACTTCATGTTACCAACCTCATCCTCCCCTCCCATCTATGACTAACTTGTTGGTGTGTTAATGTTTCTTTGTAAACCTTCAAGTTGTGAACTGTCCCTTTGTATGTAAGCCTGTCACATGTTGCAGGCTGCGTGCAGGGGAAGTATTTAAGTCTGCCTCTAATAAAGCCTGGGCCCTGGAGTGTCTTACTGCAGGGACCCTGGGCCCTCACATTTACCTTTCTCTTTGGTTTAAAAGTTTTCTCACTGCAGATCGTACCCTCTCAAACCCATTCAGTTTGTAAAA
The DNA here is from genome assembly GCF_000313985.2 of Echinops telfairi. Lineage (NCBI taxonomy): Eukaryota > Metazoa > Chordata > Mammalia > Afrosoricida > Tenrecidae > Echinops > Echinops telfairi. The sequence continues at coordinate 793,379 of NW_022103900.1, forward strand.
CAAGAGCTGGTCTTTACATCATCTTACACCCCACTACGGTATTCTGTGGGGGAAAAATGAAGCGGTATGCTTCTGTAAAGATGTAAAGTTTGGGGAATCCAAAGGAGCAATTCTACTCTTTCCTACAGGGTGACTATGAGTTAGAATTGACTTGAAAGCAGTGAATTGGCTTTTGTTTGTTTGTTAACTATTATATTCTGTGTTTCAAACCAGCACCACTTGCCCCAGACTCCCGTGCATGTCTGAACAGCACCGTGCTTCATAGGGTTTGCAATGGCTGATTTAAAAAACAACAACGATCACATGGACTTTCTTCTGAGGGGCCTCTTGGTGGACCTTGCAGTTAGCAGTCCCACACATCCATTGTGCCACTCAGGGCCTTCACTCTGAGTTGAGTGACTCATATTTACTCTGGGTTTATCATTGCTGTTTGGCTGGATTTTCCTGCCTTCTCAGAACAGCACGCTGCAAGCACACGTGTGTGCACACTCATACACACACATGCATGCACGCACCGTCCCCTTCTGCCCACGGTCTTTGTTTTCCTTATTCTCCCTTCACGTGGATGAGCTGTTTGTTCTTCCTGGGCTTTAGCAGGTGCAGAGAATAGAGAGGTGACCACTTTGAGAGGCACACGAAGGAAGGGCAAGTCGTGGCTCCTGAAGGTGTTTTATCACCGCCTCTCTCGACCCCAGTGTGTAGCCGAGAAAATGTCAACAACTTGATCAAACACTTTTCAGCAGGGGCTCTCCAGTCCCTCACGATTAAAACGGGAGAGTCAACACTGGCACGTGCCCTTGAAAGAGACCCACTCCAGCACGTGGCCCCTGCCATCTTGGCTCAGCCCAGCCCAAACGACAGCCCGAACCCGGTGGGCACATGCGGATTTCAGAAAGCTGCCATGAGTTCCCTGAAATGTCAACAATAATAACAGCAACAGGAATTCAACAACAACAACAACAACAGAAATTGTTGAGCCTCAGGGATTAGCAAGCAGGAACGGCATTCGTGTTTTCTAATCACAATCTATTGTGCGGGTGCTTCTGCGGTTGTCACAACTGGCAGCCGGCTGCCCTGCCAGGACGCCGGTGGGGAGCGGTGCTCGCCAGGGGTGAGTGTCCACCCTCGTGTCCCCATCTGTCACTTTTCGCAGACGCCGCCCGCGCAGTTCGCACCCTGCCCTCTCGTTCGGTAAACATTTGCCCCTCACGTCGAGGAGTGACCCTTTCTTTCCTGAAGGTTGCCAGTGGAAAGAAAACAATGGATTATTACGTTCTCATTGAACCAACAAGCAGCTGCCGGCATCTTCTTTGGCGTGTTGGCGTCTCCCGTGCAGCGTCCAGCCCAATGCACGGAAGTCCCAGCAGATGATCGAATGGCCGTGGACTTCAAGAACTCCGAGCGGATGACGCCCTTGTCGCACGAGATTGTAACTTCAGGGGTGCTTCTATCAAGGGACAGCGACGACAAAGCGAGGAGCAGAGAGACTTTCACTGGCAGGAACCTCACCCCCGCCCTCTCGCCCCTCCCTTCGCCACCATTCCTGCCAATGAGAACTAGCCGGCAAGGGGACAGTCTCACATCTTTGATTTTAAAAGAATTTTTAAAAAGCGAACATGTCATCCGCATACCCAGTTTGCATGCACCGGGGTGCTTTTCAAACGGACGCCGCCTGTTTCTCAGGGGAGGCGTGAGCGTTGCCAAAATGCTGAACGACTCTCAGCGGAGCTGCCCAAGCGAGGCAGACAGGACGAAAGGCGTGGCGGAAACGATGCCGCGATGGTCGGATCCACAGCTGGTCGTGGGGATGGCTCGAGACCAAGCAGCGGTTCCTCTCACTGTGCAAGGGGCCATGATGGCTGCGGACCAGCGGGATGCTAACTGAGACATGGCACTGGGACGTGGGACTTGCTCAGGACTCGATGCTAAAAAAAAAAACCAGCGGCAATCCCACAGATAAACCCTGGGCACCCTGTCACTTCCTCCTTGCTCTGTTTCCTTGCAGGGCACAGCTCGGGGCTGATGGTGCCAGGGCAGGTGCCCCCCTCATTGCCTCAGCTCTCCTTTAGAAGCATCTGAATCTGTTTCTTGGGAGCTTGATGGTTTCCATCTTTGGGCTAAGGCTGTTTGCTGGCCCACCCTGCCTTGGGAATGCATGCTTGCTGCAGTGGGTGGGAGGAAATGCCCATTTGAAGACATGCATAGTTTTAGGTGCAGGAATCTCTTGATCTATTGTAAACACGAGGAGGACATTTTACTTTGCAACATCAATCCTAAATCATGGATCTCTATTTGAAACCTCCTTTTAATCATTTCTGGGTTTCTGCCCTTTCCTTCGAGCTGGTTTTGGACTTCCTATATAGATAGCCTTGGGCTGTGTCCTTTCCTTCACGGTCCTCACCCAAACGAGACCTGGTAGTGCGGTGAGTTAGGCACTGCACTGGTAGCCACTAGGTTGGTGGTTCAAACCAGCGGCCACTCAAGGGGAGAAGGTGGCAGCGCCCTGTGGGCACCGTTTGAACTCACCAGCTGCTCCAGCATAGGAAGGAAAGGCTTTCTACTCTTAAAGAGTTCCAGTCACTAGGAATTCTCCTCCACTGCTGCTGGTTGTGTAGCTATGCGCAGCCTCTGTGGAAAGCAATCTGGTGATATTTAAAGAAAATCAAAATTGGTCTACCTTATGACCCAGCCATCCCTCTACTGGTCATATACCAGAAGAGGAAAGAAATAAACCACGACCAGTCGTCCGTGCTCCAGTGTTTATTGTGGCACAATTCACAATTGCAAGGAGTTGGAAACAACCTAAAATTCCCATCGATAGGTGAGTGGATCAGTGAACTCTGGCACATGCACACAATGGAGTACTATGCATCACTGAAAAGCATGGGCGATCACATGAAACATGTCATTTCATAGGAAGAGTTGGAGGAAATTATGCTACGTGAGGTCAGCCAACCGCAAAAGGAGAAGTACAGCATGAGTCCCCTGAGGTAAGTGTAATCAGCCCAGTAGTTATAGAAGAGAAGCCACCTATCTCACACTATACAGGCTGAGGTACAGGCAGTCGGGTGGGGGTCAGACCAAACCCAAGGAGGTACATGTTAATCCAACACAAAGAAGGGGAAAGGGGCAAAGGGGCGGGAGAAAAGGAGGGGTGTGTGTGTGTGTGTGTGTGTGTGTGTGTGTGTGTGTGAAAGTGAGAGGATGGCATGGGGGGAGCAGGACACTAACCCACCCAGGGGGAGAGTATTGGTTTTGTCTCCACAGAAATGGGAGTGGGCATAAAGACTCCACCACGATACACCCAAACACGGGGGCAATGTAACCATGTAGAGGAATGCATGAAGAGAGAGGGTTACAGGGCTAGCCCAACCACAGCCAAACTGACCCCCTCCCGAAAAATATGTGCAACAGAGGACAACACTAAACCTACAGGTTGGGGAGAGGGACCAGCATGCCACACCAACATGGAAACAAACCAAAAAGGAAAAGAGAGAGTGAGGGTCTAGACCCCATATTGGCATACCAAGTCCAGAGGACTACATCCCTGTAGGGAGCTGCCAAGGAACAGAAAGGACTGTAGGGCAGATAACAGCTCATGTTATGTTGTCTCCTTTCTGGAGCATATTGCAACAGAAGACAATTCTGGGGTCACACGGTGGAGAGGTAGTGCGGTCTGAACCACTCACAGTGGGGCAAACCAAGACAGGAACAAAGCTACGAAGCCCCTAAAGAGCCCCAATAATAGATTTCAGGTTAGAAGGGGCAGCTTCTGGAGTTTCCCCAGGACCAGTGGGGAAATAGTCATAAAGGTCAGCGGACAGACCTGGAATTATGTATGTTTTTTCTCCTTTTCGTTTTTCAATTCTCCTTTTCATTTTCATTGTTTTCTTTTTGTTTGGTCTATGTCATTGTTGGGTTGCCTACTTATATAAGAGAGGCATGGGAAGCAAGCTCGAGGAGAAGGCAACAGGACTGCCGATCCCAGAGGGACTTGGGGGGAGAAGGTGGCAGGAGAAGGGTGCAGTGAGCAAACAACGCCATAGACAGGGGAACAACTAGGGAATTAAAATTAACAACAAGGAGGAGATAGAGATCCTGGGCGTGTCATAGCAAGAGCAAACTAGCTAATAATAAGTACTAAGTGGCAGAAATAGGGGGAACATGATGGTGGGGCATGAAGAAGGTAGAAGGAGACAGAAGAAGGATGTAAGAAGCAAAGCAATGGATAGAGGCATAAACATTGGTGTGCACAGATGTAAATACATCAATCCACAAAAATAGAGGCATTGGCTTAGGTACATATATTTATATGGCAATACACTCCCTCAAGACAAGAAGACTTTGTCCTAACAAATTGGCATTGAGATGCTCACTCTTCTGGCACAATGGCTGAAGACAAAATGGGTGCATAAGCAAATGTGGTGAAGAAGGTGGATGGTGCTGGACTATTAAAAGATAGAGTGTCTAGGGTCTTAAAGTCTTGAAGTTAAACACACAGCCATCTAGCAAGAAGCAACAAGCCCACATGGAAGAAGCACACCGCTGGTATGAACATGAGGAGTCATCTGGACCGGGTAATAGGCATCAGAAGACACATAACAAACAAACAAAAACATATTGTTGAGAACGAGGGGGTGGGGGTGGAGCAGAGACCCAAAGCCCATCTGTAGACAATGGAACAAGCCCCCCACAGAGGGACCAAAGGGAAGGGGTGAGTCAATCAGGGTGCAGTAAAGCATCGATGAACACACAATATTCCTCTGGTTCCTTGAGGCTTCCTCAGCTCCCACTATCATGACCCCAGTGCTGCTTCTCAATTCAGACTAGACCGGAACATGTACACAGGTATAGATAAGAGATGGGAGCTCACAACACACGGAATCCAGGAACAGGAGTGGGAATAGTGATACCAGAAAGTTAGGGGGAAGGCGGGGAGAGGATGGGAGAAAGGGGGAAGCGATTGCAATGATCAACTTATAACCATACACACCTCTCCAGGGAGGAGAACAACAGAAAACATGGGGGAAGGGAGACAGCGGTTGGTGTGAGATATAAAAATAATAATAATAATAATGTATAATCTATGAAGGGGTCATGAGGGTGGGAGGGGGAAGGAGGGGAAAAAAGAGGAGCTGATACCAAGGGCTCAATAGAAAGTAAATGTCTAGAAAAGAATGATGGCAATATATGTACACACATGCCTGATGCAGTCGATGTATGGATTGTAATAAGAGTTGTAAGAGCACCCAATAAAACGATCTTTTAATTAAAAAAAACAACCAAAAAAAAGAGTTAGTCTCCGAAACCCACAGGGCAGTGTTACTCTCTGAGTCAGAATCCACTTGGTGACAGGGAGCTTGAGGGTTGTTTTTTCCTCACGTTTCACCTGTATATAATTTACAAGTCATACAGCTCAATAGCTCACTCACATCAAGAAGAGCTATACAATCATCGCCACAATCAGTTTTAGCACATTTTCCTCGTTCTTGTACTCTTCGTTGTTAGGAGAGATTTTTTATGTTTGTTTTGTCTGCCCCTGGAAAGCTTCACGCTCAGAAATCTTAGGGAGCAGTTCTGCTCTGTCTTTGAAAGTAACTTTGCGTCAGCAGGGGCTTGATGACTTGGGTGGGTGGCCATCATCGGAGCCTGTTGTTAGTCTTTGCAGTCTGTTACTGAGCTGCCCACCCAGCATGCAAGACACCATCCCACCGCCCATCCTTGCGGCTCAGCCACCTGTGTGCTCTGTGCAGCTCCCCCAGCCCTTCTGCCTGGACACCATGCCACCTGAGTGGTAAGGAAGCTGCCATCTCGCCACTATTGGAACCTCCACAGGTGAGCCCTGCTCTCAATCTGTCCCTCCATTCTCAGAGTTTCCGTGTGGCTTGGCTTCTCCTCTCTCCGTGGTGCTTGGCCCTCCCGGGGACAGCCTGCGCCTGACTCTCTGCTCCCCTCTGCCCAGTTGTGTGCCTGGTGTAGGGGTGCGTGGACTCAGGGGTGTGTGTAGCCTTGGTCTTCATCCTGCATAAGATGAAAGTCAGGGTTTTTGAAACGCGGTAGCTTTTCCTCTCTCTTACTCTCAGTCTCAAAGGCAACGACCAGTGCTGACTGAACCAGGGAAAGATAAGGGCCCACAGAGGGTTAATATCCCAGGATATCATCCCATCCTAAAGAGACATGGACAATTCCTCCCCTGGGATTTTGGAATTGGTCTTTAAAAAGCGAGCCTCTATCAGGACTCATCTTTTGAATGTAAGAGAGAAAAAAACTCCAGAAAATGGCACTTCTCAAAAAAAAAAAAATCTTTGAAGTATGCATTTAAAAAAGAAAAGAATGAGGTGAATCTTGTTGTGGGCGCCCCTGTCGTCACTCATGGTAACCCCATGTGACAAAGTAGAACTGCCCCGAGGGCGACTTGGGTTAACAGGTGAGCATTTCACCGGTGAAATGCTTTCCATTTTCCCTTCCTGAGGGGTGGCCTGGTCATATGCCACCCGGGGGACGAGGGACAGTTGGAGCTGGTCCTCAGCAGAGTGGAGACTGAGGTGGGAGTTAACCGAGCCCCTGAGTTGGCTGCTCACCAGCTCCCAGCTCCTGTCCCAGCTGCAGCCAGCTCTCTCCCTTACCGAGCATCCTTGAGAAGGAGGAGGAAGAAATTTGTTTTCTTACTGGGTGGAGTGTAATGACTCACTAATGTTACTATTTGCAATTTTTAAAAATCCAAATAAATAAGAGTGGCTAGCTCTGCCTTAGAAAGAGATGGAGAAAGACTTCCCTGAGGAAACGACATTTGCAGGGGTTTTGAAGGTTCAGTAGGAGTTCACCAGGCAGAGATGGGGAGGAAGAACAGGACAGAAAAGCAGGCCTGCTCCTCATGGCTGGTCACCACAGGGCTCAGACCAGGACTACAGAAAAAGAAGTCACATACCATTTATCTAAATAACTTAAAAATTTATAGGTCAAACTAACAAACTATAAAATGCAATCTAATCTACCCATCTCCCAACCATGACAGATTTATTGTCACAATGAACTGAAAGGCCAACTGCAAATTTCAGTGCTTTTTGGAGTTCCATGTTGGGGTGGGATGATATAGAGCCCCATTCCCAGAGGTCCCTCTTTTCTTTCTAGTCCCACCTGCAACTCTGCGTGCCCACGTGTGGACATTCATCTTTGGCACAGGGCCCTGTGAGTCGCTGCCTCTTGGCCACTCTCAGGCCTAGGAGTGTGAAGGAAGGTGGCGTGGTCTGCCCTCTGCAGGGAATACATGGGAACAGGTCCACACAGGCCCTGGAAGCAGGCGCCCACCCGTGAATGGGGAACGCTGGAGTCCTGGGTCCCCGAATGGCAGGTGTACAGTCACTGGGCAGCCACATGGCCCTGGTCCTCCAGGCCCCCTGGCCAGTGGAAGAGTGTGGCCAGGGGAGTCCTCTGAAGAAAAGGACCCGGCGTGTGAGTCCCTCTTGTCTAAACTCAAGGACAATTTTGCCCAAACCAGAACATGTACAGTCATTGAATTGTGAAAACGTACTGAAGCGGGGACATGCTAAGGCATTCAGGATATTCAGAAGATGGGTTACGCGTCGTGTGTGTTAGGAGATAAGGGCAGGGCAGCTTGTGGAAAGCTGGAGAATTGCCTGGCCTTTGGCGGGCAAGGGGAACTATTTCAGTAAGACCTATCAGCTATGTCTCAGTAAGGAGAGACCGGAGACAAAGGTAGTCAGGGCAGTGGGGAGACCTTTGGAGGTTATTGGAATCTTTGCAGGTTGCCTGAACTAAAGAACAAGGAAGGGACTGTATTCAAGGACATTTCACTTCTGACGTCAATTTGAGGAGACTCTGAGAGAGAACGGAAGATGGCCCGGACAGTCCCAGATGAGAAGGTCTTGGGGACCACAGTGCATTGGTCCCAAGGTCACCCTTGTCCATGGAGGCCATGTTTGAGGGTCTATGACTACAGCGCTCGCTAGGACATGGTTGTAAACAAGAATGGCTGTGGGGTTTTACAATCTCCTGCGTCCCGAGGATAAATCCAGGAAGCATGGTGTCAGAGCACGTTGGAGGAATCCCTATAGACGTGCCTTTTCAATGGCTGCATCTGGTAAGTGCCAGATTGCCAACGAGAAGCTTTCAGGACGATCCGTTTCATGTTTACAAGTCTGCTTCTGTTACTCCTAATCTGTCTTCTTCCATAAAAAAGAAGCCATCAAATAAACAAACATCTCCCTTCGTGGATAAAACTAGCAACGATTTGTTTAGAGCTGGGACAAAGAACTGGAGGGAGCAGCAGGTCTGCAGCACGGATTTTATAGGTAAGAAAGCTATCTTTGATACCTTGTTTGTTCACGACTTTGGATCTGCTGGGAGAGGCCCGCCGCCAGGGGAGGCTTGCCTGCCACAGAGATGCTGACCAAGCTTCCGTGGACCTTTCAGGCGAAGCTGATCAGGAAAGACATGCCGAGTCGTCTACTGAAAATCAGCCCCTGGACACCCTAAGGCTCACGCACGCGGGCAGGTCTCCGTCCTGGGGTGCTCAGGACCTGGCGGCACCTTGTTCAGTGCTGCACTGGCTCCCCACGGGTGGGGACCGAGTGGACAACTGCAAACACGGGCAACAGCAGGCTCCTGGAGAGCCAGCCTCACTGGCACCCGTTGCCTGGCGAGGAGGATGGAGGAGGATGGACACAGGTGGGTTTTTTCTTCCAAATAGGAATCATGGATGGTTGTAAAAACACTTTTCTTATTGGTGAAACCAGAATGTTGCCGCTAAGCTGGCTTCTCAGGAATTTAAAGGCTGAAATTCCAGGCCATCACAAGCCATTGCGAATTGGCGATTTAGATGTGGACCGACTAACCTGGTTCAGCCGGTGCTCTGAACGGTTCCTGTTTCAAAGGGCGTATCCATTCTTCCCTCCACTCCACCTTCGTGCCCCCGGGACTATTTCCTTACCGTCGCTTGC
>NW_022103900.1:804089-805356 GCF_000313985.2 Echinops telfairi
GGGACAGCCGACTGGTAGATTCTAGAGGCTACGATCTGTGCTTCCCCCTATAGGGGCGGGCCTACTCTGTCCCATGGGGCCCCGAGGAGTTGAAAGCAGCACTGAATTTCGGCAGCAATGAAATGACTCCGCTTTTGTTATGCTTGTGAGGTGCCACTGGGTTGGCTCTGACTCATAGGGCCCAGTGTTCAACAGCACAAAGCACTGTGGAGATAAAGGCCTACCCTCAATGCCATTCCGGTGTTGGTCTTCCTCTCTTAGTGAAATTCTGGGAATTGTTTCTGAGCCGCAGAAATTGCCACTCACTTTCCAGGAAGGGTCATATTTTCAGGCATGGACAGTTACTCTCTTATTTCTCTTCCATCAAAGCATGTGATCATTCTCTAAAAAATGTACACTCCCCCCTCCCCCCCCCTTTGACTTTTAATGGGTACCTTTGCATCCGACCCGGGCAGGAAGATCTGGCCCTGGGTTGCCATGTGCCATGCGGAGGGTTGGAGTTTTTTTGGTCTGGAGGGCACATTTCTTGTTCTCGGGTCAATGAAATAATCAAAACCTAGTCCCTGGAGGAAGGAATTTTATGGCTTTCTTTTATTTGATCCACAATCTACTAAACTCCATGCCATAGTCAATCAGCTGCAAAATAAAGAAGGAGCGCGGAGCTAATTTGCTCGAAAAAGGATGAAATCCTTCGGAGCTGGGCTGGTAACGTTAGAAATAGATTGATTAAACCTAAGCTGGGGGTCCATGAGCTTCAAGGACAGTGGTCAGTAGTTGGGAACTCACTCATTGATTTGGCTTACAAACAGAAACGGCCCTTTGAAAGGACCAGCCGAATCCCAGCTAACCTGGTTTCCAACCCAGGCGATGGTCTCGATTAACAGGCTCGGGTCATCAGAAAAAGAACAGCAGGCGGGTAATGAAGGGACAGCACTTAGAAGCGATGGGCTGTGGCTCACAGAGAGCGAGTGTATGTTCACAGGTGCCCACCACTGCCCCTTGGCCACCCAGGGCCATCTCCTCCTTAACTCACCCCTCTCAGAGCTCACATCACTGGGCTGGCCCATCCATTGATCTCTAATGTCTGCCTTGGTTCATGTAATTGGAATGTCAAAGAATAAAACGTGGCTTAGTTAGGCGTTATTCTCCTGCTCATAAAACTCACCCTTGGACAGAGGGAATCAGCCTTTGATGAGGGCTGTCTCTGCGCTTCCAGAGAACACTGATTTCTACACATTGTCCAGGAGGCATTTGAAGCCTTCGAGGC
>NW_022103900.1:805456-812153 GCF_000313985.2 Echinops telfairi
TGATACCCAGGCCAGCAGGATCTCAGGACCATTGTGCTCAGAGGATTTTTGCCAGCCCGTAGAAAGAGTGTGTGTCCCAAGGAATCCGTATGGACTGACTCTTCGACCTGCACCCACCACTCGCAAAGGGGTAGAACGGGGAAAGAGAGGCCCTCTTTCCAAGTCTCCAAGTGTCAAAGTCATCCGGCATACTCCTAGCTGCTAAGAGTTTGCAGGAGCTAGGAACTGGGTTCTGTTACTTACTGCTATAGGGCCAGGGCCTCGCTTAGGGCCTGACAGAGTGATTATTGCTGCTGTGGGCTGCCATCTAGTTACCAGCTACTTGCAGCAACCCCAGTACAATGGAACAAAATACTACCCCGTCCAGAGTCATCCCCATGATTGCTTTCAGACCTGGTGGTTGTGCTCTGTAAGGTTTTCATTGACTGATTTTAAAAAGCTGGTCACCAGGCCTTTATTCCTAGTTTGCCTCTGTCTGGAAGCTCACTTGAAACCTTCTCAACATCAAAGCGATGCTCAAATTTCCAGCAGCAGATATGCGATTGCTCTACATCAAATGCATTGATGGGGAATTGAACCCACGTCTTCGTCCATTTAAAAACAAAACAAGCAAACTCACTGCCAACGAGTCACTGCTGACTCATCGGGACCCTATATGACAGGGCAGAACTGTCCCTGTGGATTTCTGAGACTGTAACTCTTTACAGGAGTAGAAAGCCTCATCTTTCTCCTGCAGAGTGGCTGACAGTTTCAAACGCCTGACCTTGTGGTTAGCAGCCTAATGAGTAACCACTATACCACCAAGGCATCCACTATAGCACCATAGAAGGTGAAAATTCTATCACTGAACCACAACTACTCACCCCCATACCTGAATAGTCCTAGGTGAGTCATTAAATCACAATGCCCCTATAAAAAGTAAAATGTTGTTACTTGCTTATAATGGAGACTTTTTGGGAGTTCTTGCCTAGCCATGTCTTCTCAAAAACATATCTTCTATGCAGAACCTTCTTATGGGTAGTCACAGAAGGCCCTGGAGTTGGAAAGTTTACCCCTTGACATGGGCAAAAAACAAGGTTCCAAGAATTGACCAAAAAAACCAACTGAAACGTTTCAACCAACAAGGCAACCCTGGAATCACTCATTCATTAATGCTAAGAATTTTGGAAGGTCCCTCTAACTGGAAGAGATCCATATTTGTGCTTATCCCAAAGAAAAGTGATTCAGTGAAAATAGAAAGTACCAAATAATATTACGAATTTAACAGCAAAAGTAAAATTTTGCTGAAGATAATTCAAAACTGGTTGCCCCAGTACATGGATCGGGAACTGCCAGAAATTCCCCTTGAACTTAGAAGAGGACATGGAACACGGGATATCATTGCTGATATCAGATGGATCTTGAATGGAAGCTGAGAATACCAGGGAAATGTTGAATTCTGTTTTACTGACTATGCAAAAGCATTTGACTGTATCGATCAAAACAAGTTATGGATGATATTGGCGGCACAAACCCATCAAGCGGCTTGATGGGATAAAGACCTGACACACAGCTCGTATAACAACTACAGCCTAGAAGCCCTATGGGGGCAGGTGTTCTGTGTCACCTGGGGTAGATAGGAGTTGAAACCCACTCACTGGCATCAAATAACAGCCCGGCCATGGAAGCCCATTAGTTATAAAACAAACCATGCTGGAAAACAACTGTGGATCAATAAAGTTTCATTGTTCATTTCAAACGTGCAGTTAGCAGATACCATTATTCACCTTTTAATTTTTCTAAGATGGACTGTATCACATCGCAACTGTCACAAAGTCATGTGTTTAAAGTCATTTAAATGTTCATGGGGAAGATGCCACATTAATCATATAATTTGGACTAATGTGAATATTTTTATAGGGTCATTAACATTTCAAAGATGTTAGGGTTGTTTTGGAATTTAAAACAAGATTTATGGATTTGAGGAACAGGTTAAAAAAACACACACCATTAATCTGATTTCTGCTGCTTTGAAGCCAAGAAGGTTGGAACTATTGGGAACAATAGAAAGGGGATGCACCGCATGGAAACGGTAATTTGAAAGATAAGGAACCGAAGGTACTACCGATGTACTTGGTTTTATAACCAAATGCGAGACTGACGTGGACGCGCTTGCGTTCATATCCATTGCATACGAATGAAAGGAATTAAGCTTCAAGAAACAGGTATGTAGTGGTGTGTAGATTCCCGGGTAATCTTTTCTGGAGTATTCTTGCTCTCATTGGATTCATTGAGTATTCGGTACGGTGCTCTGTGCTCTTGGCTGCTGAGATTGTAACAAGGAACAAAAACATAGTCCATGTCTTCATGGGGCTTACATTCTAGTGAGGCCCACTGTGTTAGTCCGGGTTGACTAGAGAAACAATCCAGAGATACTCAATTATGTGTAAGAGAGAACTTTGTATCAAGAAGTAATGATGCATCAATACATCAACCCAGCCCAGTCCAGATAAATTCATAACTTCTTTATTAGCCCATATGCCTGATATTTGCCCATGAATTCCTCTTCAGGATCATGGAACACATTCAATAATGCTGAATGCAGGAAGATTACAGGTTGGTGGGTGGCAAGTCCTGTGGGTCTAATGGTGGTGGATGGATCTCCAGTACTCTGGGTGCCATCGACGTGGCTCCATGTGACTTGTCAACAGGATGTCTAGCAGAGAGAGAGTGTGTCCCACCTCCAGGGAGCTGGACAGGAGTTCCTGGAATCCTCAGGAGAAGGCCATGCCCACACAGAGGCATCATTAGCTATGACCTGATTGACAGGCTAGACTGCACCCCCTTCTCTCAAGTTGGCAGGAGATTATGTAACTCCCACAATGACTGAAGTCCCTGGAATTCATAGACCCAAAGGAGGGGAAAGGGAAGAGGAAGTCCTAGTACCTTCATGCTGCTGTAACACAAACTCAAGTGGGAGGCTTGAGAGAACAGAGATTTGGTTCTTCACAGCTCTGAAGCCTAAGTCCTTCAAAGGGTCCTTTGCCATAGACCTTGGTGCTCCTTGGCTTGTGATCAATATCTTGGTCTAGCATCCCTCTTCTCTTATGTGCGTGTGACTGTAACTAACCTGCCCTTCTATAACTCAGAAGTGATTATAGTTAGAACTCACCCGACCCAGGTGTGGTTTCATTACTATAATGACGAAACTGCTATTTCCACACAAGATGGCAACCACAGGTACTGGGGTGAGGTTTCCAACACATACTCTGGGAGGGGCTGCAATTCAATGGACAACGCAAGAGGCCAGTTCTTGCATAGGCGCCCCACACCTGGAGCTTGTCTTCACTACTGGGGGGCGGGTGCCCACCATCATGCCCGGTGCTTTCCTCTCCTCATATTCATCCCTCGCAGCACTCTCAGAGGCAGGGAGGATTCCAAAGACCCACAGGGACCATGCAGGCCTAGAGGCTTAGGCACCTTGCGGAGCATGTAGATGCTTCAAACGGGTCTCCGCTGCTCAGCTCTAGCTGGTGGCTCTCGGGTGGGAGTAAATCCCATTACTCCCAGAACGGCCGTTTCTCCAGAGTCTCCTCAATGCCACTTTCTATTTGAAATCTGATTTTTCAAAAACTGTTTGGTCCATTTTAAAAGCTGCTAGGTGGCATCTGTGAAAAGGGCATGCCTACAAGATGATTCCCTGAGAGGTTATCTATAATAGCAAGAGTTGGGAAACAAGTTAAATGTCCACCAACAGTGGACAGGTAAATTCAATAAATTATGCTCTGTCTTATATGAACCACTCTGGGGTCTTAGAAAGTAGCTCCTAATGTGTAGACATGAAAGAAGCCATCATAATATATTGCTTTATGAAACATTGTTAAATGAAAAAGGCAGGGTGTGTGTGGTCTGCCACCATCCATGCAAAGGCCAGTGACAAGTATATGTACAGGTGTATACCTATCTAGACATATATGTGCATGTATCTACATATTCACATACAAACAGTCGTTTTGAAAGCACATATGCAGACATAGATGCATCCCTTGCTATCGAATCAAGACTAACTCAGGGTGATGTCATGTGTGACCAGGCAGAACTGTGCTCCGCGAGGTTCCCGGTGGCTGTTTTTCCAAAAGTCGATTGCCAAGACTTTCTTCTGAGACATCTCTGGGTGAGCTCGAACACCCAACCTTTCGGTCATCAGCTAAGCAGGTTAACCATTTGCACAGGCAGGGCCTCTCCTCAACCTCCCCCCACTGCTCATGTGACAAGAACGTATCAACTTGCCTGGTGGTTTACTGCCAATGGCCACGTGTCATGATCCCAGTTGTCTTGCTTCTTTCTGGGTACCATGCAGGACCCATCATAACCAGGGTCGTCTGCCTTTCAAAATGTTGTTGGATTGGATTTATTTCAGGGTCGTCACCATTTGGGTGGCGGGTGATGTTTCCCACGTTCACGGTGAGGCTGGGCTATTGTTAGCTCTTGCATGTGCCCCAGCATCTTCTGCCTCAGTCAGGGTTCCAGCAGGGGTCACACTCCCACTCAGAGGGTGCTCTCAATAGACTTCAATGAAGGGACTATTGACAGAGTTGTGGATGGGGACCAGGGGACCACTAAGGAGTGCTGAGGTACATGAGGAGTGCAAACGACCGACAGGCCAGGCTGCTAACAGAGAGTCTGGAAGTTTGGTTCTTGTCCTTCCAGCAGTGCATTGAAGACAGACCTGGTGATCTGTTTCAGAAAAAAAATGGCCATTGAAACCCTTGGGAGCACAGTTCTACTCTGACACATTCTCATGAGCCAATCGACTAGATGGCACTTGTTTTTATGTTTTTTTCACTAGCGGCACCCGGAGAGAAGCCACGGAAAGAAGACTTTAAGCATCCCTGGTCTGAAGGAGCAAGGGGAGGGAAAGTATTGCTGGGCTAAATGGGAGCTAGAGCCATGGAGAAATGTTCTACTCCCACTGCAGGAGCCGGTTAGGTTTCCCATTCCTGCCCGAATGCTGGGGTGAAAGCACTGAGTGGGGAATGAGCCTCTCTCTCTCCTTTCTCCCCACCCCCCATCCTGGTCATTGCTATTTTGGCTCTGTGTTCCTTTCCACTGGCCAACCCAAGCAGAAGGCAATCCTGGGGGGTGGGAGGTGAGGTGGAGAGGGGCCGCAGGGTAGAAAAGAGACCCAGAGGTTGGGTAGCTGATGGAGAATGACTTCACAGGGGATTGTCACTTTACCCAGAAGGTGTTCTGAGTGGGACCTGCCTTACGGATGGCGATGGAGGTGGAGAGGAGGTACCACCATTGTCCTTGTTAAAAATGTAACACTTGGTGTTGGCATCCACTTCCATGGAAGAACCTGCCACCTGTTCTTGTGAATCACCTACCTACCTACCTTCTACTTTCTAAAATTTTAATATTTGTTTAATTTTACATTTCAAAATTTGAATTGATGCCAAAAAAAAAAAAAGCGGCCTTCAAGGTTGACAAGGACTAGGATTGACAGGCCTATGGCTTTTAGAAATCCCTGTTGTCCATTTAAATTTTAATGTTTCTATCATT
The DNA here is from genome assembly GCF_000313985.2 of Echinops telfairi. NCBI lineage: Eukaryota > Metazoa > Chordata > Mammalia > Afrosoricida > Tenrecidae > Echinops > Echinops telfairi. The sequence continues at coordinate 810,998 of NW_022103900.1, forward strand.
TGTTCCTCAGTGTAAATTAACAGCCATGGCAGCGTGCTGGGTTTCTTTTCCAAAGTCGGGACTTTAAATTTAATTCAATAGCCGAGATTTACGGCGCTTCTGTATTTCACACGGCAGAATCAATAATGTGACTGAAGTGAAGAAGATAAAAATTTATGGTATCTTGCAATTTAATGGTTGAAAAGATGCAATTGGAGAGATCATAAATTGTGAAGGAGTTTATGCTTCATTGCTCCTGATTCAGTGCTTGCTGTTAGAACTTGATTTGTGGCTATTCACAAGGTGTGATTAATGATGTGATCGATGCTTGCTTCAGTGCAGTAAAGCAGTTGTAAGGCTCTTCATTAGAATAAATAAAATAAATTGACTGAAGCTTTATAAAAACTGTGTAACATTTAAAATCTAAAATGTCATTCCCCCCCCCTCCCAGTTACAATTTAGGTTTCTTCAGACAGTTTCCACCTACAGCACATCACTCATTGTCATTCTTTTAGGATATTATAGAAATCCATGTGGGTTTGGATAAGCTTTATGCAAAGCTCACTGAAGAGGAAAAAAAGAAAGAAAGAAAGAGTTGAATAGGAGCGGCAGAAGTGGGATACTGAGGTGGCTGTGCCTTCTGCGTCCCCGCATCCTTCCCATGTGCATTCGAGCCCCTTAAACACGTGGAGTTTAAAGGGACAGAGGCAGAAAATGACCCTTGTATTCACAGGTTGGCCCCCAGACAATATGAGGAGTTTGCCCCTTTCTACGTGGGGCAGCTATGTACGCATCTCTGAGTGGACACAGACATGGCTGACCATTGGGCAATGCTTCTTAAATGTTGGGACTTTTGTTTCACATGGCTTCTGGTGTCAGTTCATGGTATGATGGTTGTTTTTTGGTTTTTTTTAAGTAGGAAGGCAAGCCAACAAGGAGGGTCCTGGCTGCCTTCCTGCCTTTCGAAAGAATACAGTCTCAGGCCTCGGTGAGTCACTTGGACGGAGGAGAGCTGCCTTCCTAGAGTCACAGAAGTGCTTTCTAACTTGGGGATTTACTCACCACGCTGCACCATACAGTTCCTGGCAGCAAAAGAAAGCTTCCGACCTCTACTCAAGTCCTCCCTCAATGCAAGAACACTTTGTTCTATTAAACTGGCATTTCATGATGCTCACCT
>NW_022103900.1:813107-815289 GCF_000313985.2 Echinops telfairi
GCGCCCACCACCACCCTCACCCACTGACTCCCCCCACCCCACCGCCCAAATGTCAAAAGTCACAAGTGGCTTGCTTAATCTTATGGACTCAGACTGGTTGTAATGGGCATATGGATGCTCTGACCACAGCACGATGTGCAGTTATAGACGTGCACCAGCCCCAGAGCTGGCAAGCTTTGGTCGTGTGTTTCGAAGACTCAAACAAACCCCGCTGGGATGAATCTGGAAACGTCTGCTGCCATGGCAGGCTCTGTTTTCCCCTCAAGCCAAGGTTTTCAACAGGAAAGGCACATGGTGGTGAGTCTTCTTGGTTCTGCCTTTGCCACCACATGGATGCTCCCTTCCTGTCAACCTGGGATGCTGCAGGGGGCTGGGGTCTCTTCCATTTCCTCTCCCTTCTTGGAACCTGAGTGTCACCCCACTATACAAAGATATATGTTTATTCTCTTCTAAGACTTTCCCTTGACTGCTCAAAGCACCGTGGACACTTAATTCTTTAACTTATACCTAATGCATAATAAAATTAGCTTATAAAACATTTAAATAAGTATAAAACAACTTATAAGCCAATGTTCAATGGAACTCCTCGTAACGAGTGTTAACCATGGACTTCCATTACCACGAGGCCCCATCTCCGCCTCTTGCTCTTCAGCACCCTTCAGCCCCCCTCCTCCTCAGCACACTGACTTGCCATCATCGTGAGGGTCTTCGGCCACACCCTTGTACCCCACGGTAAGGCCCTGATTCACTTTTGATGAAGGTTTACTGAACAGGTTAGGTTCCCACTCAACAATGTTACATTTCTTATAATGTATGAACACTATCATTTCTTTCTGTTCTGCTTGCTTCATTTCCACTAATCTAGTTTCCTTACCTTTACAGTCTCATCTTTTTTTTTCAAGTATTTATTGTCCAGATAGTCTCATTTAGGTGATTTTAAAGAAAGAACACAGTACTTAGTGCATGGTACTCCCCAAAACATGGTACTTTGGGGAACCAATCATTATTAAGCTATAAGGTGATCTCAGGGGTTAGGTCCAGTTCAAGTTTTGAAGGCATTCTAAGCGCAATGTCTAGGAAGCTGTCCAATTTCAAGTCCGGTTGGTCTGCTTTGGTTTGTTTTATGTAATTTGGGGTTCTATTCCACCTTTCCTCCCATTTTATCAGGATAGGGGGAACACTTTTTAAGCTGATGATCACATGCCTTGATGGAAGAGAAATAAGAGAGAATTTTAATCAATGCCTAAAAGTTTGATGATTCCTGGAAAGTGAGCGGCAATTTAGCACTCTGTCTGCGGTTCAGAAATAATTCCTGGAATTTCACTAAGAGAGGAAGACCAACATTGGAGCAACATTGAGGTACACTTTTATCTGGAAGGACCTAAGAACACTGTATTTTCCAGTGCTTCATTCTGTTGTACACAGGCCCACTGTGGGCCAGAACCACTTCAATGGCACCTCACAACAATGACAAAAGCGTAGCAATTTCATTGCTACCAAAAGGTAATGCTGCTTTCAACTCCTAGGTGCCCATGGGACAGAGTAGAGCGCCCCCAAAGGGTGAAGCGCGGATCATAGCACGCAGAGTCTACCAGTCGGCTGTACCTGTCTCATGATGCTTTCCGCTTTAGGAGGAGAAGTAGGCATTTCTTTGCTCTGATGGCTGTTAGGTACCAAGCTGCGAACAGGGGATGGAGCGGAGGACAACATCTAGTGCCACTGACCCCAGGGTGGGTGCAGCCGGTGGATTTTGCTTATGGTTGCCTAGAATGCTATGAAAAACATTTTTTTTTTTTGCACAGCACTTGACAAAATAGGTTCTCATAGGTGCTCTCGCTTGGCCTGCCTGGCAGGAGGATAATCAACCTCACTCTACTAGACCCACCTTGTGGATGAGAAGCCTGCCGTGCCCCCCTCCGTCCCTCAGCGAGGTTGTTGCTGTCTGAGGCCGGCTCTCTCCGTCTTCTTCTCAAGTCACCCCCTGGTTGGAACCGACACCCCTTCCTGTGATATCACAGAACAGAAATTCCCTCTGCTACCTTTCATAAATCAAAGTGTCTCTTTAAAACGCGGGCTCCCCAGAAGGCTTGGGCTAGCTTCCACACAGGCAGCGATCTTATCAAGTGCCTCTGAAAGGCTGTGTCAGCTCCTCCGAGACACGAGGTGACAGGTCCCGGCCATC
>NW_022103900.1:815949-817315 GCF_000313985.2 Echinops telfairi
GGAATGGCTGGAGGCCTCTCAGAAAGCTGCTTGGAAGATTGCTGAGGGACTCCTGCTGTGACACTTAGGAGTTTCTTGCCTTTTTCTCCCAGAGATCCCCTTATTAGAGAATCCCGCAAAACCAGGAGGAAGGAGAGGCGAGGTTTCTGCCTAACGCGCGGCCCTTCTGCCTCTCATTAAGGCCTCTCGCGCGCGAAGTCTGTGATGTGACTTGTGCACTCAGCGCGCTGCCTGAGCCATCCTGGCCAAATCGGCACTTGAAGACATCAAGCCCCCCCAGCCCCCAGCTCTCACGGAGGCAGGAACAGAAGTGCCGCCGCCCGTCGGACTCTCCCTTGGGCTCATCACTTTCGGCGGCTCACGGGGCAGGGTGTTTCAAGGAACAGGGATTAGACCAGGGGATGTATTCTTACCCAGCCCTGAGCTGCAGGCATCATGGATGAGGAAGCACCCTTTTGGTTTCTGAAATGAGTGCTGAACACTTAGTCCCAGGGAACTGGGTTTTACAAATCAGTTCTGCTGTGAGCCTCGAGGAAAGCCCTCAGGATTACCAGCGCTGAACACGGTCGAGATGGGCCAATCAAGAATAAAGTACCAGAGGAGGAAGGAGGAGGAAGGCCCTCACGGTTGTGTTGGTGGAAATGGTTGGGGAAGGGGTTGTTCGGTGGGTGGGCATGGAAGATGTGAAAACCTGTCATTCCAGATCTTTGGTTCATTCGGGCTTATGCGATGCAGCCCGGAGCATGCGCCTCTGTACCATGTCCGTCTTCCTCGCGCTGCCGGCACGGTGAACCTTGTACTACTAGGATCGTGGGAAGATTACAGGTGACCCTTACGTACAATGTAAGGGACGTCAGATTGCAGCAGGCCAAATTCAGCCCACTGCTTATTTATTTATTTTTTTAAGTTTTACTGGAACCCGAGCAGCCTCATTCACTCAGGGATTATGTGTGCATGCTTATTTTCACAGAACAGTGGCAGAGTGTCTGGGCCTTTACAGAAGAGCTTTGCCAACCCTTGGACTGGCAGGCTCTTAAAGGACAGGGTGAGCTTAGTGGATTTAGAATGGAGACATGCATGTTACAGGTTCTCTTGGCTTTTGGATACATGACTGTGAATTTTAGTTGCATAAAACAACTTTAACACATGCTTATACATTTTTGTGGGTCAGGATTGGGCACAGCAGGGGTTTTTCTATCTCTGCTTCATGATGTGGGGTCTCAGCTGGGCGATTCAAACAGCTGTGGGCTTGAGAGACTGGGCCTCTCCATTGTCTCTCTGATTTTTCCATGTGATCTCTCTAGCATTCTTATATGTTGGCTTAGGTCTCTGAAGATGTGTGTGTGTGTGTGTGTGTGTGTGTGTG
>NW_022103900.1:818097-827528 GCF_000313985.2 Echinops telfairi
GTCTGAGGCTGTCTCAGACGCAGAGAACCGAGTAGCACACTCCAGATCGGTGTCTTAACTTAGTAATTTCCAAATAGAAATCAACAACCACATTCTGGGGTAGATTTTACTTCATACCTTTTACTTGCTTTAGAAATGTTCTTTACTTTCAAATGTATGGGCTACAGTGGAGCCCCCAATTTCTGAATGACACAGTCGTACATGCCAGTAAAACGAAACCCCAACAACTCCAGAATGCACCTCCAACAAGCGGAGTGAAAGAGATGACAGTCCACAGATGAGAAAAAGAAAATGGTTTATGAATCCCTCGGGACTTCAGAAAGGATTTCCTTGTGTAAAATGGAAGAAATTTGAAGAAACTTCCTCTGTTGCATTGTGATGGGGGCAAATCACAGCACCAGCACCACTCGTGCTGAAATTACTAGGAAAACACGAATCACAAATCCCCTCTGCCATCTAATGGATGCTCACTCACAGCAACCCGATCGGACAGAATTCAACTGCCCCTGTGAGTTTCCGAGACTAAGTCTTTATGGGAGTAGAAAGCCCCGTCTTTCTCCCACAGAATGGCTGGAGGTTTTGAACTGTAGAACCTGCAGTGAGCAGCCCCATGCAGTAACGTTATACCACTAGGGCTCCTGGAAATGACTAATAGCAATATGAAATGACTAATAGCAATATGAAAATAACAGAATTTAGAACAATTCTACATCCATTCCTTCCTGCAGTAAAATAATAATTATATAGAAAGTAAAACTATTTTATAATCTGTCATATTTGCAGACCCTATAAAGTATAGAAAAAAACACTTTGTACTTTGTGGAATAATTTGTCTTCCAGTGATGTAAAGTATTGAATCAAAAGAGGGCCAAGTGTCAACATCACAGTGAACCATTTGAAAATTCATGTAAAAAATGTCTGGGAGTAAAGATTCCGGGGTGCAAGGCTACTGGAGAGAATTGTAAGAGGAAGCGGGTGCTGTGTTCTCCATCGACTGGGCTGTAAATGGTTTTGTCTTCAAACTATTCAGACGTGGCTCGTTTAGTTCTCCATTGGCTGTGGGTGGATTTAAGACTGGGGCAACTCAACCTAGATCAACTGCTTCCTTGTTCAGAGTTGTGGGTGAGTCAGTTTTGACTCATAGCAGCCTTATGTGATCTTACGTCAACCTGTTGTACGAGACTCTGTAAAGGACTGAAGAGCAAGAATATCACATTGAGGACAAATGTATGCCTGGGATGGGATTTCCTTTTTCTTTTAAAAAATGTAATCATTTTATTGTAACATTCCATAGTTCAATCACATCAAACAGTATCGTGCAATTGCTACCATATTCAGTTTCAAAGCATTTTCTTTCTTCTTGAACTCCTTGATATCGGCTTCCCTTTATCCCCTCCCTCCCCCACCCTACCCCCTCAGAAATGCCCCCCAGAAATCCTTATTTATTTATTTTTCCACTATAATAGTTTCCCTCCCTACCTTACCCAATCTGATATATCCATTCACACGCAATTCTGTTGTTCGAGCCCATCAAGTGGGAGTATACAGTCATCAGTGCTATCAGCTCCCCCTTCCCCACTTCCTCTCCCCCCTTCTCTTCCTGTACCCTCAGGTAACCAGTACTCCTGTTACTGTTTCTGAAAAGTTATCTGTCTTGGCTTTCACGTACCGAATGATCTTAAATACACAAATGAACATACGCAAATCTAACATGATTAATGAGGCAAAACAAACAAAAACCATAAAAATAAGGGGAGGGAATATTTAAAAAACTAGAGGATGGTTATGTGTTTTATTAGTGCTATACTGCACCCTGGACTTATCATCCCTTCTGTGTGGCCCTTCTGAGAGGGACTGTCCAATTATCTTACAGGTGGGTTTGGGGTCACCACTACATCCACGACCATTCACATAGATTTGGTCGCTTGTTTTTGAACTTCTGATACCTCTTCCTGTCGGCACCTCATGATCACATAGGCTCATGCTTCTTCCATGTGGGCTTTGTTGCTTTCCTGCTAGATGGCCACTTGCTTGACTACAAGCCTTTAAGACCCCAGGTGCTATATGTTTTAATAGCCGGGCACCATCAGCTTTCTTCACCAGATTTGCTTCTGCACCCATTTTGTCTTCAGTGATTGTGTCAGGAAGGGAAGGTGAGCATCATACAATGCCACATTATTGGAACAAACCATTCTTGTACAGAGGTAAGATTTAAGTAGCAGCCCAAAGTCCATCTGTTTCCTTGTTGCATTTGCATATAAATACATATAGACAAGTACCCATATATTGATATATTTACATATATATATTCTTCTTTCTTCTTTTCCTTCTTGCCACACTATCATGTTTCTGGTATGATATTTTCAATCACCTCATCTACATGTGAAAATTGGACACTGACTAAAGAAGACAAAAGAAGAACTGATGCACTTGAATTACGGTGCTGGTGAAGACTGTACTATACATAACGGGCTTTGTTTTGTTCTGTTGTACACAGGGTCACTATGAGTCAGAAGCAACTCAACAGGACCTAACAGCTTGGATATGATTGATAAGCATGAAGGCAGTTTGATTTGATTTGAGTTACTCCAATCATTGAAAGTGCCATGGTTTACCCGAACACAAAAAGGAGATACCAAAAGAAGTTGAAGGCATTGCCAACAAAGTACAAATACCAGAGGGTAAGTGTGTTAGTCTGGGTACTTTAAAGAAACAAATCCACAGAAACTCATGTACAAAAGAGAGTTTTATATGAAGGGTAAGTGCACATCAAGAAAACATCCCAACCCAGTGCTGCCCAAGCCCACAAGTCCGACATTAACCCGTTAACTCATATGTCCAACACCAATCCACAAAGTCCTCCTCCATCTCACAAAAGGCAAGCAATGATGCCGACTGCAGGAGGAAAGCTGAATCAGTGAGCGTGTAAGCATCAGGAAGTGAGCCTTGCCAGCTGAAGCAGGGAACTGGCTAAGGAAGCTGCACCCTGGTCCAACCATCACAAAGCAAGCAACCCAAGAACTAGAAAGGTCTGGCTCACCAAGCCATTTATCCCTCTGCCCTCCAATTAATCCCACATATGTTTATCGGCCAGGTTGGCACAATAAACGAACTACTTCAGTATATTTAATATTTGCTATGTGGAATAAGATATTGCAGAATTTTTACCAGATGAGTCAAGCTGGCCAAGATCAAGTAGTATATTTAAAGACCCATACAGATCATCAACAGCGTATTTACATAATTTAATCAAAAATGGAAAACACCACGAAACAAATACTGCAGTTCACCATCACAGAAGCATTAGAAATAAACAAGTAAATGAGAACATAGAAGTTCTCTGGAAGTATCATTGTGTGCCAGAGCTGAGTTTCACATAAGCACATGTTACATTATTGTTGACACACTTGAATCTTGTGTGTAAGGAAGCATGCACATGAAGCTCTTTCAAATAAATGTTTCCTTCTTAAACAGTGTGACTGGATGAAGAATGCAGGCAGGCATTTGAGAAATTATCTTGAGAACTGAAATACCAATGTTTCTGGAGAAGTGAGACAATTTTATTTTTACGTGAGAAATAAATTTCCAGATTCAGCAAAGATGCATTTTACTCATACAGGCATACATGATTCCATAAAAGACATAAATGCAATGGCTATTTTTTCCCAATATTTAAATTTCACTATGCATGCTACTAACTTTAATGATCACAACTGCACAGCAGAATGCTCGTCTTCATCCCTAAAGAGATTAAAAAATCCTCAGCATACAACGATGCTTCAAGAAAGGCTTGATTCATGATCCTTATCATGCGTAGATGGTTCAACAGCTTAATTGTCTTGGAATCATTGAAGAATTTGTAAGAGCAAATGATACAATATATTATTATAAGACGTTGGAGATGAAAGATTGATCTACAGATCTTTAAAAATAGCAATTTGTTGTGATGTTTGGTTTCTGATCATTCGATTTTTGACATCTTTTCGTTTATTTATAATTATAGGATTTATTATGAAGCAAGCATAAAAATTGAGCCTTTTAAAGCATACTTTAAAAAAACAAAGCCACTGACGAGTCAATTCCCTATCATAATGACTTTATATAAGGATTCTGAGATTATAAACCTTTAAAGGAGTAAATAGCCTCCTAATTCTCTGACAGAATAACTGGTGGGCTTGAACCGGCAACGTCCCAGTTAGGAGTCCTGACCTTGCCACCAGGGCTCTCTTAAAGCAAAATTGCTGATAGCCAATTATTTGCTCTGGGAGGTCAACACGATCTTACTTCGATTACTGAAAGAACTGAATTCACTGACTCGTTTTCTTGGTTGTTGACTGTAAGGACATGTTTTTGGTGGTTGGTGGGCGGGTAGAAAATGTACAGTTGTTGCTGTGTTGTTATTTGGTGCCATCACATTGGCTCCAGCTCATAGTGACCTCATGCGCAATAGAGCAGAACACTGCTTGGCCGGCACCATCCTCAGGATCGTTGCTACGTTGAGCCCATTGTTGGAGCCACTGTGTCAATCGTCTCATTGATTATTTTCCTTTCTGTTGTTCGTTGCCAACTTTCTACTTTACCAAGTGTGATGTCCTGCTACAGGGTCTGGCCCCTTTGTACTGTGACTCAGTTCATCTCATTCTGTTAAAATGGCAAACACCACTTTTATGTTCCCTCACTGAGAGTACAGTCCTGTTTAGAAAGAAGTCACGTCATAGGTAGCTGCCCCCCTCCCCACTCGCACACACGAAGCATCAATATCTCACATGGTCCATTTGAATAGGGGAGTCCCCAGGAGGGGGCGCCACAGCTTATCAGTGGTTAGGGTCCTCATGTGGCTTCATCTGGCCACGTGTGGGAGTTACAGTCAAGCCTCATTATTTCTGGATTTCCATGTTGTGGAGCCAGTCCATTGGCTAACATTTCTCAGGGATCCTTGGCAAGATGCCATTGATACACATGCACAGAGAGTGGGAAAATCCAAGCTGAAGTAGGACATGTCTGGTTTAGTCTTGGCTCATAGGGATCATGGAATTCTATAGCACATAACTACCTCAAACAACGATGACAAAATCCACCACATGGGATGAGTCCTGCCCCAAAGGATGCTTGCCTCTGGACTCCTTACTCACCACTCTCACCCTTCATTATCCACACACGACTTTCTACTCAGAACAGCATCCACCTGGAGTCTCCACCTGCAGGCACACTGCTCTTACAGTCTAGCCTGCACACCAAGAAACCAATGAACTGACCACTTGCCATTGAACCGATTCTGATTCATGGCTATGCCATGTGTATCGGGGGGAACTGGGATCCACAGCGGTTTTCAAGGGCTGATTTTTCGGAAGGAGAACTTCAGGCTTTTCTTCCAAGGCCCTCTGGGTGGGCTCGAACCTCCGGCATTTTGATTAAAGTTGAGTGCCCTCACCGTGTGCAACCCCCGTGTGTTCTTGGGTGGACTTTGCTGTAATTTCAACCAGGCTCTTCAGGAGAAGACCCCAAATATGAGGGGGCTTCAAAATATCTTCTGCCCTTGTCTGAATTCATCTTTGTCAATGTCACATTTCTCAAGGACACCTCCATCCTGTTCCAAACGAATGCTTTATTTTCTTGGGCGTGTAGCTGTAGCACAGATGCCGCATTTAGCAAATGCTCCTCCAGGACCCGGGATTCTGACGCGTGCTTGCTTGGACTCTTCTTGCCTTTGCTCAACACCAAGCAGACGTTTGTCGACGTGAAGATTCATGTACAATTTATCACCTTAGTTTCTTATGGATGAACCTGATACAGAGTAAACATATAAACTCTGCCAGCTCACACTTAAAATTCACCTATGTTTAGCTGGTATGTTTTAGAAATTGAGAGACATGTTGCCGCATTCATCTGAAAATTGTAGATTCTGATCAGGCATAAATATAAAAATGTTATATTTCATAAATAGGATACGAAAGTTTTACTTTGAAATCGGATGCACAAGCTCTTTGGTCAGTATGTCTGTATTCCAGAATGATGAAATTGATGTTAAGCAAATAAAAGCTGAAGAGCAAGGATTGGAAGATGATACTAGAGAGGCAAGGGACACGGCGTTCCCCATGACTAAGAAAAGCCTTCTCTCTCTAGTCAGCTCCATCGCACTTCGAAGGAAATAGCAACAGAAGTCTTTCAGAGGGCTTCTCTGAGTACCCTTCCCAGCATTCCAAGTCAGGGGTTCTCGAGAAGCCATGTGAACATTTCCCAAAAGACAGGGCTGGCTGATGCTCTGCTCCTTAGTGAACCACTTGTCCTGGTTGACGGGCATTCTTTTAGATGTTTTTTACAACCAAGTAGCAATTGGTATCTCATGGAAGATGGAGAAAGATCAGCTTTGTCCCCTACACACACACACACACACACACACACACACGCACGCACGCACGCACGCACACACACACACACACACACGCACACACATTTTTCACGTAGTTTGCCATTTCTGTGACTGATATGGAATGCTTCTTCTCTAGATGGCTCACAGTTCATTAAGGGGTTGCTCAATTTATTAGGAACCAATCATGCATTTATACATTCTTTTATCTGAAGTGCACTTTTAAATGTTAGGCCATACACTAATCAAGTTGAACATGATAATGAGAGCACGTTCACATTGTTAAGGTAAATGGCCCAATGCACTTAGAGTGAAGACATATTTGAACTACAATTTGCACTTTTCGTCGCAATACCGAACATTCCCAGCAAGGGTGAGGATGCTGCTGGTAACGGGCTTGCGGGGATCTGATGAGCCTCACCCTAACAGCCAGGCTCTGCTCACTTCATTGTCCCTTTGTTTGCCAGGACTCAGAAAACAGCCGGAAGAGGAGGCAAAGTTCGGGATGGACAAATGAGTGTTTGGTAGAATGAGAGTCGGGTTTGATCGTTTCTAAGTAGTTGAGAGCAGAGCAGGTGTGTGGATGACCCATAATAATCGGGAGCCGGGAAATGATGTGTGTTTATGTTTGGGGGGTGGTTTGGTGCATGGCTTTAACTTGAGTGGAGTTTGCTTTAATGAAACCACACTGTAAAGACCTCCCTCAGGACAAGACGAAAAACGATTTCCTACCTAGACAACACGACATGCTTACTGGGTTTGGATCTGCTGAGTCTCCGACCCAAGCAGGAGAGGAGTTTGACTGAGCTGTTTACACAAAACGAGATGAGTAGGTAAGGACTTAATTTTGCTTCTGACATAATCAATAAGCTAAGCAAGGATTTTAGAGCGCGTCTGTAAATCTCAACTAGCATGGCCTGGTGGCAATGTCCCCCAGCAGACGCCGAGCTGAATCTAGATATCTTTTATCTGAGCAAGTTCCCACTCTCACTGTGTCTGGCAGGTGAATGTACATTCAGAAAGACTGACATTCACAAAGACTCAGGGCACTGTGATCAAACCTTTTAGATAATAGCACAAGGCAGTCTGTAACCCCTGAAAGGGAGTAAAGAAGAAGGCATACCACGTCGTATTTCTTGCCAGGCATCGTTATTCATACGGATATTTAGGTTGATAATAAACATTCTCTTCTGATTTCTAGAAGAGACAGATAGAATTTGCCATGCCCCGACCCCTGCCACTACCACCAATTTCCCTGCCCACCCACTTAGTATCATTTTGCTTGTTTGTTTTTGTTACAGACCCGTGGATTGACAGCCTTACAAGGGGGTTTAAGTGACATTTCTGGAATTCTTTTGAGAATGAGTTGTTTTTGCTGCGTCAATGCATACTGACCTAGGAAAAGAAGACAAAGAGGAATAAGCCCTGTGTGTGTGTGCATGTGTGCATGTGTGTGTGTGTGCTTGTGTGTGTGTGTGTGTGTGTGCGTGCCCTTGTGAGTGTGTGTAACAAAGAGAGTGAGAGTAGAGTAAGAGAATGTGTGCGTGTCTAAGGGAGGAGCAGGCGGGACAGAATGGGGTTCATTTTCACACTAGGGAGCTTCTGGAACGGGTCCCTGTCCTTGTCTCTACATTGTCGTGTAATTTCCATCACCAGCTAACACCGACGGAGCACCCTGTGAGTGTGGCTCTGCTGACCGTTTTGTACGTACTTAAACATTCTAATCATTGCTCAGGAGAGGCTTATCAGCTGATGAAGAACTTCCAGTGAATCCAGATGAGGAATGTCAAGCAACTGTGCTGTGTAATGGAACAAACATTAAAGCAGAAGTGCAGTCCCCGGCTCTGCCCAGACTTCCTCTGGGCCGTCGGGGAACTGACCCGTGATCTCTAAGGCCCCGTCCACACTAACATTTTATGGTTCTGATTTATCATGTCAATTTTCACTTACAAATGAACTCCAAAATTCTAAAATAAATCAAGGAAATGATGATCAGCATGATACTTTTATTGTCGTGTCTTTCATGTATAATCTCCTTTCATCATCATAACAACCCACAACTAACAGTGGGAATTTTTATGAAGCAGATGAGAAAAGTAAAGTATACGTGGCCACCTACTAAGTGGTAGGGCTGGAATTTCAACCTCCTGAGCCAGTGACCAACCATGGAGCTCAGCAGCTCCCCATTTCCTCCAGTCAAGAGGAAGGTTATCCACCGGGGATTTATGAAGCAGCGGATACTCGAAGTGTCCTGCCTTGGGGCACTACTCGGACCAAATTTGATTTTCCGGTTCTCTCTTGTCTCAGTTTGCTACCAGTTGTTAGCTCTAACACCCAGGTGGCATTTGTACAACGCTTTAGATTTCGGAAAATTATCTAGGTTTTAAAATATGTTAACTGTAATAGTGCAGAAAACTGTTGATCAGAATTACCATTGGTAATCAATCTGACCAAGACCATCCAGCCTCTCGTAGCTGGAAATTCATCATTCTACAGAAAATAGTTTTGTTCCTTCCAAATACGCAGCCCCTTGGTTAGGGTTGTTTTTCCACTTCTGCATATTTTATTGAAGTTGTTGCTTTGGAAATAAAATAGCCAGCCATAATTATTGATGTCTGTCCGTAACTATGAAGTTATAAGGATCAGGTCCAACTGCCTGGGAAATTTCTGACAATGGTTTACATGAAAGTCGATCAAAATTATTCTTGAGTGTTTTTGTTCTCGAAGAATTTTTGGTAAAAATAAAGTCGTTTTAGAACAAGAAACAATCTTTCCTCTCTGGGTCTCTTTTTGGAACCTCAATTCTGTTACACGATCTATGTGTTTAGCTGTACACTGTCTTGATGACTAGTTTTATAATCAGTCTGGAGGCCAGGTATTATCAGTCCCTTGTTCTTTTTCAGAGTTGTTTTGGCCATTCTAGATTCTTTGCATTTCCAAGTGAATTTTATCATTGTCTTGTTAATTTCTTTCTTTCATTTTTTAAATTTTTATTTTTTATCATTTTATTAGGGGCTCACACAACTCATCACAATCCATACATACATCAATTGTGTAAAGCACA
>NW_022103900.1:828682-843265 GCF_000313985.2 Echinops telfairi
ATTTGGATCACTTGTTGTTCCCTTGTCCCTGGGTTTGTTAACACCACTACTTTTCCCCCAACCTCCCCCTCTCCAATGTCCTCCTTTTTTCTTTCTTTTTAAACAAAGCCTCCTGTATACTGCAATCTTGCTAACTCTATTTATAAGTCTTATTAGATTTTCCGTAAATTTAGTTGCAAGCAACCAAATTATCTGCAACCCCAAACAAGTTTTACTTTGGGCTTTCTAACCTCGGTGCCATTTAATGCTTTCTGCTCTGAGGCTTATTACTTCTTTTATCTTACTTTGATTTTTAACTTGTTATTCTTTTAAAGTTTCTTGAGGGAGATGCTGACATTATGGGTGTATTACCTTTTTTGTTTTTAAAAATAAGCAAATAAATTCACCTCTACATATAGCTTTCACAGCAATGCATGAATTCTGATATGGTGTGACTTCATATTCATTTAGTCCGAAGCACTTTTTGGTTTCCCTTTTATTGTACCTTTGACTCATGGACTATTTAGAAATATATCATTAATTTCCAAATTTTGGAGCATTCTCCATATATATACATGGTTCTTGATTGCTAATTTGATTCCACTGAGCAAGAGAACACAATGAACTACTTGGATCCCTTTAAATTAATTAAGACGTTACCTGGCTGGTAAAAGAAGACAGATACTAATGGATACCAGATACTAGATACTCAGATAGAGACTAGTGGAACTCCAGAGATGTTCGCCCTTTGTCACTCTCCAAGTCTGGCACCCTCATGGCTCAACGTTTATCCAAACAATAGAAGACCTATACAATGAACGATTACACTAGGGAGTTATTCATCCCTCAGAAAAATCAGCCATTTGAGATGAAAAGAGGAGCTTTTGCCCAAGGACAAAATTCAGAAGGCAGGAAAGAGCAGGAAAGAAGGAGAATCAGAAACAGGAAAGTCAAGAAGAAAGCAGAGGAAGTGATACTGAATTGTTGGTTAGAAACTAGAGTGGCTCTATAAAGCTGCACCCAATTCGCATATAAAGTTGAGTGCAAATGCATTTACTAAGGCTTGTTTTATGGGTCAGAACACGGGCTAGCATTATAATCGTTCCATATGAACTTGAAAAGACTGATGAAATAGTCTTAAACATTATTGTTTCATATATGTTGCCCATTTTGTTGTTGTCGTTGATTCAGGCAAGAGAGAATTGCTTGTTTTTTGTTGCTTCACTATGGCCCATGCAAAATTTCCTCATACGGATTTGTCATTTAGGACCCCTGGTGTTATAGTGATTTAAGAGTTGGGCTGCTGCCCTTGTGGTTATGAACCCTCCCGCCACTCTGAAGGAGAAAGATGAGGTTTTCTGCTCCTGGAAAGAAGTCCGGTCTTGGAAAACCACAGGGACAGCTCTCGTTGTCCTATTAGGTTGCTATGAGTCACACTAGACTCCATGGCAGCGATTTTGGTTTGGTTTTTGGTATCTTTGTCATCTGATTTAAGTAATCCGTGTCGATATCAATAAATAACCCACACGGTTGGATTTTAAATGACTGCATTGTATTCCTTCTGGACAGAGCAGAACTTTCTAGCCCAATCTCCTCTTGCTGAGCACATATGTTATTCCAGTTCTTCTGTCGTCCTGAACAATATTAGGATAAGCATTCCTGAAGATAAATATTTATAGGCTCTCTTAATTACTTCCTGAGATGAAATTCCTAGAATTAACTATCCGAGGTCAAAGTTTCATACAGCTTTGCGGACTTTTGTAAAGGTTGTCAAAGCGCCTTCCAGCCAGTGTGTGCGCTCTCTGTTAAGTTCTCGTCCCCTCCCTTGTACATGTATCCAGCAGAAATGTCTCCCTTCCTCTTGGTTTAGTCTTCCTCTTGATCTTTATTGTCCGTGCAGCTTTAGTACAAACTCCTGCACTTCAGATGCTCTCGCGAGGTAAAGGGAAAGCGATGGAGGTTCACAGTGTGGCATGTCTTTCATGACCCTCAGAACCACAGCACACTTGTTTCCGATCCGGCTGCTCCCAGCTGGTGTTTGCTCGTTGGCGTCTACTCTCCCACGGTTCTCCTTTCCAAGTTCAAGCTTTCTGGCTCAGCTAAAGAAAGATGCCACCATTCTGAGAAAACAGCGGGTGACTGATATCTCTAGAGGGAGCAAGCTGCAGGAGCCTGGCAGGGACGGGGCCGGTGCACGGGAGGCAGGAGGCCGTCGTGTGATGGTTTTTCTTTCTTTCTTCCCCCCTCACTCTTGCTTCCTTGTTCCCAAAATGATTGATGTTGAAACGTCATACTGTAAAGCTCTGGGTGAGGCAGAGGAACCCACTAGATGTCCCAGCTTTCCTTCCAGCTGGTGGGAAGACTGAATTCTTGGCAACCCAAAAGAAAAAGAGATCAAGAGTCACGGAGGGCAGAAACACATGGCCCTGGAATGAATGATTCGCAAGGAGCCCTCACATGCGGCTAACTCCTGAGAACAAAATGCTCAAATCCTCAAGCAAACGACATGTTGGCCACACAAGGGCTAAGCTTGCTTTCTTTGTAAAAATTACAAAAATATTCTGTACTTACGGGAGTTACGCTGTAGGATTTAAAACCGTCCTGATGACAGTAGTTAGTTATGTGTTGCACTCCTAATTGCAATGTCAGTAGTTCAAAACCACTGGCTTCTCCATAAGAAGAAGGTGGGGCTTTCTACTCCGGTCCAGACCTACACTTTCGGAAACCCACGGGGCCAGTGTCCCCCGGGGTCACGATGAGTCAGACATGATGACATGGCCGTGATGAGAACTTCAAGGAGAGGGGTTGTGGACGGAGTGTGTTTTCTTTATTGTTTACTGCAACACACGTCCAGGGGGGGAAGGTCTGGCCGGGGAAGCCGTGTGCCAGTCATGAGGAGCAGGCCGGGGGTGGAAGAGAGCAGCTGTGGGGGTTTGGAGTTAAGCAGATGTGGTGGGGGATTCTCACTCTGTGCTTGGAGCTGGGCAGCCCTGGTTGCAGCCCCTCCCTCCTGACGGTGGTTGAGGAATGATGGTCCAGACAGATTTTGTGGTGAGGAGCAGGAGGGTAAGCATGTGGGGGTTCACCAAGGCCAGAAGCATGGACAAGTGTGTTTTCCACTGCAGATTGGAGGATCCCTTGAGGACATCAGGGGTCCAGAATGAGAGTGTCCTTATTGTTGCCGGTAGGTGCCATCAGTTTGGCTCTGACCCATAGCACCCTTAGGTGCACCAGAGCAAAATGCTGCTTAGTCCTGCGCCATCCTGATGGCTCTTGCTATGTTTGAACGCATTGTTGGGGTGACTGTGCCAATGCATCTCATTGGGGGCCTCCAGCATTTTTGTTCACACTTTAATTTACCGAGCAGAACTATGGTAACCTTCTAGGTTCAAGCACTCTTCAGCAGGCACAGAACAAAGCCTTGAGAAACTGTTAGTTATTGAGGTGACCAATGGGTACAATAGCAGCACACCTCCTTTTAGCAATGGGAATAGGATTTGATTTATCTGGGGGCATCTGACAGACTCCTTGGTGGTTTGTGTGCTAATAGAAGAGAGGAGAAGAACAATTTTTAAAGCCCACGGTGCCATGGAAGGGGAGCCCTGGTGGCCTAGTGATTACATGTTGGGCTGCTAACCACAACGTCATCGTTTAGGAAACACCAGCCCCGAGGACAGATGGAGTTTTCTACTCCATAAAGAGTGACCATTTCAGAAACCTGCAAGGACAGTTCCACGCTGTCCTTTCGGTCACGATGACTTGGAATCTGCTGGATGACAATGAGTTGGAGTTTGGGTTGGGTTTGGTGCTCTGGGAAGAGAGACACCCCTACGGGTGTCTGGTTTAACAGGCCCTTTTGATTGATGGAGAAGAAGGCCCTTGTATTAACAGAGCCCAGTGGTGGGTCTGGGGCTGTGAGGCTGAGTTCAAGGGTAGGACAAGAGAGAGCAGAGGAACTCTGGATAATTGGGGAGGAGTGTCCTTGGATGGTCCAATGAGGGGCAGGAAGAAAGAGAGGTTAGGAGAAGAAAAAGGAAAGAGGGGTCAGCTAAAAAGATTCCTTATTAAATAGAGGAAAGAACTAGGAGGCAAAGGTCATTTATAGCGGTCTAAATACAGGCATGTACATATGTAAATATATGTATATATAATGATAGGGAAATAGATCTATGCATATATATTTATAGTTTTAATATTAAGGTAGCAGATGGACATTGGGACTCTACTCAAGTATTCCCTCAATGCAAGAACATTTTGTTCTAATGGCCTGGCATTCCATGATGCTCACCTTCCCAACACGATCTCTGAAGACAAAGTGGGTGCATAAGCAAATATGGTGAAGAAAGCTGATGGTGCCCAGCTATCAAAAGATAGAGCATCTGTGATCTTAAAGGCTTGAAGATAAACAAGTGACCATCTAGCTGACAAGCCACACAGCCCACATGGAAGAAGCACACCAGCTTGTGTGATCATGAGGTGTCGATGCATCAGGTGTCAGGCATCGAAGACCCAGAACAAAAAATCATATCATTGTGAATGAGGGGGAGTGTGGAGTGGAGACCCAAAGCCCATCTGTAGACAATTGGACATCCCCTTACAGAAGGGTCACAAGGAAGAGATGAGCCCATCAGGGTACAGTATAGCACCAATGAAACATACAACATTCCTCTAGTTCTTTAATACTTTCTCCCCCTCCCTGACTATCTTGACCCCAATTCTACCTTCCAAATTTTGCTAGACCAGAGCATGTACATGGGTACAGATAAGAGCTGAAAACACAGAGTCCAGGACAGATAAACCCCTCTGAACTGATATTGAGAGTACGGATACCAGGAGGGCAAGGTAAAGGTGGGGTAGATAAGGGGAACCGATCACAATGATCTATCTATACCCTCCTCTCAGGGAGACAGACAACAGAAAAGTGGGTGAAGGGAAACATAGTAAATAGTAATAATTTATAAATTATCAAGGGTTCATGAGGGAGGGAGGGTGAAGGAGGGAGGAGGAAAATAAGGAGCTGGTACCAAGGGCTCAAGTAGAAAGCAAATGTTTTGAGAATGATGATGGCAACAAATGTACAAAAGTGCTTGACACAATGGATGTACCAGTGTGTATGGATTGTGATAAGAGCTGTATGAGGCCCCAATAAAATGATTTTTTTAAATATTAAAAAAAAGACTAAGTCCTAAAAAAAAACCCACCACAAGACTACATCCTTGAAATCGCTGTGACACGGTTCACGTGGGGTTGCCATGAGTTGAAAATTGACTGGGTGCCACTTAACAGTATTCCATGTACAGTTGTCATGAGATTCCTGCATCGCCCAACATCTGCAAGGAAATTTTGTTATATGCCCTGGTCGATGTCATTTCTCTGGCCAGAGGAGAGCTACCCTAGCCACGGGAAAAAGGTTCGGGCCCAGTAGCAAGCCTTCTCTTTCCTTGTGTTGAGCAGAGCATCGGAGGGAACCACTGCCCCAGGCCGGGCAGTCTATTTTCTCTCACTCCACCCCAACAGGACACCATCGAGACAGAGACAGGCTGGAACTGTAAGAGAAAGAGGGTACCAGGTTCAAAACTATTGTTCATCCCTTGTCTGGGTGCTGCCAAGGCCACACGGGCTCAAGGAAATTCTTTCATGAACATTCTTAACTCTGTTAAACTGAGAGCTACTGCGCGTTTATCTGGGACCTCTCCTGGCCTCCTCTCCAACCTACACTTCTGCTTCTTTAGCCGCAACGCTTCTGGTGCTCAGGCTCCGGCTCCATTCTCTTCCAAAGCTCCAATTTTCCTTTCCTTAAAATCAAGAGAGAGACGGTCCTTGGCTGGAGGAGTGTGATGCCACCTAACTGAAGCCAGAACATTGGTTCCTCTAAACCGTTGATGTTTTGCAAATGTTGGTGGGAGGTTTTTAAACATCAAAATGACGGCAGGGTTGGGGGTGAGGGGGGGCGCAGACTACTGTGATTTAGTGAGGGGCCAGGGATGCTTCAGTGCTGCACAACGGAACACTGCCACGTCTGCTGGACTTTCAAACAGTCCACTGGATACTCCCTTCCCTGCTTTGGACATGCTGTCCCTGGAGAAGGAGATCATGTTTGGTACCGTCCACGGGCAGCTGAAAGAAGAGGCGATGGACTGACACGGTGGCTGCAACGATGGGCTCAAGCTCAGGAAGGACTGCGAGGATGACCCGAGACCAGACAGCGTTTCATTTTGCTGCGCATAAGGTCACTATGGGGCGGCTCTGACTGGACGGCGCCTAACAAAAAACAGCAGTCACACAGGGGAAACACATGGCTATGGTTACCTGAGAACCTACGTCCTTTTTATGTGTGAACGTGAAGTGCAGTTGGCATAGTTTTAATAATGCTTTATTTTTCAGGCATATTGTATGAATCAAGAGAAGATGGTCCTTTGTTTCATTTGAAACTTGACCAAAAGTTGCTCCCGATTTAGAAAATCACAACCCCCAACGGCCCCCCTGCTCATGGTGCTTCTGTGTCAATAGACTTCACCACCAGCCCCACCCCCCACCATCCGCATTGGCGCTATCGCACCCACGGCCATGCTACATGTAGCAGGTAAGCACTCTTGAGACCTGACCATCAACCTGTTGAAACACACCTTGTGCTATTATACAGTATTTGCCTTTTAGTATACCTTTGTATTCTAGAGGGGGGAATTGATGGACGTAAAAATAGTCGGAGTCTGGGTAGGGTGAATTTCACAGCTAAAGGAGGACCTTCACTGTGGGCATTGGCGCGGGTCTGGATAAAGCTTGAGACGCTTTATCAAACTGGTGGGCTCTACAAGGCTCATCAGGGTTGCTCACGGATATAAAGGATTTGCTTTAGCAAGAAAGTGGCAGACGGCACTTGTCCCTTTATCTTCTCTCTCCCTCCTCGTTCCTCTGACCCCTTTTCTTGCCACTGCCCACTGTCACAAACTGGGACAGCAGCTTTGGCAACAATGAATGGCCCGTTGGGGTGGCTGGGCAGGCCCTGCTGGTTTCCTGTCTCAGTCCCTTCACGACAAGAAGCAATTTCCACGCTTCCCTAGTCTGTCTTTCACCCCTTGCGGTGGGTGCCTGTGTGAGGTCCAAGGGCGGGAGTGGCGCTCAGGACATGAGGTCCACTCACTTTGGAAGACTGTGGAAAAATCGATATATTTGACACGTATGCCACCAGGGCCTTTGAGCCCAAAGGGGAGCTGAGAGAATTAATAGTATATTAAGCCCCCTTCCCTTCAGTACTTGGCCATTTATTTGGAGACATCCTCCCAGCCCCCAACCATTGCTTCTTTTTCGTTTTGACCACCCCCGGGATTCAATTTCGTCTCTGATTTCAACTGACACCCTCCCTCATTTCTGCGGTTGGAATGAGTGCTTCGTGTCTGGCACAGGAAGCTCCTGGTGAGATAAATAAGAATGCATGTCTACAATTTCAGTTCTGAAGAAAGTGGTGCTTTTTTCAAGTTAAAATTATTGCCACGGTATTTACTCAGTTTTCCAATTGTAATTCTGATCTTTGGGGTAGGCATTTTAAATCTTGCAACTGGAAAAGGTAGCTTAATATCATTTCTCTTCATTTACATTTGCGTTGTATTATTTCAATATAATCGCACTGTAGTTGAATGATTTATGTTTATAGTATGCCATTTATATTTGAAAATGTGCATATAGATATTTCCAATAATTCTAATAACTGCATTTCACTCTATTTTCAGTGACAGCAAAATGCAATATTCCGCCACATTGAGTTACAAAAGCTACATAATGTAATCTGACTGGAACATTTACTCAGTGCCTAATCTGTGCCCTGTCAAAAATTTTTCATTGTTATTGGAAAACTAAGACTATTACAAGTCTCACATTGGTGCATATATAACTGTTTTACATTGCTCGTAGTTAAAGCTAACATAATAAATACTTTGTTTTTTTCTGCCTTTGTTAGAGAGAATGATTAAAAACAAAACTAGGGAATTTACATTAGTATTGGAGTGCTGCTAACCTCCTAAACACATATATCTCTATATTTGGAAGCAGAACACCCTGAAATAAGTAGCTCAAACTGGGAGATCCACTAAGCATTTGTTCTTTGGGGACAGATTGCTACTCACTGCCATTGAATAAATTCTGACTTAGAGTCCTTATAAGACAGAGTAGAATTGCTGCCCCCTGTGGGTTCCCGGGACTGTAAATCTTGATGGGAGCAGAAAATCTCATCTTTCTACCACAGAGCAGCTGGTGGGTTCGAATTGCTGGCCTTGCTGTTAGCAGCCCAACACATAAGCCACTACACCAAGAGAAAGCCCCTTCTGCAGTTGGTAACATAGGTTTAAACCAGTGTTTCTCAAAGTGGGCGAGACTGCCCCCTGGAGGACATTAGAACAATTAGGGGTGGGGTGCAGAACCAGATACTTCATTCTGGATGGTAGGCTATAGTACAAAAGTTTTTAATTGCCAGGGAGGAGGCACTGATTGGTTTTTACCTTTTTTTTCCAGAAAAGAAGGCAGCAGGCCAAATAAGCTTGGGTGCCTACAGACTAAACTGTAAAAGGAAACCAGTTGCTGATGAGTTATTTCTGACTCAAGGCAATCCCAGGACATAGGGCTGTTGTTGAACCCCTAGGAGTTAATTCGGACTCACAGCGACCCTTTAGGACAGAGTACAACTCCTCCCCACAGTGCATTCAATGTTATAGTCTTTACTAGATGTGTTAGTCTGCGTAAAACAGAGAAACAAATTCATATATACTCATGGGTGTATAAGAAAGAGCTTTATATACAAGAGCAATTGAATACTGAGAAAACATCCCAGCCCAATCCAGATCAAGTCCATATGTCTGATATTAGCCCACATGTCCAATACCAATCTATAAAGTCCTCTTCAGACTCACAAAACACATGCAATGACTCTGGATACAGGAAGATCACAGGCCAGTAGGTGGGAAGTCTTGTGGATCCAGTGGTATTGTCAGCATCTCAGCGCTGGCAGGGTCTCCATATGGCTTCTCCAGCTCCCAGGGCTGCATCAGGGTAGGTCCATGTGGCTTCTCCTCAGGGATGTCTTGCAGGGAGTAAGCAGAGAGGGAGTGTCTCTCACCTCCAGGGAGGAATCTAGGAGTACCCAGAATCCTCAGAAGGCCATGCCCACACAGAGGCCTCATTGGCTATCACCTGATTGACAGGATAGACCGCACCCCTTCAGCTCTTAATCTTCAAATTGGCAACTGATTATATAACTACCACACTGGAATAGATCGACAGACCTTTTCCTTCATCGAGTGGCCTATCGACTTATTGACTAGCAGCCCAGTGCTTAACCGCATGCCATCAGGTCCCTTGCCACAGGTCTAGAGTAATTTTTTGGGATATGACAAGATATTGGCATGATTAAAAACTCCGCCAGTGACTATATAACTACTTTGTCCATTTTTGCTAAGTTAACTGATGATTCCCGAGCACTGTCGCCACAAGCAACGATGATCAATGCCTTATCTCTCATGGCTTTTGTAGGTAGAAGTTCAGGAAGGCTTTGACCAGGCCTCTCCTGCAAGTACAGCGAGGCAGGGGCTGGAGTCAGGACAAGGGAGGTATGGAATGCCACAGTTGGCCATCTCTGTATCTTCTTGTACTCTTAGACTTCTTGTTGTGCTGTGTCCCCACAGACCAGCGTGGGCTTCTTCACAGCATGGTGGCCTTAGGGAGGGCTACCGGACTACTTCCAGGGCAGCTTCCAGCTCCAGGGTCCATGTTCCAGGGATGAAAGAGAAACTGCCTGCCTTTTCTAGCCTGCAGGTGTTCCTGTGCCCATCCTCACCAACCATTCCCTGTGACCATTGGATTGCGGATGGAACGGTCCCTAAAGGAAGTAGTCAAGGTGCTGAACGGGTGACTCTAACATGTGTTCCACAAAGATGCGCAGATTCACCTTTTTCTTTCTACTGTAGCTGCTACAGCACAGTGGGCCTACGCATGCCTGGGCTCATCCCGCCCCAGTCCCCCACCCCCCCCAAGGGACCTGGATGGCACACGGCTAAGCACTCTACTGCTATTCAATAAGTCAATAGGCCACTCGATGAAGGAAAAGATTTGTGGGTCTATTCCAGTATGGTAGTTATATAATCTAGTTCTCTCTTTGTTCTAGTCCATACTGTACTCCACTGGCAGATTCCTGTGCTCAGAGCATCATTTTGATCATACCACTGTCCTCCGAAACCTTCAGAGAATTCCCACTCTCCAGGATATATTTCAAGTGTGGCATTTGGGGACCTCCAAACGCTGCTCAAATGCGCTCACCTTCCCAACCTTCTCTCCCACATCTTCTCTTCACCAAACAGCCATATGTTGATCCCGGGGCACTTGCTCCCACTGTTTCTTGGGCCTGGAAGGTCTCCCCCTTGTCTTGTTTCTGATTCTGACCCATCCACTTAGAGGCCGTCTCAAACCTTACCTTCTCCATGAGGCCTCTCTGGCCATCTCACAGCAGAGAAAAGCACAATTCGTCAAACAGCCCAGAATCACTCCAATTCTCCCCACCCCCCCTTTCCCCACACTAAATCCTAGAGCTCTGCTGACATGTTCTCATGGTGCACAATCCCCTCCCCAATCACCTTGTTTGTAATTTTCTTGTTCTGAGCATTCTTACTCGTTTTTATTGTTATGTTATTATTTCTTCTCATATTAAACATCTAGTAAGAGGTTCGTGAGCACACTAGGAAAGGCATATAGTCCCAGGCTGTAAGAATGGTAAGAGCTCTGAACCAAACAAGCTCCTAGTCCGTCCTCACGGATTCAGTAGGATGTGGTAGGTTCAGGGAGGGTCCCTCAACTCATCTGCTGTCCTCAGAAGTGCTCAGCCACGTCCTTTGTTATGAATTTAATTGTGATCCCCAACCCTCAATATATTGAAGTCCTAATCCTCCGTACCTGTGAATGTGACCTTGCCTGGAAATGGGGTCTTTGAAGATGCCCTTAGTTAAGTTAGCAGGAGGTCATCCTGGAGCAGTGTGGGCCTTCATCCATTAAAAGTGGTGTCCTTACTTCAAAACTCGGTGTCTTTATGAAAAAGAAGAGACAGACAGAGGGAAGGGGGGCATGTACAGACGGATGCAGAGATTTGGAAAGGTCGAGGAATGCCAAGGATCAGGAGCTCGGGAAGAGCCATGGAACCGTTCACCCTTGGGGCTCTCTGGAAGAACCAGCATAGCTGACACCCGGATCTGGGGCTCCACGTCTCCAGAAGCGTGAGACAGTAAATAGCTTCATGCATCACCAAATTGACGGTATGGCTTTAGTGCAGCCCTAGGAAATCAGGACACTTGTTGAAAGAGGACAGGGGTCATGCAGATAGCCCCAGCCCAGGGCAAGGTCAAGATCAAGTACTAAGTAGACATTGGATCCAGAGGCGGGGTGGCCCAGCTAATTTTACTATAATTTTCTTTACAACATGAGGCGGTGAAAGTTCAAGAAGGACATTTGTCAAATGAAAGAGCACATATTGTTAACAATTCTTCGTTTGTTAGAAAACTTGGTTAAGGGCTGCTTTGATGGATGTAAGTACTCCTCGGGCACAGTGTCTTCTGCTATAATAATCCATTCCACTGGGCTATAAAGTCATTACAATCACCACTCAACGTCCCAAGTCAGAGCAGGAGAAACATAGTATTAAGAGCAAGAAGGAGCTGCATCTCCTACATTCTGGCTTTCTGCTTTTGACAAACTAGAAGCAGCATCTCTTTACACTGTGGTCCATGGGCCCAATGCTCCCAATATTTGCGACGATTCTTGTAGAAAGTTGTGCAAAGAGAAGTGATGGGAGACGGGAGAGCAAAGGCATCAGTGGAAGACTCATTTGGGCACCGAAAGTGTTTCTCTTCCCAAGAGGGAATTAGTAAGGGACCGAAAGAGACAAACAGCCCTGGCCTCCGCTGAAAGCTCAACTTCTCTTTCCTTCGACCACATGGGAGTGTATCCCGGGGACTCTCATTCTTGCTAGGGTCCTGCCTGTGGAGGAGGTGGGTGAAGCAGTCAAAACTATGTCCAGGCTGATGGTTTTCACAGTCACAGAATAAGAAGAGACCATGGTTTGGCATAACCAGAGAACGAATGCTGCACCTTTTCCGTGTTCTTATACACGCCATGAATATGCAACGACGTCACAGGAAAACTGGCAAAGAAACACAGAAAGACACCCCTGCCCCTCCGCCCCCCAAGGTTTCACACACCCGTTTAGGAACAGAAACACGTGCTTGTGTTAAAGAGTAAAAGAATGGGCTTTGCGGGCGGAAATGGCCCAGGATGTTCTCGGTCTTATACATCAGAACTCACACGAAGTGTTTTGTGTGCCCGTAGGCTCTGGCATAACCTTCTTTTATATCTTCCCTGCGAGAATATTTCTTCCATGTTTCAGATATTAAGGAACCTAATAACTGAGAGCGTTCATGACGTATAGCATGGAATTTGGGGCACAGCAATAATCCTAGGTAGGACAGAAATGCTGCACCTGGGATCTAACCCAAACAGATCTGGAAGACACAATTAAGTTACATGGCCATGCAGCCTAGACATCCAGATCACCAACCTCTGTTGCATCAAAGCCACTCCCTCAACTTCCATCTCTGTGTTGATAGGACGATTCTCTTTCATCAACTGTGTTAGGCTGGGTCGACTAGAAAAACAAATCCAGTGGCACTCATATATGTGTAAGAGAGAGCTTTGCATCACGAAGTAATTATATATCAAGAAAACATCCCAGCCCAGTCCTGCTCAAGTCCGTAAGTCCAATACTAGTCCATAAATCTGATACTAGTCCCTAAGTCCTCCTGCAGACTCACGCAGCCACATGCACTGATGCAGAATGCAGGAAGAGCACAGGCCGGTGGTTGCAAAGTCATGTGGATCCAATGGTGGTGACTCTGGAAGCAACCAGGATCTGCCAACAGGAAGGTGAGGCAGAGAGAGAGGATGAGATTCCCAGGGCCCTCTTTAAGAGAAAGCCACGCCCACAAGGAGTCACCATCAAGCTGTGACCTGATTGACTGGCTAAACTCCACCCGACACTTTTATATATCTTCAAGTTGACATGAGATTCGGTAACTACCATGACAACTGAAGGACAAGGAGAGAGCTGAGGCCAGCTTCTCTGACAGGGTAGCATGGCAGGCCTCTGCTAATGGCAGCCTCACTCTAGTGGTTCTGAAGGACAATGGTGAAACGATCTCCTCCCTGTGGACAGAGCTAGGAGCAGTGTACAGGCTTGTTCATTGCTTACAGAGAAAGGTAACAAAAAGAATGTCAATGACAAATGACTGAACTAGGTGGTCAGGAGCCTGCAAGGAAAACAATTACATTAAAGGAGACCAGGGGTGTTAGAGAAGTGGTGTGTGGATGAATCTTTGGGATCTTGGCAAACCCCATAGAAGAACCGTTACAGAGGAAGCGTTACAGGTAAACTTGTGTCCCTCAAAGAGATATGTTGATGTCCTAACTCCCAGTACCTGTCAAGGTGACCTTACTCATAAATAAGGTCTTTGTAGATGCATCTCATGAACAGAAGTCACACTGGAGTGGCGAAGGCCCTAATCCAATATGGCAGGTATCCTTGTCAATAGAGGAGAAGAAATACAGACAGATGCGGAAGGAAGATGGTCTGTGAAGATGGAGGCATAGACTGGACTGACTGACGCTCTGAGGGAACAAGAAATGGCTGGGAGCAGCAGAAGCTGGATGGCTTAGGGAAGGATTCCTCCCTTGGAGCCCTCAAAGACAACAGCACTCTGCATTGGGGCTCCTTGACACCAGAACAGACACTTCCCATTTGTTGTGTCCAAAATAACAAAAATGAACACACTCAAGTCATTGGGCTTCATTTTGAGTTCAACTCAAGAGACCGAGTGTGAGTCGGGGTAGAATTGGGCTCCAGAGAACTTCGATGGCTATTTTTCCTCTTCCAGAAGTCGGCCACCCCGTCTTTCTGCTGCTCTCCAACTGTCAGGTTTTTTTTTTATTATCCATAAACCACATTCATGATTTGCCACCCGGGGATTCCTATAACTTTCCAGACCTTTTGATTTTCAATTTCCTCTTTGGTACCCTGGGATCCTACTACCTATCCTATGTGAGTAGCAGTGAAAAAATTACACCGGATGAAGGTCAGACACTACTTATGGGCAACCTAGCCCGAGTGTTGAAGAATCAGAATTCTAGACTTTTAAACATGGGTTTGAATTCTTAACCACTCACAAGCTGTGTGACATGTGGCAATTTTCTCGACTTCTCTGAGCCTCCAGTTTCTCATCTGTACAAGCTCTTAGTGCCATGCCCGCCGTAATCTATGATTGTGGCTATGCTTTGTGTTGGACACGTCTCCACAGGGAGCTTCTTTTTCTGTGCTCAACCACTAGGGCAAGCCCTGGAAATCTCCAGGGGAATGTGGGGAGTGCCAGGGAGCACCTGCTCAGACGAGCTCCCAGGCTGTCATTTGCAATGAAGGGGAAGATGTCAAAGAGAAGTGTTTCGGGCGATGCTCCTTGCTGCCCCACTTCTCCTGTTGGGGCTCTTCGACTGCTCACTTCTGTTATGCTTTCAGGGGAAAGGAAG
>NW_022103900.1:844641-861483 GCF_000313985.2 Echinops telfairi
TCTCCCTAGCTGTAACCTTAGGGTGTCTCCCTCACACAGGGTGCCTCCAGCTTCAAGGTGCGGGAGAATCCGTTGGTGTGCCTGTGGAAGTGGAGATTCCTGGGATGTGCCCCTTGAATGTAATTCAATGATCCTAAAACAGCTTTGAGGAGCTTACTTTTCCATTGTGCCTTTTGACCTCAGACTCACCTGTGGGTTTGTTACAACGTACAAGTGTCTTCTGATCTTCTGATAGATATCAAAGGGAGGAGGGCCAAATTGGCCCTCATCTGGGATAAGGCGGTTACAGGGAAGTCCTTGTATAAGCAATAACGTTTGTATATATCAACTACTGGCTGCTGTTCTGAGGATTCCAACCCGTGGTGACCCCATGTGTGTCAGAGTAGACTGGGGACTCCATGGGGCGTTCAATATATGGTTTGGGGGGAGTAGATCGCCCCCCCCTTTCTTCGGAGGCACCTCTGAATGGGCTCAGATCTTCAACCTTTTGGTCGGTAGCCAAGGCTGTCACCCAGTGACTCCTTCGGTACACATGGAACCCTTTTAATAGCAATCCTTCCATTCCTTTGGCTCGTGAGGATAAGTTGCCGAAGGCTACCTCTTCCGCCTGTCTCTCCCTTTCTGAGTGAAATGACTTAGGAAGTCAGAATCTTTCCCATCTCCTGGAGCAATCAGGCTATTGAGCCACGCGTTTCTTTATGGTGTTGATTTATCAAATAAGTCACATCAATCTAGGAGTAGCCCAGTCAAGAATCTTTGTATTATTTATTGATAACTTTAGTTAAAAGAGCTCATAAAAATTTCACTACTTGTCTAACGCAAGCGGAGGGTAACAATTTTATTATGCAATAAACTCTCATTCTCCAGCCTGACAGATAAGGTTGCATGAGTGCTAACGGATCCTTGCAGTGATCAAATTTGGTGCTGTTCAACATTTCGTATAAAATTACCATAGTGAAAACCTTTTTGCACAGGCTAATGAGACTTTAAGTGAGATCAGCCAGGAGGCAGATCCAATCACTCACAGAAGGGTCCATGTGTGGCTTCAGGGCTCTCTGGGTTGAAAACAGACTGCTCGATGAGAAAAAGACCAGCAGCCCACTGGAAACGTGGGGACGGCCTTTGAAACACATGCTCAAGTTCCCGCTTGGAAGCAATGCAGACTCTGAAAGACCTCTCAGAAGAGCAAAGTGTCCCAAAGTCCATAGGCTAGGCCTTGGGTATTTTCTGCTGAGACTGTCAACTGAAGGTGTCAAGGACTTCATTTCACCGGGGTCCACACTCAATGCACATAGAAGCAGTGGTCAAAAAATCGTGGGCAAATCTGCTGCATAGGACCTCTTTAAAGCGTTTAAAATGTCACTTGGAGGACTAAATATGGTGTGCCTGTCCCAAGCCGAGGTCTTTTCAATGGCCTTATATGCACTTGAACGTTGCGACACAGTGGCTGCTCCAATGGGCTCAAACCTGCGAACGAGGGTGAGGATGGTGCAGGCCGGGCGTGTTTGGTTCTGCTGTGCCCAGGGTCGCTGTGAGGCAGAACGACTCAAATGGCACCTCACCACAGCAGCAGCACGAATTAGAAAAGGGGTCTTGTAAGGAAATTTGGCAATGTGCATAAGAAATATGTATGATATACGTACTAAATCCCAACTAATAAAAAATAAAGATTTACGAAAAAAAAAAAAGATTTACGCACAATGAAATAGACTTAATAAATTTACTCTCGGGAATTTTTTCCTAGCTTAAGATGTATGCGTGAAGATAATTGCAGCGGGGTTGTTTACCGTTGCAAATGACTGGAAACGATCTAACTACCCATCAATAGGGCATCGGGCTGGATGCGTTATGATATTTCCATGCAATTGAGCACTATTTGTTCTGCCACTAAAAGCAAAGAGTCATTGTATCTAAACAAACAAATGTATAAAACGCTCCAAGATTCACAGTTACGTGAGGCACCTAAGAAACACCCACGTCGTTGGCGCCATTCCAAAGCTGTTACACATATTCAATAATTTCATCCTTCAACCCTATGAAGTAGGATATACTCTTAACATCCGAATTTGGGCCAGGAGGAAATGAGTCCTGGGGATGTCAAGGAGTCTGGGGTAAACTGTTGGCTGCGAAACCAAAGGTTGATGGCTTGACCCCACCTGGTCCCTCCACAGGAAAACGGCCTGTCTGTCCCGGTGAGAATTGCCGTCAAGAAGAACCTGTCGGAAGGCTCAGTCACATAGGGCTGCCCTGGGTCAGAATCAATTCCACAGCACCGAGCGGCAGCAGCCTTGACAAGGAAACGAAGGTCCAGAGAGGCTACTTGACTGCCGGGACATTCCATACGAACAGGACCTGGCCTTCAGGCCTGTGGACAGGGCAGCTCTCCATTCCACACAGGCTGTGTGGAGCACAGAAGACAAAAGGTCAAAGGGGCTGATAAAGGCGGAAGGCACTGGATTTTATTTGTTGCTCATGTTTAGAGTGGATATTCCAGATTTTACTGACTTCTGGGGCAGTTCTTCCTCCTTGACCCTCTCTCAGCTGAAGAGTGCTGAATTTTTCCAGAGGGCAATCGTAGCTACCACGTCTCTCCGCAGCAAAGGAGACAGCAAGGGGCGATTGTAATGTAGCACACCTGTGCAGCCGTCAAGCCTGCCACCCTCTATGCGTGCACACCCACTGTGGTAGTTACATAACCGTGTGTCAACCTGAGGGTATGGAGAGTGACCGGATGGAGTCTGGTCTGTCAATCAGGTCACAGCTGGATGGCGCCTCCTTGTGGGCCTGGCCTCTCCTGAGGATTCTCCCCTTCTCCCCTCTGTCTCTGTCTTCCTGTGGACATGCCATGTGGAGCTCTGCTGAGCCATGTGGTGGAGACCTGCGGAGCCAGCCTGGTGATGCTTCCACTATCACTGGAGTCCCAGGAGTTTGCACCCAGCGGCCTGTGATCTTCCTGCATTTGGCATCATTGCGAGTGGCAATATGAGTCTGAAGAGGAATTTATGGACTAGTATCGGACATATGGGCTAACATCGGACTTACTTTGCATGGACTGGGCTGGGATGTTTTCTCAGTATACAATTGCTCTTTGATATAAAGCGCTCTCTTATACATCAATAAGTGCCTCTCAATTCATTTCTCTCATCAAGCCGGACTAACACACCCACCACACACAGTCTAGGCAGAGACACCCAGGGCGCGCACATGTGAAAGCCGTAACTTGGATTGCCTTTGGAGTGATGATCTAGAGCCTGTAGGTCAGAGAGAGG
The DNA here is from genome assembly GCF_000313985.2 of Echinops telfairi. Taxonomy (NCBI): domain Eukaryota; kingdom Metazoa; phylum Chordata; class Mammalia; order Afrosoricida; family Tenrecidae; genus Echinops; species Echinops telfairi. The sequence continues at coordinate 847,911 of NW_022103900.1, forward strand.
GAGGCGCTTGAATGGCATTTCACGCGTCAGATATTGTACTTCGCCTGGCTTACCTTTCCCGACCCACCATCCCTCGGCTACGAAAGAGACCAGCGATTGCAGGGACAGTAACCGCAGATCCCAACAGGTGGCTGTGCAGGTCCCGTAAATCAGGGTGTCTCTGAGGTGAGCTGTGAATGAGCAGGGGACTCTGCATGGGGTCTGAAGGATTTGATGTCATTCCCTTGAAGTCTAACTTTTTCAACATTTATTTTTAATGAGGCATTTTATGATAAAGAAATAATGAAGAAGATTGTGATTGTCACAGGTGGTAGGCAGGGAGGGGACCCTGATGCTATTTGTAGGGAGGGATTAAGTTTTCTGCCTTATTTTTTCTCGTGCTGCAGTATCCAAAAATGAAGTGGATGGCATTAAGGAAGAGAAATGTATTGTCTCACAGTGTTAGAGGCTATAAATCCAAATCAGGGCACCAGAGCTAAAGGAAGGTCTTACTGTGTCTCTTTCAATTTCTAGTAGCTGCTGGCATCTCTGGTGAGTCCCCGGCTTGTCGATGCAGCTGCCCCCAGCATCACATAGCATCTGTCTTCCCCCATGTGTGTACCTGTGTCTATTATACTTCTTTTCATAAGAGACCACTCAGAAAGGATTAGGGTTAGGACCCATCCTGCTTTGGTGTGACCTCATGAATGTAACATAATCTTGTTTTCAAACAGGGTCATATTTACAAATACCAGGGTTAGGACTTAACTTTGGGGGAGGCACAGCACAGTCTATAACATGATCCCAGGAATTATGTATTACGTCATTTTCCTGATAGAACACTCAGGTGGGTCCCAGATTCTGTGTGGAAAATTCCAGAGGATGATTTGGTAATGGTTACAGAAATGCATGAGGTGTGTTAGAGATCTAGGAAGAATGGTTCTGAAAGCTCTAATCCTGCCCAGAGTCAGCTTTACCCACGTACACACTGGCCCCAATGCAAACAGAACTACTAGACAGCCAAGACGTGAGATTACACAAGCCAGCTATCTAAGCAAAGGCAATCCAGTATGCCGCTTCTACAGCTATCCAAAGGACATTGTAGGGCAAACAAGATGATTCAATAGTCATTGGGAGAGGAGAGAGATTCGTTCAACCTCTTTGAATAGTGAGGGAATAATAGTTCCTGCTGAAGCTGCCGGCCTTCTCAGGGACGGGCTGGGTGCTTCCTAGGGCTCCTCACTTACACCGTCAGCTGGGCAGATGCATCGCCTCAGTTGCTCTTCTGAAAATCGGCCACTATCCTCAGCAGACTGCAACCCTTACACCCTGAAACTCGAGGTTCAGTCTATGAGTAGAACCTCTGGGTCCTTCAGGATAGGAAATTCTTGGAAAAAACAATACAAGTTCTAGACTGGTCCTGAGTTTGTCTGATTCCGTCAAAGAGAGAGCCAAGCATTCGGAAATCTTCATTTTCCTGCAAGATATCCAGCAAAACCCTTTTTCCTCATGAACTCTCAGAGATCCTTAGCACCATCGTGGTGACCTGGAACAGTTCAATCCCTGGCATGTCTTAAAGACATATGTCTACTGGGATTGCTGGGTTGGATTTCTTCCTTGAGTCGTTTGGGAGAAGAGAATCTGTAGATATCCAAGATACTGACAATGCTTATTCAATATGCTTGTCACCTCCACAGCTCTAAAGTAATCTGTACAATTAGGTAGGAAATCTGCCAGCCACTGTTCCAGCATCTTCTATCAGCCAGTTGCTTATCAAATGTCATTCCATTCTCCATCAGTTACCTCTGGTATCAGTCCAAGTTCTTTGGGCCTTCCTGACTGCACTGTTACTAACTTGACTTAGAGTTGACCCCCTGTGATTGTGAGGTTGGCATCGTGCATGACGGGGAAGTGAGAACAGGCCCTAGAATCAAATGCCTTGGCTGGACGCTTAGGTGACTCATGGTCAGGTTTTCACTTCACTCTGCCTGTTTCTTTATCTGTAAAATGGAGATATAAGGTACGAACATCATCGGGTTGGTTTAAGAATATGAATGGGATAACGCATAAGCTTTTCTGAACTTACATGAGGAGGAAGAGAAGCATAAGTAACGGTTTGAAACAGGAGGAGGACATTTTTAAGAGTAAGACTTTGAGGTGGTTTGTATTACCAAGAGAAGGTGTAGATTTAGCTGAGAATTCTTTACTTGAGAGAATCCTAGAGTCCTTGGGTGGAGCTAACCAAAAGACTGGACATTCAAGTCCATTCAGAGACCCCTTGAAAGACTGGGCCAGTGATCTCCTTCTAAGGGAAAAATCAGACATTGAAACCCCAGTGACATACATAAGGTCACCACATGGCCACGGTACAGTAACGAGGGTAGTGAGTTCAAAGGAGATAATTCAGATACCGTCAATGATAGTGAATGGAGTGAATGGCCGCACACCATCCCTTCCAGATTCCCATCTATCTCTTGACTCTGAGGCTGATTCATGGTGTCAAAGGAATCCCAAGGCCACTGCTAACTTGGCAGGAGGAAGCCAAAAGTTCCACGAGAGCATCTTCCCAGGGTGCTGCTTAACCATCGGCTCAGGGAAGGTACAAGAAGACAGCTTGAAAACTGGCCCCTCCTCTGCTCCATCCTTATGTTTCTGTTGCACAAATGCAGCAAAATGACTGGCAATATTTTCATTGAAAACATGCCTCATGCAAATCAGTTTGGTAAATATGGAATTTAGCCTTTATAAAAGAGCACCTGTTCCCCTCCCCCTGCCTCCATTTAGTTTGTGCATTCAGATGTGCTCTGCTCTTGCGTAAGCCTAGCCCCATGCTCTATTACAAGAACAGACTTGCTTGTTTTGAATCCAGTCTAACACACGCCCCCATTTTCCAAGAAAAATCTTCTCTAAAAATTAGAGGCACCTGCATGCCAGTTCCCTAGTTGCCCTGAAGAATATTCCTGGAGGGTTGAAATCTGCAATATAGGAGAACTCTTCAGAGTGAATGCGGGCTGTCTGCGGAGTGACGAGCGGATGAGTGCGGGGAGAGAGTGCGTGTTCCTGGTCTTCCCAAGACCCCAGTGTGGGGCAGTGGCTGCCAGCCGGCTTCCATGGTGTGGGAACGGTTGGGTTAACCGCTATTCTCCACTGAGGAGTCGGGCTTCTAACTCTGTCATGGTTCTGGCTTGGAGAGGGGGGTGGGGGATGGGGGGAGGCTCCTTTTTCCCTGGCCATCAGAGGGATATTTTAAAATCACAAACAGAACCCAGCGAGAGGAGGCCCAATTTGACACCTTTGAACTTCGATGGTACCACTTTATAGATTCAGATTTCTAGGGACTGCAGGGTGGGGATCTGTCACCCAGGAGAGCTCTTTCAGCTCTGTTCATAGAGGGACACAGCATTAGAGTTTCCTGAAATGGCATGTTTTTGTGTGAGACCTGTCAATAGAAATATCAAACTGTGAATATACAATTGAACTTTATTATCCCTTTTGATTTTGTAACTACATAGGTATGACAGACAGAAGCTGATTTTAAAAGGATCTCACAATTGCCAGCATGTCACTTGTGTGAATCCCGTGGCCCGAAGTGTTTCTGTCGATTGGCATCTGCAGGTAGGGGTCGGGCGAGGGCCTCCCACCGGCTCCGGAGGAACGTTTTAATTAAGGAGCGCGAAGTCTCTCAACTTTCCGTTTCAGAGTGGAAGTGCCCTTGTGTTCTGAAACAGGGCTCTAGAAATGCCATTGTGGGGGCTTTATATTTACTCCACACACCTTTCATTTCAAAGATTCTTATTTTGTGAGCTAAAGGGATTTTTTCCCCCCTCTCTCCTTTTTTTCCTTTTTCTTTTCTGTTTATCCCTGAAGTGGGCAGAACCTGATATTCAAGAATCCAGCTGTGCTCTTTCTGCCTCTGATATGTTAGGACGCCAAAAGGTGGGCCTCACGGCGAAAATCTGCCCCACTGGGGGGTTCAGAGAGTGGGGGCTGAAACCTCATCTCACCTGCAGAATCAGGAGGTCATTCCTGGCTCACCTGGGTGCTCCCAGCTGCCTACAGGCAGAGCAAGTGTGGCTCTTTATGGGGTTCCGATTTGGCACTGGTTGGCTAACTCTTACCTTACCAAAGCCTAGCTCTCGGTTAAAGACAGACGTTGGCAGACTCCACATGAATGGAGCTGATAGATGAAGTAAACCATACAAGCGGAGACCGTTAAAAGATGAATTGGCAAGGTGGCGGCACACAGTAGTCTAGAGTCACCCAAACCAAGGCCAAGGTTAGAGTGTGACCAGAGGTCAGGCAGTTAATTCCTTTCCACATTTGCACAATAAGGGAACTGGTCCAGATAATTTATTAAAACCTCTTCTGGTACAAAGATTCCACACTTGCAGGTGGATGTTGAGGCATCAAAGGAAACGTGGGGGAGCCACGGACTGCAGCTCTGTCCCTGGACGTCCTCTCAGCAGTGCTAGGACGGACCTCTGGAAGGAGACCAGGAGACGAAGATCATGATCAACGGACCAGGGGATTTTCGTTTTCTCTGAAATTGGTGGGCAGCTGTGTGTGTTTTTTTTTTTATTTTAATTTTTGTTTTTGAAATAAAGAGAATATATTCCAATATTAATTGCGCAGTTAAAAATCTATTGAAAATTCATAAAACTGTAAACTACGTGTGTTGTTGTTGTTGTTAGGTGCCTGAGAGTCGGTTCCAACTCATCTGTACCACAGAGCCAAACCCCGCAGGTCCTGCGCCATCCTCAAAATTGTCCTCAGAGTTGACCCACTGCTGCAGCCACAGTGTCAGGCCCTTTCTCCTTTTTGCTGTTCCTCTACTTTACCAACCATGACGTCGCTCTCCAGGGCTGACCACTCCTGATGATGCACCCAGCATACATGAGACGGCGTCTCACCGTCCTTGCCTCTAAGGAGCATCCTAGCTGCACTTCTTCCAAGACAGATTGGCGGGTTCTTTAGGCAGCCCACAGTACTTTAAGTTTTCTTCATGAGCACCATAAATGGATGGATCTAAATGCCTGCTCCCCACCCTTCAGCAAAGTGTAAAGCGATGTGCATTGTATGGTATTATTTATATAAAATAGGTCCATCTTACATAATACAGTCTATATATTTTATATAAACACATATATGGATGTCAGTGTATACAGAAAGATATGGGAATATCAACACAAAGCTGACGGCAATGACTGTTTCAAGGAATTGGAGGTGTGATGGGTAATGATTAAAAGTAACTGAAGCTCCATCTGCAATGGATGGGGGGTGAGATATAAAAACCCACATGGATGAGAGGTTTAATAGGATACTGTTGTTGATTCATTTCTGAGATAGGCTGTGTAAATCTATATAGTATGTTTCTTTATAAACAAAACAAAAAATCCCCTCCAGATTCCTTATCCCCCAAACCTGAATATTAGTTCGAGCGGGGGGGGGGGGGAGGGAGGGAGGGAGGGAGGGAGGGAGAGAGAGAGAGAGAGAGAGAGAAGGAAAAGGGAAATTAAAATGAACTTGGAGTCTTTAGTAACAAACAAGTTCATCACAAACACACAAACAAAAAGATTTAGCTGCAATGAATTAAAGGCTTAAAGGAGGGATTTACTCGTATATACTTCTTGTCTAATGAAATCAATACCATTTGTACATGTACTAGTTTAGGATAAAGCCTATGTATGTATAGGTGAGTAAAAACTAGGGTGTGTCAAAAAGTATTGCTACTCTGGGGGGGGGGACACGTGTCGGGGATGAGTCCGGTCTGAACCCCCCGCAGCAGGGCAAACCAAGAAGGGAGCCTAACAGATCAGCAGCAGAAGCCAAGCCAAGTCACAAAGCCACAGAGGAGCCCCCAAAATAGACTTCAGGCTAGGAGGGGCAGTTCCTGGAATTCCCCCAGGACCAGAGGGGAGCCAGAATCATAAATGTCAGCAAACAGACCCGGAATTATGTGTGCTTTTTTGTTGGCTTGTTTCCTAGTTATCTTTATCTTCCCCCCCCCCGCCCCCCGCTTTTTATTCCATTTGTTTGTTTCCTTTTTGTTTTGTCTCCAATATTGTTGTTTTGCCTAACTAGATAAGACAGGCATGGGAAGCAAGCTCGAGGAGAGAGCAACAGGACCGATGGTTCCGGAAGACCTGGTGGGGAGGAGGAGACTGGGGAAGAGAGCAGTGTGTAAACAACACCATGGACAGGGGAACAACTAGGGAATTAAAATCAACAATGAGGAGGATGTAGAGATCCGGGGGTGTTGGATCCAGCTGAGAGGAAGTACTAAGAGGAAAAAGAAAGGTGAGCACGATGGTGGGGCAGGAGGAAGGTAAAAGGAAACAGGAAAGATCTAGGAAGCAAAGCTATGAATAGAGGTATATGCATACGTGTGCACATATGTAAATACATTAATTCACAAAAATAGAGCTATTGGCCTATGTACCGGTACATATGTTTATATGGGCAATACACTGAGGTAATGGCCCTTGGGCCTCTGCTCAAGCCCTGTCGCAACACGAGAACATTTTGTTCTAAAAACCTGGCATTCTGTGATATTTACCCTCCTGGTACAATTTCTGGAGACAAAATGGGTGCATAAGCAAATGTGGTAATGAAAGCTGATAGTGACCAGCTATTAAAATATATAGTGTCTAGGGTCTTAAAGACTTGAAGTTAAACAGGCGGCCATCTAACAGAGAAGCAACAAGCCCACATGGAGGAAGCACATCAGCCTGCGCCATCATAAGGTGTCAACGGAATCAGGAAACAGTCATCAGAAGACACCCCCCAAAAAAAACCAGATTGTTGAGAACAAGGGGGGTCAGAGCAGAGACCCAAATCCATCTGTAGACAATAGGACATCCCCTCACAGAAAGGTCACGAGGAAGGGATGAGCCAGCCAGGGTGCAGTAAAGCACTAATAAAGCACACAATATTCCTCGATTCCTTGAGACTTCCTCATCCCCCACTATCATGACCCCAGTCCTGCCTTTCACTGCAGGCTAGACCAGAGCAGTACACAGGTACAGATAAGAGCTCATAGCACTCAGAATTCAGGTCAGATAGACCCCTCCAGAATAGAAATGGGAGTATCAATACCAGGAGGGGAAGGGAAAGGGAGGGGGAGTACGGGAGGAAGGGGAAACTGATCACAATGATGGACCCATAACCCCCACCCCACCCCCACTCCAGGGGGATGAACAACAGAAATGTGGGTGAAGGAGACAGCGGTCAGTGTAAGATATGTAAATAATAATTTATAATTTATCAAACGGTCACGAGGGTGGGAAGGAGGAGGGAGAGAAAAAAGAGGAGTTGATACGAAGGGCTCAAAAAGAAAGTAAACCTTTAGAAAATGATGATGGCAACATATGTACAAATATGCCTGACACAATTGATGTATGGATTGTTATAAGAGTTGTAAGAGCCCCCAATCAAATGACCTTTTAATTGAGAGAGAAAAAAAGAGCTGGAACTGGCAGGAGGGTGCATGAAAACAAGGAACTTGGAGATGAGTCGAATTTAAATATTAATCAGATGTAGTTTATATTTAAATATTTTCGATCTTCTCCCGTTTGCAGGCTAAAGAGAAATGCAGCTCTCGTGTATCTATCACACCCTCGATACCTTCCCTCTGACAATAGACAGGAGCCCTGGTGGCTGCGTGGTCACGAGTTGGGCTGCTAAGGCCCAGATGAGGCTTTCTACTCCTGTAAACAGTGACCGTCTCAGAAACCCACAGGGGGGAGGTTTCTACCCACTCCCACAAGGTTGTTATGATTTGGGATCCACTCAATGGTAGTGAGCAGCAGTAGCAGACAGGAATAGCTCTACCCATCATGGTTTCATAGTGATCCCCAATTAGGCAGGCTATCGGAGTGGGGCTGTGTTGGGTTGTTCATTGCAAGGTCAGTGGTTCAAACCCACCAGTTGCTCCATGGGAGATAAATGAGGCTGTCTGTTCCTGTCAAGATTTATAGGACCTTGTCTTCAAACAAGCTGCCTTCTAAGTGAGGTTTCAACTAAGTCCAAATGGAAGAATCACCAGCCTGTGTGATCCAAGGATTGTAAAGAAAATCCTCTTCATTCACTGAAGTTGACCATCTTTCCTTTCTTAGCTCATCTTCTAAGGCTTTTTAATATTCTTGAAAATACTTGATCCATCTCAAAACTGCTGTTTCACGTAGGGCAGCATGCTCTTAACCTTACTGCACAGCCTCACAAAATTTCAGCAGGTACAGCTCAGCTCCTTCAGGAAGTCTTTCCTGACAGTATGTTTACCTTGGTCTTCCCTCTTCTTAACACCTACCTTCCACGTTATCTCTCTTCATTCCTCCTCTTCTACCTCCTATGAGTCTGAAGCTAGTTACCCACCATGGATCATTTCCTCCCAGGGTCCCTCCCAGGCATGCCCTTGAGGAAATTAGGGGTACTGAGGTTCCATGGCCAGAAGTCATGGCCTGACCAAGGTGGCTGAAGGGCCCCAGAACCAATGCTGTGAGTCAACTTGCCTTTGCTTTCCACGCTTTCTCGTTGAGCGGCAAATCATTATTGATGGTCTTCCTCATCCAGAGAATTCATTTTCTATTTGTTCTGCTTCAGATTTAATCAAGGGATCTCCCCAAAAAAACAAAAAAACCGAGCAAGCTTACAGCCAAGAAAATCCTCTGGGGTAAATCCATTCTGTCACATGGGGTTGCTATGAGTTAGAATCAAGCCAACAGCACTCAAGAACTGCAAATGCACTATGAATAGCAGCATTTCATTTAAGGTGGGTACCTCTGAGAACAAGCCTGAGCACCTTACACTTCTGCTGCTCCTGTCCGAACTCTCCTACTTCTCTCATGTCAGTGTCACCTGGGAGACGGCGGATGCTGAGCCCACAGTGATGGCATCAGAACCTCTTCTGGAGGGGACCGGGGATCCCGAATTAGAACAAACAGCCCTGGTGATGCCTATGTCAGGCACAGCTGCAAGTCCTGCTGAGTTCTGGCGTGGCCTCCCTATTACACTGCGGAGAGGATGCAAACACATTTACCTCTCCTGTGGGATGTAGTAAAAATGGTAGATGCTCACACGCACGCAGCTCCTTTCTGGAAAGCAACTCGGCATGCTGGGTCAGAAATCCTTTAAGAACGTTTCTTTAGCAATGCCACCTGATGAAACAATCAGACATGAAAGCAAAGCCGCACTGGTCGTCATCATGTGGATGCTTACAGTGAGGCATGAAAACGGTCCGATGAAACGTGAGTTTCTCATATGCTATTGCTGTCAGGTGCTGTCCGGCGGGTTCTGACGCACAGTGTCTCTATGTGCAACAGAACAAGACACTTCCTGGGTCCGTGCCATCCTCACAGTTGTCCTGATGTTTGAGCCCATGTGGCAGCCACTGTGTCCTTTATCTTGTTGAGGGCCATCCTCTTTTTCACTGCCCAGCTACTTTAGCAAGCCTGGTGTCCCTCTCCAGTGACTGGTCTCTCCTGACAACATGTCCGAAGTACATAAAGTACATCCTTGCCTCTCACCATCCCTGCCTCGAAGGAGCATTCTGGTTGTACTTCTGGCAAGACAGATGGATTCATTCTTTTGGGAGTCCATGGGTTCTTTGGGGAATATTCTTCACCAGCACCATAATTCAAATGCATTAATTTGTCTTAATCAATGTTCAACTTTCACATGCATAGGAGGTGCTTGAAAATACCATGGCTTGGGTCAGGTGCACCTTTGTCCTCAAAGTATCATCCGTGCTTTTCAATGCTTCAAAGAGGTCTTGTACAGCAGAGTTCCCCAGTGCAATGCACTGCTTGATCTCCTGACTGCTGCTTCCATGAACATTGATTGTGGCACAAGCCTTGACAATTTCAATCCTATTGGTTCAGTGGGGAGATTTTTTTTTTTTCTTTTCACATTGGATTGTCATTCAAAGTGGAGATTTCCATACAGTGGTGCTGTATAGCTAATATTCTCCCACCACTGGCGAATAGGATTGTTTTAAGGACCTGGCAATGCTATCACTACATATGAAAAAAATACTCAGAAGTTAAAAGTGAATTATGAGCATGATCTTTCTGTGACTATACAACAAAGCTTCAAATCGGTTGGAACCAGTGCGTTATAACTGACAAATAGAAGACAGAATGCACCTGAATTTTTAAAGTTTGCTTGAACCGACACAATAACTGGTACAGAAACAATGATGAGTCAAAGCCCTGGGATGGGGGACTTGGGGTGAAGGGTGAAGTGAGCCCTTTTAGGAACCTGGTGCGAGAGGTTGGGTTACTGCTAGGACCATGGAGAGTAACACACACCTAGAGCTGTGTAGTGGACCAACCACCATCTTTGAACTGGGCCCCACTGGTTTTGACTCTATCGGCCAAGAGATTTGGTTGCTAGGCAGTGCACCTGCTGCCCTTATTTGCTAAGAGGGAGAGACAGTTTCCAGCAGGCTGTATATCTATAGCTTCCCCTTTCTGCTTATCCCTCTAATAGACCCACATTTTACAAACTCGGGTCTATTGTGGTCTTACTTGCTCACCATGCCTGAATCAAAAAGGACTGATTCAGGGCCGGCTAAAAAGGATAGTCAAAAAAGCTCAAATAATTTAGGAGAAAAGAAAGATTGGCAATAGGAGAGCCGAGAGAGAGAGAGAGAGAGAGAGAGAGAGAGAAATGCGAGACATTGGTAGACTCCTCACCTTCCACGTGGGAGACCAAGGTTCAGTTCTCTAGCATGCGCCCTCTGCTCCACCACTACCCATCCGTCAGGGGAGCCTTTCATGTTGCTGTGGTGCTGAACAGGCTACCGAGGGGCTAGCAAACAAGGGGTCGGGGGGAAGGCCTGCCTAACTGCTGTCAAAGATAAGGCCATGAAAATGGTATGGACTATACTGACCCGATCTGAAATTGATCACGGGGATGGCATAGAATTGGGCAGTGTCTTGTTTTGTTGCATGTGAGGTCCTCAGGAGTTGGGGGCAACTCAATGACAGCTAAAAACACCACCCAGAGAGAGATACCTGACCAACACAGAGTTAATTGCTATCAATCAGCCCCAGTCCTTGGCATGCTATCCCATCAGGACCAGTAATAAAGCAAAACCAAGCAGACAATTTGGTTGACGATGTGGGAGGCAGAATAGCACACAGCTGCTTCACCCACAGCTGTACTGGCTTTACAGTGCTGACAGTTTGGAAAAAGAGAGAGAGAACTAGGAAATAAAACCTGTCTTGGGCAGGGAAGCAGATGGGATGTGACCCACACAGGGAGCCTTGGTTTGATTAGTAGAAGTTACTGATTTAACTTGAAATTCAGACCTATAATTTCTCTCTTTTAATGATGTTTCCATTATTTGAAGTGTTTTTCTTCTTGAGCTTCCAAAGACTTAAAAAAAAACACCCCAATATTTATTCCTATATATTTTGTCCCATGCTTTGAGAAATCTCTATAAACAAAACCAATATAATAATCATTTTCCTTTGAGGATCCCACCCCCCTCTTTCTACCACCCCAAATGCTAAGTAAACTCTTTGTATTGTTGAACATCTAAACTGGTTTAAGTGAAGTGGTTCATTTTGTAATTTTTTAGGGAACTTCAGCGGGGTAGACGATCTGGATTGTTGATACCATAAAAATGTTTTTTTGTGTGTGTTTTTTTTTTCTCAATAGCTGTCTTTTTCTTTCTTTCTTTTTTTTTTTTGTGTGGCCCAAATGATGTGAATGACAGGCTCGGGGCTTTTCACTTTGGCCAAAACTGTCTTGCTGCCCGCTACTTAGGTCAGATGTCAAGTGATTAAGAGAATGATATTAACACATCAATTCTGAGAACTCTCTGTTTTATGAAAGCATCTGTTTTAGAACTCTTGCAGGTGGCTGCCGAGCACAAAGCCTGTCAGAAGTACTGGATGCAACAAGGTTCAAGGGCTGCTTGAGTTTCTCAAGTGTTATCTAAGGAATCCTTTCACAAATCCCTGCTATTGTGCAGCATAATTTTCGTGGCTCGGGGGGACTTAAATGCAACTGAACAATTTTAAAGAAACCAAAATATGACAAAGGAAATAATGGCCTGCTATTATAAAACATTCTCTGCTTTTTCTCTCCCCCTATCCTTCACCTTGCAGCCATGGCCCGGGGCTGGCTGATGCAATGTCTGTCTGAGATGCTGGAAGTTTTAGGATGTGACAGCCCTGGTTTCACAGGCTCTCTGACGCACTGGGCACACCACTCGATGCCCATAAATGAAGAGACCTTCCTTTCTCTTTTTAAGAAATTGAAAACCCTTTTATGGCTACTGGGTCAGATTCATTTGATCCGTTTAATATCCACTTGAGAGTAATTATCATCTTCATGGGATGAGATACTCGATGAAGATGACGTTTAGCACCCAGTGCTTGGCCTCAGGGAGTTCCTTTCAATGAGTTCAGCCTTTGACATTGTGCATTTTTAAAAAGCAAATAGAAATACAGGCATTTCTTCCATCTTATTTTGTTGTTCTCTGCTTAATCCCTAACACCTTCCGTTACATTCTAAAATTATTTTTTGATGGCACTATACAGAACCAAGAGATAGGCATGCTAAGCTTCTGCCTGCAGAGTTGGACGGCATAGGCTATGCACTTCCCAAGGCGTCGCCATTGCCGCTCCCTCTGCCCGTCGCAGTGACTCATCACCAGCAGCGTAGATGCTCTGCAGCCGAACGTTCTCGTATTTGTGAGTAAGAGGAACTGTTGTCAACACGAATTCCTATAACTCATTCATTTTAAGAGTTCCATGCTCATGTTAACCATCATTAACTGAGCTAACCCACGGCTTAATTTAATGATTGCTTTCTCGACTAGTTTTAGTTGAAGTTATAAAGATTGCTTCTGGGCAAAAGATTTGGGGCTCCTCCAGCTTCAATGGATCCAAATCTGTCTGGTTTCCTTGTGGATTTGAAGTTCTCGCCCATAATTTAAAGACGTTCTCTCCTTTTGGCCGGGATCCATCTATTGGGTCCTTGAATAAAATGCTCAGTAGTGGTAGCCTGGCACCACCCAGTTCTGTTCTCATGGCCAAAGAGGTGGTAGTTCAAGTTTTCCATTACTTTTGAGAACTCTGGCCAACATTTTTGAGTTTCTTCTATTTTCCTGCATGGTCTCTATGCAATAATGATGATGATCACTCAACTCACGGCCAGCAAATCAATTCTGGCTCATAGTGACCCTATAGGACAGGGTAGAACATCCCCCTGCAGGTTTCCAAGACTATAAATCTATATGGGAGTAGAAAGCCTTGTGCGGCTGCTAATCCTGCAGTTCACAGCTCAATGTGTAACTACTATGCCACCAGGTTCCTAGGGATGATGATCATTGATATTAGTTAAGTAACTATAATAGACAGGACATGGTCCTAAGGACTTTGCCCATATTAATTTACCTAAAAGTCACAGCAGCCCGAAGACGGTCAGTGCTGCTGTTGCCTTCACTCTCTAGGTGAGGAGATCTGCGAAGTCCACAGCTAATCTATGTGCAGAGCAAGTTCAGAATCCAGGATTTTGAGTCCCGACATCATATTCTTTTTTTTTTAAATCATTTTATTGAGGGCTCATACAACTCTTAACACAA
>NW_022103900.1:866931-868962 GCF_000313985.2 Echinops telfairi
AAAAACCTGAAAGAATTTACACAAAGAGAACAAGTTATCATGTTCCTGGATAGGCAGAAGAAATATTGTAAAGATGCTAATATTTCAGAAATTTCTTAGCAAATTCAATGTAATTCTGATCCAAATCCCACCACAAAGAAATGGAAAAAAATAATCACCAACTTTATATGGAAAGGAAAGAAAACTAGCATAAATAAAATACTATTAAAAAAATTAAAACAAAGTAGGAGGGCTCTCACTCCTAGACCTTAAAACAGTAGTTCTCAACCTTCCTAATGCTGCAACCCTTTAATACAGTTCCTCATGTTGTGGTGACCCCCAAGCATAAAATTGTTTTCGTTGCGACTTCATAACTGTAATTTTGCTACTGTTATGAATTGGGCAACCCCTGTGAAAGGGTCATTCGACCCCTAAAGGGGTCGCAACCCACAGGTTGAGAACCGCTGCCCTAAAACCTGGTATATAGTGACGGTAATGAAAACAGCCTGGTACTGGTGCAGTGATAGATATGCAGACTAATGTATTAGAACTGAAACCCCAGAAATACAACCAAGTACCTACAGACATCTAATTTTTGATAACAAACTAAGACACATTAAATAGTCAAGAGAGCTCTTCAACAGATGGTTCTGGAAAAAACTCGATCTTCATGTATAAAAGAATGAACAAGACCTGCACGTCAACTATGTACAAAAACAAACTCCAGATGATCAAAGACCTAAATAGAAATCACAAATTATTAAAACCATCAACAGAAAAATAGAGACAAACATAAGGACCCTACTGCAAAGAATAAACACACCACTAAACGTAATAAAAAATATCCACACTATAGAAGACAAAATAAAGAACTGGAGCCTACTAAAAATACAACTTTTATGCACAACAAAGGACTTTATCAGAGAGCCATCAGAGAACCCACAGATTATTAGGGAAAACTGTTCAGTAATCAAACATCAGTTAAAGGGCTAATCTCTAAAATCTATAGAAAACTACAACATGTTAACAAGAAAAAATACAAATAATTCAACCAAAAAATGGACACAAGACATGACTAGACAATTTACTAAAGATGACATACAAGCGGCCAATTGTCCTACGATGAAATGTTCGAGATCATCCACAATAAGAGAAATACAAATTAAAACCACAATGAGCTATCACCTCACGCTGACACTTTGGGCAAAATTCAATAAAACAGAAAGTAACAAATGCTGGAGAAGCTGTGGAGAGAGAAGGATGTTTTCACATGTTTCACATGTTTTCACTGGTGGGACTGTAGGGTGGTACAAGCATGGAAATAGGACGGCACGTCCTTCAACAAATGCAGACCCAAGTACCTTATGACCCAGCAATCTCTCTACTTGGTATATGCTCTGAAGAAATTAGGAATATAACATGAACAGACACTATTACAGCAATTTCCACAATACATAATAGCAAAAATATGGAAACAGCCAAAAACCCCATCTATAGAGTACGCTCATACTATGATATTTAATGCATCAATAAAAAACAGTGCAAGACATGGACAAAACTGAAGGACATTGTGCTGAGCAAACTCAGTCAATCTTACAAAGATTTAATATTGCCATGGTTATAAGGAAAAACAAAGAAGAGGCCTGGCTTATATACAAGCAGACAAGACTGATGACTATGAGACGGCCAGGGGCCAGGGGTGGGAACAGGGGAAGGAGGGGGCAGAGACAACAAAAGGGAAGGGTTAACAGGACCGTGTTGTGGATTTCATTTCTGGGGCTGTATAAGATGTAGATAGTAGTTTTTTTGTGTTTTTTTTAAACCTCCAAATTCCTTATGTTAAAACCTCAATAGTGATTTGTGTGGCTTTTTTACAAAAGTGGGGGTGGGGGTGGGGGAGTAAAATTGAAATGGATTTGGGAGTCTTTAGTGACAAACAAGTTCATCTCAAAGCAAAAAAAAGAAGAAAGCGAGCAAGCCAATGAACCTATCTGTGAATACTTGAGGATCCCTGGAGGCATAATGGGCTGTGAATTGGATTACTAACTGCAA
>NW_022103900.1:869975-889293 GCF_000313985.2 Echinops telfairi
GTGTTTAATGGGTGCTATACTGCACTCTGGTTGATGCATCCCTGCCTTGTGACCCTTCTGTGAGGGATGTCCCATTGTCTACAGATGGGCTTTGGGACTCCACTCAGACCCCCCCTTGTTAGTATTGATATCATTGTTTGTTTGGGGTCTTCTGACAACTAAACTATCACATTAAGTGCAGGAAATAGATGAAACTCAGATGATAATGAGCCAGTCTTGGAGACTCGCACAGATGAGGGCTTAGTGTCAAAACATTGCCCACAAAGTTGGAAGCTGTCAGAAGTCAGCTCAGCAGTCACTACTGAGCAGGGGTTAATGCAAGAAACAGAGTCCGGGGATCCTGAGGATAGAGGCAACTGGGGGCTGACAGTGAGCCTCTGTGAGAAATGAAGGTAACGAACGAAGCCATGCCTCTCCATCCACCCAGGCACACCAGTCCCTACAGCAGGGCCTCATCGGCTACACCTGGTGGATGGCTCAGACCCTAGTCCTGTACAAAGAAATGTAAGAGGGAGAAAAAGAAGGAGAGAGAAAAAGGGAGGACAGTGAAAGGAGGAAGGGAGGGATCCAGGAGGGAGGCAGGCGGGCAGGTGGTGGGAATCACAGCTGGGCTCACGCAGAGCCACGCAAACGTAAGACAGAGGCAGCGTGGAGAGGAGCAGTAAAGCCCCAGGAGGCTTGCAGTTGAGAGTCATGATCTCGAAGCAAAGCCAAACCAGGAGTGGAGAGAGGTAGGGGCAGGGCATACTGCCGGAAGCTTTCTTTGAAATCCTGGAACAAAGATGGGTGACTTACAGGTACCAATTCCAGCCCTGGCAGCGCTACTTTGCATCTCCATTGTCTTCTTTTTTTTGGTCACACACACAAGAAAAGTGGTATTCATGGAGCAGTTAAACAAATTAACCATTGATTCCAAACCTATCTCTTCACCCTCACCATAGCACATTTACAGTAAATGATCTGTAAAAAACTCGTTATTTAGTTTCTCATAATCCCTAATTCTTCTTTCACCAAAGTCACTATAATCCCCTCCCTTCTTGAAGAATTCCATGAGAATGGCTCCCTGTTCTCCTGCAAAAGGGCCTTGGTGATTAAGTGCTGGGCTGCTCCCCAAAAGTCCTGGGGGTCCAGGGGAGACCTGGAGATCTGCTCTCTTAAAGCTTCTCCCTCGACAAATGAAAACACAAAAGCCATGGCCACCAAGTCAACTCTGATTCGGAGTGATCCTACAGGATGGAGTGGAACTTCTCCTTTGGGCTTTCCAAGCTGTGATCTGTAGATAGGGGAGCAGACTGCCACTCTTTTCTCCCAAAGAACAGCTGGTAGGTTTTGAACCACCACCTCTTTGTTTTGCAACTAAGTGCTTACCCACTGCACCCAACTCTGTGTAAGACCAAGGCTCCCTGCTCCCTAAAGGTGACAGCCCAGGAAACTCAGGGCTGTCTGTTAGGACCTTTCTTTTGGTCAGGGAGGTTTGCCCTGATGACTGAGATCTGCGTCTGCTCCCCATTGACCCAGTTCAAAGTGCCATGCCAGCCTGTCCCCCCAATATCAGTGCCCAGTATTCCTGTGCCTCTCAACTCCATCGCAGGCTTCGGAGGAACCTTGAGGCCAGGGCTGAGTGGCTGCACAATTTGCAGCCCCCTGTGCAAAATGAGCGTGCTGCTAGAGACCTTTGTACCAAGTCTCCGTCTCTCGATGTACGATGGTGTTCCTTTATTTGTTGCTTAATGTCATGGTAGGGGAGCACATCAACAATGCAACGTATCAGTCTACACGTTGCTGCTCATCTTTATAGGGTGCCATGCCAGTTTTACATGCAAATAGAAAAGTATTGAACTTGTATGTGGAATCACTGAAATCATACAGTTTGGACTGTGTAACTTAGCTATGCCTATGAATTCTGCTCTTCCAAGAATTGTGGAAGTGCTGCACAAAGCCACCTCAACTCTTTTGGCGTCACTCCCTGTGTGATGCACCCTCATCCTGCTGGCACCTTGGTGCACACGGCTGGTGGCACCAAAGAGCTGAAGGCAAAACAACGCCCTCTCTCCCACAGGCTTGTGAGGCCACCGTACTCTGCCGAGGGCTTGGCTCATACAGGGAGTACTAGGAGCACGAAGGGAAATGCTGCGCTCCTTCCTCACCTCATGCTTCTTAAAATGCTGTTTCCTTCTTTCAGCATGGGAAGCAAGCTCTGGTTTGAACAGAAAACGCGCCTTCTCTGGGATACCGGTGCCCCCACCTACTCGGTTGCAGATGTTATGCTCTCGCCTTGTACTTGAACTCCTAGACGTTGTGGGTCTACAGGAATTCTGTCCTCGTGGGCACTGCAATGTATGCAGACATCTTCTTCATCTCCGTATCCACTGACAGTGTGCTCCTGTGGTCACACGAGTGCTCCTTTGTACCATCAGACTTCAATTCCAAGGCACAGCCTCCAAAATGAAATGATTGCGGTTTCAAGATGGCAACATCAGAGCACTGAGCCAAGCACAGGGCTCTTTTGAGTGTGGGGCCCTGTGTGACTGCACAGGGAGCTCTGTCTGGGGTACATGCTGCTGTGCAACTAGGAAATTGCTGAGTGGACACCTGAAGTGTAATAGGCAGATACCGACAGTATAGCGGGAGTAAGGATCTGACTCACGTGGAGCAGTAGACTTCCTGGAGAGTTCTCCTGTGCTCCCGTGCTGGGAGGTTCATCTGCCTGACCAGGGCTCCAGGACACGTGCCCACTGGCCCCTCAGCAACCTTTTCCTATTTGTGAGCCCCAGCCCCTCCCAGACCACGTAACAACTCTAGGGATGAGATCTAATATACTTGGGCAACCAGTATACTCAGAGTGTTCCTCTTACTTCCCTCGCTTCTCTCCTCTCTCATTGTCTGTCCTGTACCCTCGCTCTGCTACCCCTTTCTCCAATCATACGATAGACGGCAGGAGTCTACAGGAAGAGCCCAGGTCGTAGAAACAAGAAGTCCTGTTGGCCATCCCTACTTGGGAGATGGATGGGACGATGGGAAATGGTTGCCATTCTTCCTCATGGGTTTCTCCCCACGGGATGAACAGGAGATACTTTCTGGTAGCTTCTAGAGAAACAGAAAATCATAGACCACAAAATGCATCTTCAGCATGTCACCCAGCTCATTAAGAGTTTGCTAGATCACTCAACGATGTATTAGACCCATTAAGAAAGCAGAATCAGATGTGAGGATGCCCCGGCTGCAACATCTCACCCCACTGAGCCCCAGGGTTGACTCAGCTGATCTGGCTGGCTAGGTGGGTCTCAGCTTCCTCCCACACCACTCTATGTGCATCCCTCCCCAAGCCACGCTCTGCTGAAGAGGACACCCTTCCCTGATAGAAGGAGGACCATCCTTCAGTCAAGGTAAATGAGTAGCTGCGTTCCCCTATTTGACCTCCAAACAAGTATCAAGAAAGCAGTATCGCCCATATATTTACTACGCTATGCTCTGTTTGCTTTCGTATGATAGCATGGCAGTCTGGCTGGCATGGTTCTGCCTTTGAGTGAATGTTGTTGAAAGTTCTGCCCAATATATCCCCAACCCTCGTTGCTTGTGTAAACAGTGCCCAGTCATTTAAGCTTTTAATCTGTACACTTCAACAAGTCATGTCTTCTGGCCAGAAAAGTTGGCCTCTACATGTTTAATTACCTTTTCTCAACATTTTAAAATTTAATCCCATTGGCCTATTGGCTGAATTAATGATACTAGCAATAGAATTACCTTATGCCCCATGGAAAGGATTTATACTGCTATTATAAAATTTTAATCATGTCTCAAAAAAGAATCAGATACATATATGAGTCATAGATATATGAACAGGTTTGGGGCTTGCACTTGACTGTAGCCCTAACCTGTGAATAATTAGTTCTTAGACATAGCCCTCCTTGATACTCACCATCATGAAGCGATTACAGAAGATGTGGGTGTTATACCAAAGTGTGGTGTAGTAATCAGATAGTGCCCTGCAATCACAAAAAATTGTGTCTGGGGTCTTAGAGGCTTGTGTTCAAATAAACAACCATCTAAGTGGGGTGTCAACTAAAGTCCACATGGAAGGAACACACTAGCCTGTGTGATCCAAGGATTAGAAATAATAAAATCCAATTCCAGAGAAAGGAATGGTATCAGAGCTTAAATTCGGAACACCTGGTTTACATAAGGCTATGGATGACAATGGAAGCCCCGAATCTATTTGCAGGCTTCTCATATTTATTAAGCCTCAGGTGAATCCCCTCTGACTATAGTCCAGGGATATGAATACTCTTGCTATCAGACAAAAAGCATTGTAAATTTGATTATGGCAAATGTGGTTAGGTTAAAATGTCACACCTTAAAAAACTAACTAAATAAATAAATAAAAAGTCACACCTTATCGTTTGATCTCCTTTTTGACTCATTTTAAAGTTGTTTCAGTCTTTATTATTTTCTGCTTACTTTTCTATTGAAATTTTTCTCTGTTTTATTGTGTCATTATTGTTGAGGGGTTTTGTTTGTTTGTTTGCTCAATTTTTTGTTTTTGCTTTGTAAGACTTCCTTTCCGTTAAATCCAAGTCTATAGAGACAGTAACTGGATTAATTTTTACCGAGAAGCATGGCAGGGGAGATTGAGGGAAAATACATAATTAACAACGATGGGTATAAGAAAGAAGAAAATGTTCTGAAATTGATTTGGGTGATGACTGCACAAATCTTCCTATCATCAAACAATTACATTGTATGATATGCAAATTATATGCCAGTAAAACTTTTTTTTAAAAGAAAAGAGTATCTCACTAGAGGTAAATGGGATGCCAAAATTAATAGAGGTCACTAAGGCAGAACTGAATATAAAACAGAGTGAAAATATCTGATATCTCTTTCCCAGAGGCAGCAGATCTGAGGCTTTACCCCAAAGGAAGGAGGTTTCTAGAGTCTACCTCTGAAACTGAAGTGAGGCTGTTCTGAAATGTGGGCTACGGAACAGGGAGGAGTAGAAAAGCTAATATTCTAGGCAAGGAGGAGTCTGTGATGGAGGGAAACAAGTAAACTAGGTAGGTGACCTAATGTTGTTGTTGTTGTTGTTGTTGCTGTTAGGTGCCATTGAGCTTGTTCTGACCCACAGTGACCTCATGCACAACTGAACAAAACACTGCCCCACCCTGAACCATCCTCACAACTGTTCTTATCCCTGAGCCCACTGTTGCAGCCACTGTATCAGTCCATCTCATTGAGGGCCTTCCTCGTTTTTTTGTTGCCTCCCCTCCCCCCCTACACCAAGCATAATGTCCTACTGCAGGGACTGGTGTCTCCTGGCAACATATCCAAAATACCTAAGACGAAGTCTTGCCATCCCTGTCTCTCAGAAGCACCCTGGCCATACCTCTTCCAAGACAGATTTGTTTGTCCTTTTAGCAGTCCATGGTACTTTCAACATCCTTCTCCAGCACCACAGTTCACATGCATCGGTTCTTTAGTCTTCCTTATTCGATATCCAACGCTCACATGTGTGAGGCAATGGAAAATATCATGGCTTGGGTGAGGCACACCTTGGTCCTCAAAGTAACATCTTTGCTTTTCAACACTCTAAAAAGAACTTGTGCAGCAACTTTACCCAATGCAATGTGTCTTTTGATCTCTCGATGGCTGCTTCCAGGAGCATTGATTGTGGACCCAAGCAAGATGAAATCCTCGACCACATCAACCTTTTCTCCATTGATCATGATGTTACCTTTTGGTTCAGTTGTGAGGATTTGAGTCTTCCTGACACAGAGTCATAATCCAAACGGAAGGCTGCAATCCTTGATCTTCTTCAGCAAGTGCTTCAAGTCCTCACTTTCAGCCAGCCAGGGGTGGGTGACCTGATAGACCTTTCTGTATGATCCTCCCTTTGGTGCTAAATAGACTACCCTTTTCTGAAGATGGTGCAACTTCCCTTGGGGTGAAAATGAAGTTAGTCATGTCATGGAGCCTGTTCAGAACCACCTCACTAATCTTGCCCCAATCCCCTCTGGGGTGCCACTGAATACTCGATATGACTCTTCTAGCCATGATCTTTGCCACTCTCACCAGTTGACTGGGTGGGACCACACAAACAGGGTGTATGAGCCCATAGCATGGAGATTGGTTGGTTTTGCCCATCCTACTAGGCATAAAATGAACCATCTCTTTGTCATCAAGAAAGAAGCACTGGGCGTGGAGCACATCTTTTGCAGCCCAAGATTCCTGCCAGGAGACAGAGAGCCGTGACACCAGAGAAACAATGACGAAGCGGCAGGAGCAGAAGCAGGGGAACTAAGAGCAGGAGATAAAGCAAAGAGGTGGGCTTCCCAGCTCACGGGGCGGGCGAAAAAGCTGAGTGTCTCCGAGTAGGAGGCTTGCTTGTGGAGATAAGGGATTCCGCCAGGAACTTAATCAGGAGCACGCTGGGTTTGCTGAGTGGAGGAGATAGCGCAGAGTGATTTCAGGCTGCGGTTTGTGGTGGAGTGGGGTGTCCTTTGGGCATGTATCAGCAGTGCTAAAGGAGCTCTGTAATACTTTCCCTGGTCACGGCAAAGGCCAAGGGATGGCACAGCTGAAGGGGTGAAGACCAGAGAGAGGTGTGCCTGTGGAAATAGCTAAGAGGTGCTCTTGATCAGAGAACTGCTGTTTCCTGAGCATTCTGATCCTTAACTACAGCCCATAACTTCTCTAATACACCCCTTCAGTGTGAGTATTGTCCATGAATTCTGTGCAGTAATCCACTGCAATGGATTACTGAACCCACAGTGGAGAGAGCTGTGGGAAGGGCAGTTTGGGTTCTACTGGTTGGTGGGTAGAGAATATCTGGCCTCCACTCAATAGGAATTGACCTCGGGCTGATCTTGATGCAGATTCTTCTCTCCCCACTTGTGAACCCAGAAGAGATCAGATGCCATCTCTACACCCGGTTCACACACCCCTGGTACTTACAACCACTGGTATTTACTACCCACTGCCACTGAACCATAACAACCCTATAGGACTGCCCCGCCACCCCCGGGCTTCCAAGACTGTAAATCTCTGTGGGAGACCAAAGCCTCATCTTTCTCCAAAGTCCTAACAACATGCCTCTGTTAGGGAAATGAAAGTGTTTGTTTATGCAACACTTATACTCACATGTCCTTAACATCTTTGTCATAATCGCCCCACGCTGGGAAGAACCCAAGTGGCCATGGCTGGTGATGGCACAAATTGGTATATCCAAGCAATGGCATATCAGCCAGCAATAAAACGGCACACCAATATGAATCTCAAGAGTTTTCTCCTTAGGGAGCGCCAGACATTCATACTGCATGGTTCTATTTATTTAAAATTATAGAAAAGACAAAGTTCTCTAATAGAAAGCAGATTGGTGGTAACCAGGAGCTAGAGAGTAGGAGGGTATCAACTATAAAACCACAGCAAGGACATTCTGGAGGTGGCGGAAGTGTCAGGACATGGACATTGTCATGGTTGTGATGGTAGTTATATGACTATTACCGTTGTTGAAACCCACAAAGTTTTACACTCTAAATCGGTGAATTTTATTTTATACCTCAATAAATTACTTAAAAAACAGCCATTTTCCTATACTTTTGCTTTTAAGTTAAGATACAAATTATGCATTTTTAACTCAAATATACATCTCGCCTTCTCCCTGACCCCGTCTCCTAGTTCTCCCGTATTGAGCAGCGCAGTGGATGGAATCATCAGAGCTACACAACATAGTGCCTCCGTAGCTTGTCATCTAAGGGCCGAGAGAGCCTATGCAAGTATTTTTGTTCCCATTGAGAGAACAGAATACATTTGAAGCACATCGTCCCATTTAGGGGAAAGAACATTAATTTTGACATGCCCAAATTAAAATTATACTGATTCCCTAGAAAAAGTTTTATGACGGTCTATATTCATTTTTATTCAAATTAATCCAAAGCACACCAAAGGCTACTTGGGAGACTTTGGAGCAGGCAAACGTTTTTTGCGGATCATTATCCAAAGAATCACGCCATCTTCTCGTGACGTGTTATTTTCACGCTGTCTTCGTTGCCTTCTGTCATGCCATATGTCACCATGGATAGAACTGCTCCATGGAGTTTCCAAGGCTGGGACCTTTGGAAGCAGACTGCCAGGACTGTCTCCCCAGGTGCCTCTGTGTGGGCTTGAACTGATCATCTTTTGGTTAGTAGTTGGGCACTTAACCATTTGTGCCACCAAAAACAAAATTGCCAACCAATGGATTCTGATTCATAGCTATTTTTATATACCGAGTACAGGATATAATACTGTACATATGAATACAGTATATAACATATATCTAGGCGTGCTGGTGGTGAAGGGCTTCCAAGTTGGACTGTGATCCTCATGGTCGGCAGCTTATATACTGAAGGCTCAGAAACCCACAGCAGGTCGCTATGAGTCAGCATTGACTCAATGACAGGGAATTTGGTTTTGGTTTTATACATCTGTATAGCCACACATGCGTAGATTATATCGCTATCTGAGAAAAAGACCTTATGAACAAATTATATCAACTCAAAGAACTTCTTTGGTTGGATAAGAAATCGTATGGGACTTGATATAAAACTGTCACATAAACTGATCCACGAACCTGAAACAGAGGATGTGTTTAATTTTTTTTAAATGTATACAGGATTGAAATGTTGATATTTGCAAATGTATAGAGAAATATGATAATTTATACAATTTTGTGATAAGCAGCCTGGTTGGCATTAGTGATATGTCATATGATTGCATTAATTGCAAAGAAGAAATGGGAACAGAATAATTGTGCTTGATGTTCAGGTAGTAGGAATGGAATTTAAAATATTCTTAAAAAATGGAAAATGCTGCTGAGGTGAGAAGACCCTTAACAAGACGGTTGACACCTGGTGGCAACTGTGGGCTAAACGTAGCAAGGACTGAGACGAGGGCCCAGGACCATGGGCAGTGTTTCAGTCCATCCAGTTGCGCTGAATCATCACTGGCTCAGCAGCATCTAACAATGCGTGAAGATCAAGTGGTAGGAAGCTGGCAGTTTATCTGGCCTCAGTCTAGTAACTTTCCTTATTCTGAGGTGAGCCCAAGAAAGTCTCTCCCTCCTCTCTATTTCCATGACACTTGGTTATGAAGGTGCACCTGGAATCTAGCAATAGGTATCTGTATTGGATGCATTCTGGAACCTCTTTTGCAGAATTTTGTGAGCCAGAACCGTGTTCTAAAATATCATTTTTAGTAGCTGTCAGTATAAGCAGTCTATTGAGATATCTCAGCTCTTTGGCCTGTGACTACACATAGTTTTATTTTTTCTAAGCTTGGGAACAACTGTGAGGGGTGGCACAGGACTGGGTGTTGCCTTCTATTGCGCATGGGGCCGCTGTGGCTCGGAACCGTCACAATGACACCTGCCAGCAACACACTATGTTCAACCCTCTTTATTACTGGTGAGTGGTTTACCTAATGACAATTTGGTCAGATCGAATAAATTTGGGGCCATTTTTTGGTTATTAAGACAGTGGTATTCCAGTCTTGTTCTCATCTCACAATAATCATTTGTGATCAAAGGGGCAGGTTTACCAAAGGACAAAATTCAGACAGGTTAGGAAAAGAAGAAGAAAGAGAATGGGAAATACAGGGAGGAAGGGGGATACTTGATGTTACAATCAATGACATGAAACAAAATGCGCATACACTGTAAAATGGAAAACTGATTCATATTGTAAACTTGTAGGCCTCGTGTTCTAGCCGGATCTGATTGTTTTCTTGTGATAGCATTTAACAGTTTGATCACCCCAGGTCCAAACTCACTGCCGTCAACTCGATTCCCACTCACAGCAGCCCTGTAGGTCAGGGTCGAACCGCCTCGGTGGATTTCTGAGACCAACACTCAATACAGGGGTAGAAAGCCTCATCTTTCTTTCTTGGAATGGCTGATGGTTTCAAACTGTTGACCTAGCTGTTAGCAGCCCAGTGCATAACCAAGACACTACCAGGGCTCCTTGGGACGGGATCCAATGCTCCAAACATGGCTGTAGTAGCTCAACAGGCACTTCCTCTGTGTCCTTGGGCCCACCCGATTCCCTTGCCCCTGATGGTCAGGCAGCCACAGCAGAGCCAGGGGCTGGTGGGTGCTTCCTGCTTCCTCCCCCTTATCCGAGTGAGCGTGTGCTACCATCTTGCTATCAATGGCTTCCACAGTTTGGGTAGCCCACCTCACTACCCAGATAAAAGGGACGCCTAGAATAAGACACCTCCACCCCTAGCAGAAATGTGTCTGTCTAACCCCACCAGCCCGCTGGAAGCAGCAGTACTGCCCTGAACATAATACAATAATGCCTCTCATGGGATCCAAGCCAGTTTTTAAAATTTCTCTGCCTTAGCATATAAGGAGCGCTTCCCTGTTTGAGGCTTGAGTGCACACCCCGATAAAGGGGCGGTTTACAAAAGCACTGCTCTCTAGTCACTCTGCGCTATCAAGGTCATGGAGGACAGGAACAAGCAGAGGAGGAATTCCAGACTGGAGAAACAAGGATAGAAAAAGAGAGGACAACTAAACGCAGCATGTTAGTAGATCCGAGGGGGACTTTGTAACTTTTGGTGAGCGCAGAAAAGCGTCCTAGGATTCGATAGTCATGTTGCATCCGAGTGAATTTCCTGATTGGGTGGTTGTTCCGGGACTCGATAGGAGAGTGCCCTTGCCTTTTGAGAATTACACAGAACAACATGCGTATTTAGGGGGTTTGCCGCTTATACCCAAGGGGCCCTGGTGGCGTAGTGGTTACGAGTTTGGCCCCTACACACGCAAGGTCAGCAGTTCGATCCCAACAGTCGGTCCACTGCAGAAAGATGGGGCTTTCTACTCCCGTAAAGCGTCACAGTGTGGGAAACTCACAGGGGCAGCTCTACGCTGCCCTGCCGGGTCGCTATCTGTTGGCATCAACCTGATGGCAGTGAGTTTGGTTTGGGGATGGTTAACTTCTGCTCAGCGGGTTCCACAGGAAAAAAAAATCACTAAAAAAATCCTAATCCCAGGCCTGCGTTGGTGGGGAAAGAACGGGAACGTGACCGTGACAGACACACTGAAAAGCTGGGTGGAGGGCACATGGAGTGCTCCCCTTGCAGGAGTATTCCCCTTGCAAGTCTTTCTCGAAATGTAAAAGGACTCAAAGCAAAAGCTTAAAAAGACTAACGACATCAGTGTGGCTCGCAGACAGAGGCTTGCTTTGGGCGCCTGCTCTCTCTCCCGGCACGTTTCCAGGGCAGAAGGGAAAGCCAAGGGATATTTGTTTCAATGATCAGTCATCACAGTCCCCTTCCTCGGTGAACTGTCGGGGTGAGTGGGCATCCTCTTGGGGGTGGGAGAGCTGGACGACATCTGTTTCCTGCCCCCACAACCTGGCACCCTGTCCGGTCCAGAGTTAATACCACTGGGCTCTTTGCAGGCCTGCCTGGAATGATGTGGCCACACGCACTTTATGATAATCATTAGGTTTTGGCCAAGATCCCCTTTATGGGTCTGTGAAAACCACCATCCTTGAAACTCAAACGCCCCTTCTGGGCCAGGGAGCGCCCAGGTCCCTGAGCAGCGGCTCTTGGTGACTCCGCCCGGATCCCGAAGCCGAGCCTCCGCCAGGCGGAGTCACCTTTGGCAGGGCGCCTTCCTCTGGGGCATTACCCTAATGAAAGACAGCTGCAGCGCAATCAACTCCCACGCCCGCCTCCCTTAAAGGAACAGTCCCCCACCCTCACCTCCCACCCCCGCACAACAGCCTTCCAAAGCCAGCAATTGGCTCAGTGGTTTCATGGCTGGACATGATGGGGACCCATAGGGAGGCAGAAAATGACAACGGAAAGCTTGCAATTGATGGGGAACATTTCAGCTCCAACTTATGTGGAAACCCTGCCTGGAGGGAGAGGAAATAGTTGCCATGTATTTCAAGAACGGATGCTATCCACATATGTATGTATCCTACCCAAGTATCAGCCAGGACACCTAATTTTACCACAAAAACTGCATTAAAAATGTGCTGAAAAACTCAGCTTATACTCGAGGATATATAGATATAGCTATAGATAGATATATAGATATATTCTGTTTTCGCAATGGAATCAGACAGGGCTGCTCCGATCCAGGATGAGCTGGCAGTCAGTCCAGTGGGACCTCCCCTAACAAGACCACCGGATGACAGGCACTTCCCAAGCTCCTTTTGCTCAGCGGGCTTTTCCTTTTCTATGTGAATCTGTCACACACATGAGCTTTCCTGGTAACACTGTGGATTCGGTCCTGGGCTTCTAAGCCCAAGAGTCTCCAGGGGTTAAACTAAATCTTTCTGAGATCCCGTTTCATGGGCCGGAGTTCCTGGGTAGGGCTGAATGCTAATGGACTGGGAGTTGCTAACCTTTAAAAGGTTGGAGGTTGGAGTTCACCCAAGATGGAGAGGAAAGGCCTGGTGAGCCTCTAACCCACCAATCACTCCGTGGGAGAAAGGACTTTCTGCTCCTGTCAATCCTATGGGGAGTCGGTAGCTGTGAGTTGGCGCCAGCCCGATTTGGATTTGGGAGTCTGAGGAAGGCAGGCAAGCATCAGCAGGCCTTGACCCACCTGACTACACCCTGGAGTCACCTCTGAATCCTGGAGAGTCCCTCTTTATCAGAGCGGAACTGTCTGTGGGGTTTCAATGGCAGAGCGAGTAGAACAACAGGCCTTTCCTCCAAGTCTCTGGGTAGACTTAAACCTCCAACATTTTGGTTAGAAACCCAGTGCATTAGCATTCAGCTCCACCCAGGAGACCCCTTAGACATCTTTGGAGAAGAACAAAATAGGAGCATCAGAAATACTTAACCTTGACTTTTGGGGACACTCAACCCTAACTCACAGCCATCGAGTCAGTACTGCCTCATTGCAACCCTATCGGACAGGGTGGAACTGCTGCTGGAGGTTTCTGAGACAGAAACGATTTAGGGGAATAAAAAGCCTTTTCTTTCTCCCTCAGCGTGACTGGTGGTTTTGAACTTTTAACCACTATGTCACCGGGGCTCCTGTGAGGAGTTAAAGTGCAGAATGGGACAAAATTGAAGTCATGCTGTTTCACAAGGTTAAAATCGTCTCCTAAAACAGCTCAGCTAGGCACAGGGTCTCTGTGTGGAGCATACGTGTCAAATGCTGCCTCAGCACAAAACCAAAGCGGAAACTCAGTGCTGGTTGTAAAATGAAATCAATGGGCACCACGCATGCAGGAATGGAGCCCGGGTGGCAAAGCGGTGAAGCGCTCAGATGAGCATCTAAAAGTCATCGGTTTACATGCTCGGAGTAGCACCCTGGGAGAAAGAGCTTGGTGGTCTTTCTTCAAGATTACAGCCAAGAAAATCCCCTGGGGAAGTGCCAGTCTATCACATGGAGATTTTTTGTTTCTTTTGTTTTTTAATCATCTTATTGGGGGCTCATACAACTCTTATCACAATCCATCCATCCATCCATCCATGTGTTAAGCACATTTGTACATTTGTTGCCCTCATCATTCGCTAAACATTTGCTTTCTACTTGAGCCCTTGGTATCAGCTCCTCATTTTTCCTCTCCCTCCACCACCCTCCCTTCCTCCTGAACCCTTGATACTGAAAAGTGGGTGAAGGGAGGCATAGTCAATGTAAGACATGAAAAAATAATAATATCTTATAAATTATCACATGGAGTTTTTATGAGTCAAGATGGGCTTGATAACTCAAGTAGTAGGACTGTGTACTCCAGAGGGTGAAAGTTGCTGGGCTATAGGAACAGAGATAGACAGCCTCTTATCAAATATAGTGAGGACCAGCGGGAGGGGCGAAGAGATCAAGGGGACATATTAGAGATTCAAAACAAAGTAGGAAATGGCATTTCCAATGAGCCTGTAAGGAGCCCTGTGGGGCTAGTGGGTTATGCCTCGGGCTGCTAACTTCAAGTCTAGCAGTTCAAAACCACCAGCCACTCTGAGGGAAAAAGATGAGACTTTCTACTCCAATTAAGAGTGACAGTCTTGGACACCCCCATGAGCAGTGCCCCCCGGTCCCATAAGGTCAATGAGTCAGAACTGACTCCATGGCAGTAATTTTTTTTGCGGGGGGGCGGGGGGGGACAATATCACTGATAAAAAGCACTTCAAATTAGTCATGCTTTAAAAAAAAGAAATGAAAGGCGAGTCCTTACTCACAGGAAACACTTAAGGGCTGTATCAAAACCAGAGGTTGGTAAAGTCCACTTGATTTTCATTATTCTTGGGGAAGAATGGGTGCAAATATGTTTCTGAAGTCTGAGGTTGTTTTAAACATGGTAGACATTACCTACTCTTTAAAAGACACGTTCTGTCAGTAACAGGAGAGGGTATTTTGAGGGGGGTGGAATGTGTAGCAGGGCTACATTTTCTCTTTCATACAAAGAGTCGAGAGAAACACCAACACCAACGTTTAGATGCAGCTTTGAGAACCAAACGTGGACTACATTCTCCAGCATCACACTCAAGTCATGCCCAAGCAAAGGTCTAAAGCTGTATCTACTTGATTGGCAAAGTACGTAGGCAGGGAGGTAGGTAGGAAGAAAGGTAAGTAGGTAGGTAGAGAGAAAAAAAAGGAGTTGGACAGTCATTGTTTTGTTCAACATTATAATTTAACTACTTTGTGATTTTAGAAATAATAGAGCCACGTTTTAACCATTACAGTGAGTGATTGTTCAGATACATTTGGCACTGCCTATAGGTTTATGGCTTCCAACTTGTTTAAGGCCATTCCCAGAGCGAGGGCTGATTTGCCACGGTTATGAAGCTTTCAGGAGATAAACTATAAGAATGACAAACTACAGCACTTGAAAATGTGTCTTCAGATACTCACTTGCAACTCCCATTTATGTCTCCAGGAACAGAGAAATGAGGGTCTGGGGACTGGGTCTGGCCCAGTCAGTAACAGCCTAGGTGACACATAAATATTAATGCTCATTGCAGTTAGTGTGGTGTGCAGGAATATCAGAGGATAATTGTTAATTGCCAATACATTTTGTTCACATTACGGAGGAATGAGTGAAAAACCATTTTACTGTGATTTAAGAATGATTCCATCATAATAATTATAAAATATTCTTTCCATTTCTTCAATTGTGAAAATGGAATTTTCCTGAAAATGAATCATTTCTACTTCACCTTTATTGCCATTTGCTTTCTATCCAGATGTGTCTCGATGTGCGTTATTCTGCAGAGCCCATGAAGTAGTCTGGTTTCCCTCAATGAACTGCTGCCCACGCATTTGGGATTCTTGGCACTCTTTATGCAAACTAGAATGTCCAAATACTTACAGACATTCACCCTCGATTTCACGGCACTTCAGGGCTGGTCACGGTTTCCCGGGGGAAGAGAAAGGTCCCACTTGCCCTGCTGAGCCAGCCACCTGTGGGATCCTTTCTCCGTTGACTTATTTTTCTCCTTGGTTATTATAACCCTTGTCAAGTCAGGTTTGTTCTATCTAATAGCAAAAGCAAGAATAACAGCCAATACTTATCCAGCGCCTACTGTGTGGCAGACATCATGCTAACATGTAAATGTATTACATCTTTTAATCCTAGAACTAGCCCTAGGAGATGGGAATGTTTTATTCCTCTCACAAATCTCAGCTTTGCCTTCCTCCTTTGCCCCCAAACAGCATCCCTGTTTTCTTTTGAGTAACTATACTGGTCTCATTTCTTGTGACCCTGAAAGGGCTGTCAATCAACGACCCCTACCCTCCCTCCTCACCAAGGTGACCAAGTGACACCGGGAGGGATGTGGTAGGGTTGAGTCCTTCGGATGTTGGTGTGCTGACAAAGACTGTCTGTTTCTCCCACTGCCCTGATCCATGGAGGTGCCCAGTTTCTAGTCTTTGCTAGCCCCGGGCGCTCATCTTTCCCTTTGATTCCGAGAGGGAAGTGAGATCATTTCAATAGATCACACCTACTGCTATACGTGAATTGCTTTAGCTTGCTTGCACCTACAGAATCCTGACATGTTCCCATTTTGCAGATGAGGAAAAGGAGCCGAAAACTTAAAGGAAAAGAAAATAAGCAAACAAATCCCACGGCTGTCTAATGGATTCTGACTTATACCAACATATAGGACAGAGTAGCACTGCTCCATAGGGTTCGTGAGACTGCAAATCTTTATGGGAGCAGACAGCTTCATCTTTCTCCCAGAGAGTGACTGCCCTTGTTGTTAACAGCCCCATTGTTAACCCACAGAGCCACCAGCTTAGAAAAGCCAAGTTATTTTCCGGGAGTTGCAGACACTGAGTGATGCCGAACCCAGACGCAACCTCACTGTCAAGGAGTCAATCGGACCCATAGCCCTTTATAAGCTTTCCAAGACTAACTCTGCACAGGGGCAGACAGCCTCCTCTTTCTCCTGAGGAATGGCAGGTGGGTAGAACCTCCAATCTTGCCTATGCCTAACCCTTGTTCAATGCCTAAACCACAGTGCCACCAGGGATCCTTCACCCATGATAATCAGACTCTAATACATAAGGTCTATGCCTACCATTATAGTAATGTGAGCCAGAGAAATGCTTAGAACCAGAAGAGAAAAACATACCCCCACTTTCTTCTCTTTCAACTTCTGACACGCGGTGGGTGTCTATTGTGGACTGTCCCCGTACACTCCACGATTACTGACTCCCAGTAACTGGTCAGAACAGATATGGAAGTGCAAAGATGATTTATTAACTATATTCCTCTTATGAACAGAACTTTATCTTCGGTCATTAACCTCACCATCTTACTCATTAGCCTAATGGTTTCACACATTTTTATTGTTGTTCCAGGTGGTACAAGCACTTCAGATTTTTATATCCCAGATGTGTTAGTTTGGGTACTTTAGAGAAACAAATCCACACAAACTCATGTATAAGAGAGAGTTTTATATAAAGGTTAAGTGCGCATCAAGAAAACATCCCAATCCAGTGCTGCCCAAGCCCACAAGTCCAACATTAACCCATATGTCCAACACCAATCCACAAAGTCCTCCTCCATCTCACAAAACACACACAATGATGCCGACTGCAGAAGGAAAGCCGAATCAGTGAACATGTAAGCATCTCAGCGCTGGCAGGGGTCTCCACACGGGTGCTCCAGCACCCAGGGCTGCATCGGGGTAGGTCCTTGAGGCTTCTCCTTGGGGATGTCTTGCAAGAAGTGAGCCTTGCAAGCTGAAGCAGGGAACTGGCTAAGGCAACTGCACTCCAGTCCAACCATCACAAAGCAAGAGACCCGAGAACTAGAAAGGCGAGGCTTACTGAGCCATTTATCTGTCTGCCCTTCAATTAACCCCACATGTGTTTATCGGCCAGGTTGGCACAATAAACTAACTACCTCACCAGGATTCTGCAGTATGTATGGGCAGAGCTGAACACGTAGTTACCGTTCTGGTGCAGTGGAAAGTATATGAGATGTGGAGTTGGCAGACAGGCTTCCCGTTCCACTATGACCCTTCTAGGCACTCGGCACTGGAGCACTTGGCCGGGGGGGTCTCACTTGTCTAATCTGTAGAGTGGGACCAGTACGGAGTCTTCTTTCCACACAGGCTTACTGTGAAGATGCAGTGAGACTGCGCATCTCTTGAAGGAACTCACCAGTGAGGGACACAGCTCCTAGGATCGTTCGCATTGCTCATACTTTCAGGACCTACAGAAGCACAGCATGGGGCCACCATTTGAGGGGGGGGGCAGTCTTTGTTGTGCGGTCTCTTTCGGGGATGCTTAGCTAGAGTCTGCTTTCTGTTTCCCCATTTTTTAACCAGGTGAATGACAGCGTGTTTAGACTAAACTGCACGTTTCGTGTTTCCAATCAGTGGGCATCAGGTTTTTGTGATTGGGCCCTAAATTGGTCCTCCTGGTGACAATTCTGGTTCCACCGACAGAAACCTGATCTGAAGGCTTACAAATGGGGTGGCGAGGACAAATCCTATGGGGGTGAGGGAGCAACGCCAGCTCTCCTCGGCAATGGTCATAAGTTGTTACCATTCAGCAGGAGGTCAGCAGAGCCTCTGAGAAGAACCGTGGTGCCACGCGGTTCCCAGGGCGGAGGACCACTGACCCTGGCCCCAGTGGCTGCCTGCTCATCAGGGTCAGGGTCAGCGGCAGAGCGCTTCTCTCTGGCCCCCAATCGATCACTCGCGGTGGTGGCTGAAGCACATCAATGGCCCACCCTGGAAATCTGGTCCTGAAGTTCCTTCTGCTCCACTTTCTTTACATGGAAGATGCTGGTGTTTGCGCATTCATTCATTCACTCACATTCATTCATTCATTCCACCGCGAGGGCAAAACAAAGCACTGAGTTAAAACCCTGGGGGATTTGATTGATTGTTTTTTTTTTAATTAAGGAAGGGGAAAAAAGGATGAGAACTGAACTCTAGCCTGAAGGAGCATATAATTCAGCAGGGGCTCTGAGACATAACCATAAATACGTTTAATCAATGTAACAGAAAAACAGACTAAAAGCTGGCACCAGAATACATATCTTTTCAAATTATCTTTCTTTAGGGAAAAACCTTGATCAATGACTCCAGGGACGAAGGTGAAGTCCCAACGCTGACGTTTGGAGGCAGCGAAACACAGAATCGGCTGAAGGAAACTGAGATTGAGAAAGGAGAGGGAAGAGGCAAGAGGAGAGGGGGAGGAGAGGGGGGAGAGAAGTAGGTCAAATGGCAGAGGTTCTGCCCACAAAATAGCTGGTGAGACACTCTTAGGGCAAAGTGGCCAAGGAATGTTTAAGTTGAAAGACATACATAGTTTGATATTATGACGCCTAAGCAGCAGCTTTTATAAACCTCCCTCTATTGTCGTCCAAAGCAAATGAGATGAAGGCTCGCTGGCCTGGCCTCTAAGGAGCATTCTGGCTGTACTGCTTCCAAGACAGACCTGAGTGTTCTCTGGCAGCCTAGTATTCTTCCCCAGCCCCGTCATTCAGATGAACCAAGTCGTCTTCGGCCTTCCCTATTCAACAGCCAACTTTCACAGAAGTCACAGAAGCCAATGCCATGGCTGGGGTTAGGAGAGGCAAGTCCCTGGAAAAGGACATCAGGCTTGGCAAAGGACAGATGCAGCAAAAACCGAGGAAGATCCTCCACAAGATGGATGGACACGGTGGCTGCACCAATGGGCTCAAACATAAGAACCATTGTGAGGAGGGTGCAGGATCAGGTGGTGTTTCGCGCCATTGTAAACCAAGTGAGCCTAACTAGATGCACCCAACGACAACCTTGTCCTCTCACTCTTTAGCAAACGTCACCTACCAGTGCCTCCTGTACACGTCTGTGTGGCGGGCACTACAGTAGA
>NW_022103900.1:890423-903825 GCF_000313985.2 Echinops telfairi
CACAACCCCCCACACACACACACACCCACACCCCCGTCTCCTCTCCATATAACCTCGTCTGTTTTTTCTAATCTACCCACAAGAAGAGTGAACCAGGTGGTGTTATTATTATTGGCATTCCCATTTTGCAGGTAAGGAAACTGAGGAATGAAGAAGAAGACTATAGTTGTTTACTATCAGAGTAATGACAAAAACCAGCAACAACTCCCACAGTCTCAAATTCTAATTCAATAACCTTCTCTTGTGTTCTCTGGGGTCCATAAACAATCTCTTTGAATAAACATGTCCTGGGAGTTCCATGAGGTTCCTTGGGGAGTTGAGGGGAGGGAGAATCACGAGGCATGTTCTGACTGATTTTCTTGGGAGCAATTCTGGAGAATTTCTGATGAATAAAATTCTCCACCTCATTACACAAGTAACTAATCTAATCAACCAGTCCAGCAAGTGGGCTAATTTCTGGTGTGTGGGCTTCAGCCTCTGCCCACCCTCTCTCCCAATGCCCTTTCGTTCCTCTCGAGGATCAAACAGTATTCAGCAATTCTGTCATTCAACCAACACTCTGTACCAAGCATTCTGCCGGGGGCAGGGAACAGCCTTGAGGAGTCAGTGGTCCATCTTCATGTTCAAAACCCAAACTTGGCTCTTTCCCACAAATTCCTTTCTCAGACTTACCCACAGGCGAGTCTATCAGCTCACCAGTCAGACTGTTTGGGGCCTAAGTGTGTCTAGGTGAGTCGATGCCTGATGCTCATCACTTATTAAAACAGGCTCCCACTTCCCCACTCATATCCATTCATTGTCCAGTTCTCTGTATAGTCTGACTCTCGGTCCCAAAGGACACTACTCCCCCTCCTGCCATGCCTTCCCTCTTTTTCTGATTGCCCCTCTCCACAGCTGCAACTCTGTCCTGGAGGGATCACACAATCGCATTCAAAAAGCATCTGTCGCTCCTTGGCCCACCAAGTCCACTCCTTGGTATTGATTCCAGAGAAGCGAAAGGACCCAGCCACAAAAAGATGCTTGTGAAAAAGTTCTCAGCTGGCTGTTTGGAATGTCCCTCTACTGGAAACAACGCAAACGTCTTTCAATGGGAAGATTCATGAAACATGGTCGCTCCATAGTCTCCAGCAGTGAAAAAGGACCGAGCCATTGACACACCTACCAAAATGCTCCCCCAAATGTTATCTTGAGTGAAAGACAAGAGTACACGAGGTGTGCTTCCATTTGTGCAGTTTAAGAAAACAAAAGTAATTGATGATGATAAAAATCTGAATCATGGTTGTATATAGGGCAGGGATTTACTAGAAAGGGTGCAAGAGAACTTTCTGGGGTGATGAAGATATTCCAACTTTGGATTGGCAAATTAGTAACTTAGTGGGTGTATTTCTGTCAAAACTCATTGAATTATATGCTTACGATCAGTGCATTTCAGTGTGTGCAAACTTTACCTCAGTTAAAAAAATTAGCAGCTAACAACTCCTAACTCCATTATGCTCAAATTCATCTGTCCAACCTACAGAGACAGGAAGCAGATTGGCAGTTACCAGGGGCTACAGGAGAGTGACTAAGCTGGCTGCTCATAGGTACAGGGTTTCTGGGGAGAACGATGCGTATGCTCCAACAGACACAGGGGTGTTGGTTGCCCAAGCCTGCGAATATGCTAAAACCACCAGGCTGGACACTTCAAGTGAGTGAATTTGGGACATGTGAATTACAGTTCCATTTTTTACAGATCACCCACCCAGCCTTAAAGGTAGTCACGAGATGGTCCTTCACCGGCTTTTAGCTCAAATCCACCCATTGCTGCTCCCTAAACATTTCTACCCCCACACTTTTCTTCCCATAATGTCATCTCCTGAGAACACTAGCATTCCCCACGCCTTCACTTGTGAAACTCTACCTAGCCCCTGTGGGACATCTCGATGATTACCACCTCTCCTTATCCTCCAAGCCTCTGGGACTTGGCAGAGGTCTTGCTTGTGAAATGCATTGAGACCTCCTGCCTTGTGTAACGTTAACGTATGCCGGCTTCCTCTTACTAGAGCATAAGCTTAGTGGGGACCAGATCTGGGTCATGCTACAGCACGTAACTCTAAGAACTCCCTGCCATCAAATCAATTCAGGCTCTTGGCAGCCCTATAGGACAGAATAGACCTGCCCCTTTGGGTTTCTGAGACTGTAAATCTTTACAGGAGTAGATAGCCTTATCCTGACCCTGTGGAGCAGCCGCTGGGTTTGAGTGGCCATCCTGGTAGTTAGCAGCTCAATGCATAACTCACTATGCTACCAGAGCTCTGTAGAGCATGTAAACAACCTCAATAAATACTTAATGAGGTAACTGAATGGATCATAAATTTCAGGCCAGGAAGAAAGGTTTCATATTGTATTTGGTTCTGACTAAGCGCTCTGTAAGTGGTAACTAGTATGATTAACGTGACAAAATAGCAATACAAATAAAGAGTGGAAGTGATTTGAGATGGCCTCCCACCTGTCCCCATGTGGCTTTAGCCAGTAGGTGGTGGGGCTGGGAGGAGATGGGGAAGCCTCGGCAGGGGACTCTGAGACTCAGAACCTGTGGCCCTTCTAGAGGCACAAGGTCAGAATCTTTTGGCTGTCAACAACTCCCTGCCATCAAGTCCAAGTTGACTCACAGTGACCCTCTAGGACAGGGGAGAACTGCCCCCACCCCCGGGAGTTTCAGAGATTGTAACTCTTTCCTGGAATAGAAAGTCCCATCTTTCTTCCTTGGAGTGGCTGGTGGTTTCAAACTGCTGACCTTGAAGATCACAGCCCAATTCATAACCACTGTACCACCAGAGCTCCGGACCTTTTGGCTGTAGAAGAAAAGATTTCTTCTCCTGTGTAATTTTGAATGGAAAGAGTCTATGCTAATTAACAGCGACACTGTGAGACAGGAGAGCTGCTAACAGACTGCCATCGCTTGTCCTGAAAAGCAGCTGGTGGTTTTGGTTATTGCCTTTCTGTTAGCCCCCAGCGCTTTGACTGCCGGGCCAGCAAGACTCCTGAATGCAAAGAACCCCAAACCAAAATTAACCCCACTGTGAGCAAGTGGATTCCAATTCATAGCGGTCCTACAGAACAGAGCGGCTTCTTCGAGTTTCTGATCTATGGGGGCACAGTCACGTCTTTCTCTCTTGGGACGGCTGGTGGGTTTGAACTACAGACCTTGTGACCAGCAGCCCAACTTGGAACCCACTGCACCACCAGGGCTCCTTGAAGGGAAAGAAGGGAGAGGTAAGAAAGTAGATCAGGTAAGGTTCACTGAGCCAAGACGGAGTTGGTCTCAGAGCTGTGATGCGTTCTCTAACAATGAAGGGCGGTGAATGAAGGCAGTCATTGTACATGTTTGCTTTCCTTTGAGCCACGTGCAGGCCTAGATTTTGTTAAGAAAAAAGGCTGTTTTTCAGCCCATCTACCAGCACCATAGACATGTGTCACCTTCTAGTTTCTCTCACGTCCCCTCCCTCCCCCCTTTGATCAAGCCACCACTGGCACCCTAAGGACACATTCAGAGAATTCTGCTCCGAGGAATCCAGAATTGTTCAAACTAATCTTTGCCTCTGAGTTGGCAATTCTAAATTATTATTTTTTTTCAACATAAGTGACTGATTGAAAAGAAAGAATGTAGCTAACGACCATATTCGCTACTAAAATATTTATTTAAAATATAAGGAATTAGATGAGCAAGAGACAGTATTTGTAGCCCTTCGCAGACATTATAAAAACTAAGAAGCAGAGGTGAAAACCCTCCACGACCCACAAACAACTCACACTCCTGGGTCTGGCGTGCAGCCTCTTCTTCGCTCCTCTTCAGCCTGAGAGAGGATTTGCATAGTGACTAAAGGGTGTGGGGATGTGCGAGCTAGCAGTGTGTGTCAGACTCAGGTTTTCAAGCAAACCCGACAGATGAGCCCAAGGGAAGGTGGGAACTGAGGAAATCTCTTGTGTGGCTTGGCTTATAGCCACAATGGACTGACCTAGGAGGAGTCCGTGGAAGATCTGGAATCTTGTGGCTTGAGAATGATTAATGAAATGTTTAAATCTTGTGGGAAGAGAACCAGATCCTCCTTTCTGTCTTACACCTTATTCTCTTCACCCATCACCATATTTACCAGGCACAAATGCTTAAGGTCAGTCATTCAAGTTCACCAAGAGGGTCCTCCAAAGAAACCCGAGTGATCACCAACCCCCCAAACAAATAAACCAGCAAACAAAACTTCAGTCATTAAAACCCTCGGGGTCACAGTTCTACTCTGACAAGGGAATAGTCATCATGAGTCAGCATGGGCAGCAACCGGCTAACCTGCCTCAACATATTTTGAGATTAAATGCAAGTTTTCAATGTGAAAAACCAAATAAAACCAAAGTCATTGTCATCAATCTATGCTGATTCATAGTGACCCTATAGGACAGGGTAGATTGCCCCTGGGACTTTCCAAGACTGTAAGTGTGTGCGGGAGTAGAAAGCCCGATCTTTCTCCCCATAGTAGCTGGTGGTCTTGAACTGCTGACCTTGTAGTTAGCAGCCCAATTCATAATCACTTTGGCTCCAGGGCTACTCTGTAAAATCACTTTGGCTCCAGGGCTCCTCCAGGGCTACTCTGTATACAGTGCTCCAGGGCAGCACCGTATAACTACAAGTCGTTATTATTTCCATTATTTGGGGGGTCTGGGGAGAAAGAGTAACAAGGTGTTTGATTATTTTTAACCTCCTGAGAAGAAGGAAATGACCTTAAAGAGCAAAAAATGACTTTAGAACCTAGATAAGCATGTATAATACCGGAGAGAGAAAAAAATAGCAACACCAGGCTAGAAATGATTCGTTGAAGTGGGAGTTTTAGAGACCGACTGATTCAGCTTGTCATTCAAAGGGTTACTCTGGCAGGTTCTGGAAAGCTATAGCAGTATACAGTTAAGACTCGGTGAAGAATTCGAAAACAGCCTGTCATCTCTATTGAGAGGCTGAAAGGCAGATGGAAAAGCATCAAAAATGAGAAATTAGGCCAGATCACTAAAGACGTTTCTAAAGAAATAGCACAAGCGAATAAAAGGGAAAAGCAGAGTGTGGCAGCTGAAAGGAAGAGGAAGCAGCAAGGGATGCAGAAGGGATCCCAACATAAACATCCTCCAAATATTCAGGGCCCAAATGTGTTCACCCAGTCACTTGGGATTCTTGCTCTCTTGGGTACAAGTATTACTTGTCCTGCTAAGATGTGACAGGAAGACTGGTTTAGATTTTGTATCCACGGGGCTGGGTCAAATAGCTTCAGTGCTTTGGCAGTACACGTAACAAAGCCCACGCCAGGACCTGATCTCCCACTGTGTCATCACAGACAATCAGTTATAAAGAGATTAGAGCGAAATGTTGTTGTTGTCAGGTGCCACCCAGTCTGTTCCAACCCAAGGTGCAGTACCACAGAACGCCGCCGGCCCGGTGCCAGCCCCACATGATTGCAGCCACTGTGCCAGTCCATCTTGTCCAGGGTCTTCCTCTTTTTCTGTGACCCTCTCTGCAACCAAGCAAGATGTCCTCCTCCAGGGACAGGTCCCTCCTGATAATCTGTCCAAAGTATGTGAGACGCCATCTTGCCATCCTTGCTTCCAAGGAGCATTCTGGCTGTACTTTTTTCAAGATGAATTTGTTTGTTCTTTTGACAGTCCATGGTACATTCAATATTCTTCCAAAGCACCATAATTCAAATGTATAAATTCTTCTTTCTTCCTTATTCAATGCCCAGCTTTCATGAGTATAGCAATCGCGTCAATGCTGACTCCCAGTGACCCCCAGTGGGTTTCTGAGCCTGTCATTATCTAAGGGAGTAGAAAGTAGAAAGCAACTCTTTCTCCCGCAGAGTTGCTGGTGGTTTTGAACTACTGACCATGCAGAGTACAGCCCATTTCGTAACCACTACGCCATGTCCATATGAGGTAACTGAAAATACAATGGCTTGGGGCAGGTGGACCTTAGTCCTCAAAGTAACATCCTCACTTCTCAACACTTGAAAGAGATCTTATGCAACAGATTTACCCAATGAATTACTTCTTATGATCTCTTGACTGCCGCTTCCTTGAGCATTGATTGTGGATCCAAGCAAGCCAAAAATCCTGGACAATTTCAATCTTTTCTCCATTTAGCATGATATTACATACCTCTTGATCCATGTGCAAATCCCACAGGGGCACAATATAGTACTCTGGGATTCTCATTATTCTCAAGGCTACCCATAGTTTGTTGTGATCCACACATCTTTGCATAGTCAATAAAACACAATCTTTCTCATATTCTCTGCTTTCAGCTAAGATCCATCACACATCAATAATGAAATTCCTGGGTCCAGCCCTCTTCTGAATCTGCCTCGATTTCTGGCTCGCTCACTGCCATCAAGTCAATGCCGACTCATACGGCCCTGTGGGGCAGCAGGACTCCGACATTTCTGGCAGCTCCGTTAATGTACTGCTGCCACCATTGTTGAATGATCTTCGGCAAAATATCACTTGCATGTGACAACAAATATGAAAATGGTTGAAACCCACTAGTTCTTTTTGGTACAGTGACTCTGGTACTGTTTCCATCTTCTTTTGATGCTGCCTACATCACTCATTATTTCACCCATAGACTCTTTAATATTGCAATTTGAGCCTTCAACTCTTTTTTCCATCCTTTCAGTTTAAGATATTTTCTTAAGATATGTTCTTCCTTTTGGTTTGCTAACCCTATGTCTTTGCACATTTGATTTTAATATTTCATTTGGTCTTCTTGAGCTGCCCTTTGATACTTTCTGTTTAGCTCTTTAACATCATCATTTCTTCCATTTGCCTTAGCTATTCTGTGACTGAGAGCAGGTTTCAGAGTCTCTTCTGACATCCACCTCGATCTTTCTTTCCTACCTTCTGCTTTCTGTATGCCTGACACCCTTAAGGTCATCCCACAGCTCGTCAGACCGTCTATCATTAGTGTTCAATACATCAAATCTGTTCTCGAGATGTTCTGGAAATTTCAGGTGGGATAGACTCAAGTTTGTATTTTTGCTCTTGTGGAAGTTTCTTCAGCTTCAACCTGGACTTGCTAATGGTCTGTTTCACAGTCAGCCGCTGGCCTGGGACTAGCTGCTGATAGCGAATGTCTCCATTGTCTCTTTCCACAGCGGTAGGTAACTTGATTTCTGTGTAATCCACCTGGAGACGGCCACGTGTGTAGTTACCTTTTGTGTGGCTGAAAGGAGGCATTCGTATGAAGAAGTAGTTAGTCTTACAAAAATCTACCATGCGCTCTACAGCTTCATTTCTATCATCAAGACCACATTTTCCAACTGCCGCTCCTTCTTCTGTTTCCAGCTTTTGCATTCAAACTGCCAATTACTATCCAGGTATCTTGATTGCACGTTTGATCAACTGTAGCCTGAAGATGTTGGTAAACTTCTTCAATGTCTGCAACACTAGCTTTAGTGGATGGTGAGTAAATTTGAATAATTGTAGTGACTGGATTTTCTTGTATGCAGATACAAATCATCCTAACAGAGGCATCACTGAACTTCAAAATAAATCTTGAAATGTCCCTTTGGAGGATGAATGCATCCCCACTCCCCTTCATAGTAAACCACATGACTGCCTGATTCAAAATGGCCAGTGCTAGTCCATTTCAGTTCACAATGCCTGGGAGATCGATCTTTATGTGTTCCATTTCAATTTTGACCACTTCCAGTTTTTCTTGGTTCATACTTCCTACATTCCAAGTTCCAATTATTAATAGATTTTTGCAGCTGTTTCTTCTCATTTTGAGTCCTGCCCCATCAGCAAATGAAGGTGCCCAAACCTTTACTCCTGAAGGCTTTACTTCATCCCCATCAGTTGGCTCGACTCTACTTTGAGAAAGTAACTCTCCCCCAGTTGTGTTTTGAGTGTCTTCTAACCTGAGGGTTCATCTTCTGGCACTCTCTCTGACGATGTTCTGCTGATATTCATAAGGTTTCAGTGGCTACTTCCT
Source organism: Echinops telfairi (assembly GCF_000313985.2). NCBI lineage: Eukaryota > Metazoa > Chordata > Mammalia > Afrosoricida > Tenrecidae > Echinops > Echinops telfairi. The sequence goes on from NW_022103900.1 coordinate 898,429, forward strand.
TAGAAGTGGACATCCTTACTGAGGTCACAGCCCTGGTGGAATGCAAGGTGGAAAGACAGTTCCCTTAGGAGCATGACCTACTTCTGGTATAAATGGAAGCTCTTGGAAAGCTTGCTGTTTGCTTCATCTGGATCCTGCATGTGGTTCCTCAATCTCCAGTTCTTTGGACTTGAGCCAATGGCCTGCCATACTGGCTTCCAGTCCTGGGAATTGTCAGTGGCCTGCCATACTGGCTCCCAATCCTGGGAATTGTCAGTGGCCTGCCATCTTGCTGACCTTGGACTCATTCACCTCTGCAGCCACAAGTCTTACCTACTGTCTTTGGATTACCATATATACTCGTGTATAAGCCAAGTCTTTCAGCACATTTTAATGCAGTTTTTGTGGTAAAATTAGGTGCCTCCACTGATATTTGGGGTGGCTTATACTCAAGTCTATACGGTAATTTGTCTCTGCAGTCACGAGCCTATGGTTTTCCTGCCAATCTTGGGTTCTTTAGCCCCTGAAGCTGCATGAGGCAAGAGAACCCTCCAGTCTAACAGCTCATCCAGGAGCTTGCAGCCTGCCTGGACTTGGACTTGCCTGCTACTATCACCCTAGGGGATATTTTTATGTGAGTTTCTCTTTTTTGATTCACATAGAAGTGTCCCTGGTTTTGCTTCCCTAGAGAACCCAGCCCAAGAGGCCTAAGCTTGTGTCCCCAACAGGAAGGAATTCGTGAGCGGTCCATCCAAATAGAGAGGGCAGTCGGATATCTCAATGAAACTATCAGATGTGAATAGTAAACCAGTCAAGACCCAAATGCGTTTTTAAAAAGGAAAGCAATAAAATAAAATAGGAAGCATATTAGACCAGGAAGGCAAAAGGTTTTCGGCGAGTCTGTGAAGATCCATATATGCGTGTGAGCTAATAATAATGACATATAGATCGAACCTCTGAGTTCTCCCTAGACTTCTTTCTTCAGCGTGGAATGTAGATGCTCGTGTTGAGGAGGAAAGTGAACAAATGTTGTACCCATTTTTTAAAAGACGGGGGCTGGGAGGTGTGGGTGAATTAATACCATAATTATAGCCCAGACAGCACTGGTGATGATGAAAACTTGATTGAATGATTAATTAACCCCTGCACCACAGAGCACAAAACACTAGGAAGCAGCCAATCAGACTATTTGAAGCCCCAAGGGAAAGAAGGAGGTGCCCTAATGAGATGCTCACCTTCTGTCTCTCCATGGGAGCTTGAGTCTTGCTGTGGTGTTCACAGGTTTCAGCGGAGCTTCCAGACTAAGATTGACTGAGAAGAAAGGCTTGCCGAACCACTTCTGAACAGTCAGCCAGTGCGAATCATGAGGGGACGCAGGCCTGGGCAGGATTTTGCTCTGGGGTCACCGAGTTTGGGGCAGACTCAGTGGCAGCTAGCAGCAACCCAAAGGGAAAGAAGGTTACCTTCCTTTCCAAATGCGTCTCCACTGTAGACACACCACGCTTCACTCAGCCCGGAACTTCTGCATGACGCCATCCTCCTACCTCCGCCTCGTGGGATCCCTGTGCTTATGAACAACCTCCTGCCTGCCCGTGTAGACCTAGACCATTGGCTTCTCCTCTCCACAATCAGGCAGTTGAATGAGGGAGACCAAGGTACACATTTATAAACGAGAAACAACAATAACAACAAAAGATTTTTGGCAACAGCTCCTGACCATCAGGATTAAAACACCAGAATCTCCTCTGTGGGGTGAACTGAAGAACTTTTGTCTCTAGATCTGAAGATAACACTAAGCCGTCAGCAAGCAGTCTTGGATAGTCAGACATTTCTACCAGGAGCCCCAGAATAGAGTCTGGGGCAGGTAGTATCGGGAGGTCCCTTCTACTGTCTAATTGTAAGACACCCTCATTTGGGAGTTGTTAAAAATAGAAGCATGGCGTCTGGTATGTAACAATATACACTATTGCAGCTGTGTCTTTATGTTGAATAATAATACTTTGGAGTTATATGATGAGGCAATCACTTTGCAAGCGCAATCTCATTAACCCTCACAATATTCTGATTAGGTACAGGCAGGTGGCAAGGGATCTGCACTCAGTTGGCAAATGAAGGAACCAAGATACAGAGAAGCTAGGAAACTTCCCAAGGAGCACGCGATTTCTGCGTCAGAATTGGAAATGCCATCCAGGTCCCCTGTCCCCAAATCTGTCGCTTCACGTGGTGGCCATACTACTTTTAGGGCTCAGCAGCCGAACAAAAACAAAAGTGGAGCCCTCGATGACTTCTCTGGAGTAATCGGGGTGCCACTCCAACATTACAATTTTAATGTTTTTCTTTTCTTGTCTCATCCTTTTTCCTCTCTCCCCTTCCAAAATCCAACCTGTCTTCTAACAAACACAACAAATATTCTTTTAAAAATATTGCCCAAATCTCGTTATACCTCGTCTTGTGACACCGTTAACCTCTCACAAGTTTTTGTCTTCGTACATGGATTCAATACAACGGACAGTGAGCTGTTCTAAGAAACAGAGTCCTCAAAGTCTTTAAAGACTCAAGACACCCCCACCCCACCCCGATCCCTCCATCTAAACAGCTTTCTCCTCTCAGCCCTGATATTATTCGCTTCTTTGTTCATGGAAAAAATACTTGTTTATTTTCCTGAAAATGTCCAAGGCTCTCCGTCAGACGAGAGGAATGGGTTTGATGGTGCTGATATAAAAAGCCGAGGAAACAGACACCATGAGCCAGGAGGCATTTGCCAGGCAGGAGTATTGGCGTCTGGTGAGCCACCAAGGGAAACTGATGTTTGTGTATAGGAGAACTGTCAGATGAATGTGTGAATCCAGGTTTTGTGCTTTGGGGAGCAGGTTTCTCTGGCTCCCTTTGAGACCTGGACGGGCCACATCTTCAAATTGTTAATTATGTACTGCCCCCAGGGGGTTTTGTTCTGCTGGTGGCAACCTGCCTCCCATCCTGCCGGAAATAGTTATCAGCCGGAGTCAGCCGGCATTGGTGGTGCAGAAAGCTGCACTTTGGTGTGACCTGGTTGTAATGAATTTGCCACCAACCCCCCACCCCCACCCCCACAGTGAGTCCCATTCTGACACTTGCCTTTTTGAATCCTTGATTTCCTTCCCTCCCTCTTTTGTTTTCTTTTCTTTCTCTGGGATGGTCGCATTTGCATAGTGTGGGGGTACTTCCAGGCCTCCTTAGACCTTTGAAGGCTAGTAGCTTTCACCCCACCCACCGCCCCATCTCTCCAGTAGATTTGTAAACATCTCTGGAAGATGGCCGGGAATGGAACTAACTGTGTTATAGACACATATCCATAGGCCCTTACCCATGTATGTGTCCTTACCAGCTGAGCAGCAAGCTACACTCCAAAATCTTGGTGAAATACCATTTAAATTGAAGAAAAAAACAAAACGTTTACTTGAAAAATGAAATTGTTTCCTGATTGAACGGCACTTTGCTTCCCAGCCGCGGCCATCACAGCTGATGAGATGACCGAGATGGCCTCAGCCTCAGAGAGCCATCCTTGCCCTTGAATTTCAAGCTGAGAGGGAACATTTGGGGCCCCTTATACCTTCCCACAGGCCCGCCCTGCCGGGAGCAGTCTCCAGCTCAGAAGAGTGACCCATGGCCCTCTGATAGGAATGTTGTAAATAGGCACATGTTTTAGTGCTTCTGTGTTTTCGTTTTTTTCTTCATCATGCATAAGATAGCACCCGCAAGAATCCTTTCTCCATGCCTTACCTGTCTGTCTTTTAAAACACACACACATACAGATCCCAATCCGGTGCACACCAACTTTCGCAAATGCATGCATGATCAAAACAGTTCAGAAATATAAGATCTGACAGGGCGCAAAGGACCACAGGTTTCTGAATAGGCTTCATCAGTGCCGGGAAGAGGTCAGCCGTGGAGATTAGTTATAGGAGCTATTAAGTCCCCTCTGCACCCACAGTACAAGCTGCTTAACATAATCAGCGGCAATCAGCACAACGACTGTTTATTACAAAACGTTTTTCCCTTTTAATATTTCATATTGTTATGTAAAACGGCGCAGTGTAGGGACACACACATTTCACCAGGTACAAATTGTACAAATTGTCGGCAATAATAATTTGTGGCTCTTCTGGTGACATCTTCTGAAGGTAAAAACCATTGAATGATACCTCTTCAGCGCTATTTTCTCTAATGTAGTTAATGGCTTGCACTGGAGCTGACCATTCACTCTCTGGGCGATGTTGTTGCCATTTACCGAGCCGGAGACCATGTTTGTGTGGCCACACACCCATCAGACAAGCCTGCAATGCTGGGCCAGGAAGCTCAGTTCTGCTTCCCCTCGCCCATTTGGTCTGAGCCCTTGGTTACCGGTAGTGTTAGGTAGCTAGATTCAGGGACAAGGGGGTTGTCCCTCCCATGCCTGCACAGGTTGGAAGGAAATCAGGCGACCATTAAAGATCTATGAGGACACTTAGCATGCTCAAATTCAAGCCTCCGAGCCAGGTGAGAGGTACGCCTGGGTGGCCCAAACTAGGTCCAGCCCATGGCCTCACCCAGGGGGCTTAACACAGCCAAGGGGGTCAGTCAATACCTTCAACCATGCCTCCCCCAGCCAGAGGGTGGGCCAGAATAAAGCTAGGAAGCATGCTCTGGAATTTTCTCTCTCTCTTACTCTCTTCCCCCAGCGCTCTCTCCTGTCCCGCTAGTGCCATGGGCTTTCTGGCCCCAGATCCGCACCTGTGGGTACGCTGCTCCGCGAGGTTGCTGGCGCCCAGTTGTGAACCCCAGCGTGGCTTCTGCACGGCTTGGCACACTTCCCTGAAAATAGTGCGTACTCTTTTGAGACTGTAAAACCTGAAACTTCTCCCATCCTTCATAAAAGCCCACGTGGATTACAAAACGGGCTTCAGCGTGACGTCTTTGGCGCGCAAAGCCAAGAGCTGAGATGTTACGCACTTGAGAAACCTTATCGTATATCTCGTAGGAGGGGAAACTTAGCAGAGGTATTTAGCCTATTTTAGTCGCTAGAGTAAAGGAGCCCTGGCAGTGTAGTGGGTTATGCATTGAGCTGCCAACCTTCAAGGTCAGCAGTTCAAAACCACCAGCAGCTCCTCCGGAGAAAGAAGAGGCTTACTCCCCTAAAGAGTTTCAGCCTCCGAGATCCGCAGGGACTGTTCTGTTCCGTCCCATAGGGTCGCCATGGCTCAGAATGGACTCAGCGGCAGTGAGTGAGTCACCGTCAAAGTAATCTCTTTTAAAAACCATTCCACAGTAGAACTCCAGACCTCAACGCTAATCCGTTCTAGAGGGAGCGTCAAGATTCGGCGCAGTCGAATTTTTCCCGTAATAAACAACTGAAAATGGATTAATCCGTTCTCGACCACCAAGTTTTTTTTTTGTTTGTTT